>NC_090935.1:365683564-365986594 GCF_040938575.1 Ambystoma mexicanum
TATAGGTAATAGGAGTAGCCAGGTATCTACGTGACCGATGTGTACAAAGGAGACTGAGGTGCCTGAGGCCGGTGCTGCGCGCTCTAATCTAAATTTAAAGGGGAAGCTCCTTTTTTTACTCCCAAAGTTTCCAGTACCTTCCCCATGTTGGGGCAAACCACCAAGGTTGGAGGAAAGGGGACTATGGACAGAGTTCACCAGTCACAACAGGGAGTAACTTTAATTTCTTACCCATCAAGGTAATCATCTTGGGCTCCAGCTCTGGCATAACCCGCGAACTACTCGTAGCTCTGGTAACGTTAAATTGCGGGAGCCATGTTTTTCAAGATGGTGTCTGAGCCCTCTTTGTTAAAACGGGTCCCGGTCTTCTTTTTTCGCCATTTCTTTTTGGAACGGTCCTTAGAGTCTTTCTCTGTGCACCAGACCAAACCAGGTCTGGTCTCTTTGTTCATTCTCCTTTTGGCGGGCTTTGGGAGTAAAGACCGCCTCTGGCGCCGAGTGTCTGGGTTAGGCAGGAAGTGAGGGAGGTGCCTGAAACTACCTGTGCTTAGTCTCCTGGGAGACCCAAATGCACTCTGTGGTGATTGGCTGGCTGACTGTCCAGCAAGGACAGCCACCCTGCTGGGTGAGTGACAGCTAGGCTGGAAAGAATGGGCGAGAACTGAATAAAAGGCAAGACTCTTGGCTTGGAAGGCAGTCGACCACTGGAACGAAGGAACCGAAGAAGAGCTGAAGAGGACGGCTGCTACAACTCCTGGACCGTTGATTTGCCCGGTGAAGCCCTGCTGCAGGTCCGAAACGCCAAGTTTGCGTCGCCAGAGAAGCCCCTCCCTTTTTGAGATGGTAGGACCAATCAACTCACAAGTAAGCCACCTGGACAACTATCTTGGAGCTGGTTGAATTTCCTCAGAGTTGCTGCAGGAAACCATAGAACCAGGGAGGACGACACCAGTTTGTGTGCTTTGCTTACAGCCACCGAAATTGAAGATTGCCAGTTGCAAGCTTTTGACTGTCCCAGTGCAGTGCAGGAGTCCCCCGACATCCTCCCTCTTGTCCCCACGACTGAGGCCCAGGAACAGTGAGATCTGCAGGAACTGCCAGAAACTGAAGTCATCAGCTGCCTCTTTTTCTTCATTTGTAAGGTACTGTAAAACCAGACTGAGAGTACCTACCTCTCGCGGTGAAAGTGCTTGAAATTTTGCAACTCACAGGCCTAATCGGCTTGTGACCCAACATGATTCTTCTTGCTACAAACTACTTCTGAGAACTTTGGCAAAGACCTTTCCGTTTACTTACCAGAACTGCTTTATCCTATCCAAGACTCGAGCCCATGGACTTTGCCTAGCCTATTGAATTGACTCTTCTGGTGAACTCAAAATATTTGCATTGTCAAAGAATAATTGTAACCTTTCATGTTCTGATAACCTTTGCCTTTTACTCCTCTTGAGAAGTATTCTGAATGCCAACAGTAAGATATTCATGTCCCCTGCATTGTAGACCTCTGTGTAACATCTTTACTGCTCACATTCCCCTCTTGAGATAAGCCTGGCTGCTCAACACGCTTCCAAAACTGTGTAGTACAGACTTATACCAAAGGTTGGTTTGCTTACACCTGTAGTCCTAGTTGCTTGTAGTGTTCCCAGAGGGTACTGCATTCAAACTGTGCCTACCAAGGTCTTCATAATTGAGGCTCAGAATTAGACCCTCATTACGAATAACGAGGGTCTCTGCAAAGTAGCACCTGAAAGGCTACCATCTCGATGCATACAAAGCAAAAATTCCACCGACTAATTTTCAAAGTGTAAACAGGTTTGGTTTATTAGCCGGAAGCCAGTTACTGCTAATTGATCAAGTGGTCTTGATCGGAGGATATAACCCCTGAAAAGTGACTCTTGGCTTGGAAGGCAGTCGACCACTGGAACGAAGGAACCGAAGAAGAGCTGAAGAGGACGGCTGCTACAACTCCTGGACCGTTGATTTGCCCGGTGAAGCCCTGCTGCAGGTCCGAAACGCCAAGTTTGCGTCGCCAGAGAAGCCCCTCCCTTTTTGAGATGGTAGGACCAATCAACTCACAAGTAAGCCACCTGGACAACTATCTTGGAGCTGGTTGAATTTCCTCAGAGTTGCTGCAGGAAACCATAGAACCAGGGAGGACGACACCAGTTTGTGTGCTTTGCTTACAGCCACCGAAATTGAAGATTGCTAGTTGCAAGCTTTTGACTGTCCCAGTGCAGTGCAGGAGTCCCCCGACATCCTCCCTCTTGTCCCCACGACTGAGGCCCAGGAACAGTGAGATCTGCAGGAACTGCCAGAAACTGAAGTCATCAGCTGCCTCTTTTTCTTCATTTGTAAGGTACTGTAAAACCAGACTGAGAGTACCTACCTCTCGCGGTGAAAGTGCTTGAAATTTTGCAACTCACAGGCCTAATCGGCTTGTGACCCAACATGATTCTTCTTGCTACAAACTACTTCTGAGAACTTTGGCAAAGACCTTTCCGTTTACTTACCAGAACTGCTTTATCCTATCCAAGACTCGAGCCCATGGACTTTGCCTAGCCTATTGAATTGACTCTTCTGGTGAACTCAAAATATTTGCATTGTCAAAGAATAATTGTAACCTTTCATGTTCTGATAACCTTTGCCTTTTACTCCTCTTGAGAAGTATTCTGAATGCCAACAGTAAGATATTCATGTCCCCTGCATTGTAGACCTCTGTGTAACATCTTTACTGCTCACATTCCCCTCTTGAGATAAGCCTGGCTGCTCAACACGCTTCCAAAACTGTGTAGTACAGACTTATACCAAAGGTTGGTTTGCTTACACCTGTAGTCCTAGTTGCTTGTAGTGTTCCCAGAGGGTACTGCATTCAAACTGTGCCTACCAAGGTCTTCATAATTGAGGCTCAGAATTAGACCCTCATTACGAATAACGAGGGTCTCTGCAAAGTAGCACCTGAAAGGCTACCATCTCGATGCATACAAAGCAAAAATTCCACCGACTAATTTTCAAAGTGTAAACAGGTTTGGTTTATTAGCCGGAAGCCAGTTACTGCTAATTGATCAAGTGGTCTTGATCGGAGGATATAACCCCTGAAAAGTGGGCCTCAAAGAAAAAGGCTAACAGCTTAGTGATTTAGGGAATTCTTTTTTTTTAGATACTAGAGGGATTGCCTGTTAATCTGTTCTGGTATCACTTCTGTAGTTGATCACAAGAGACATTGGAGAGCAAGGCAATTTCGTCATTACTTGCAGTGTCTCAGTTGAAGGCTGCTCTAAAATGTGCAATTCCAACATTGTGTTGTCACCTGTAGACTCTCCAAAACACATCCCATCACAAGAAATTTGTAAAGTTGGGGAATGTCTTATCAGTGGCTTGGAAGACATTTTTAAGTGATACTTTAACTAAATCGATTGTGCTGAACTTGTTACACCAAACGCCAGAATACCTGGAATTCTAACTAAATGCGATATTGACTTGATTGAACTTCCTCAACAAGCTGTTTTGATCAGATCAGACTTAATTTGATGCAGTATTTACGAGTGCGATACTGGCTGAAAGACTATTGTTCTAGTGTGCTGAGACTTGTTTCCTGTAAATCTTGGGCTGTGTCTAAACGGCGTACATAGCGCGCCAAAGGCGCCTATGACTTTCAACTGTACAGTGCCTTTGCCTGAAAACAATCACTTGAGAATAAAATGTGTAGATAAGATTGGTGAATGCTGTGTAATGTTTGAGAATTGGTGTCTTAGCTTGTCTGAAAATAGCCAACTGGGCTATGTTGCCTATTTTACAACAAAGATACATCGGCCCTTGTCTTTGCCCTGCTGTCATTAGATTGTTGTTCTCAAACACTTAGGGTTTTGCAGTTTTCTAGCCAATGATAAAACCATGAAACTTCTGTATCAGTGCAATAGTATATACACTTAAAAGAGATCTGGCTTAGTGGTGTGCCGCAGATTGATCGCAATCATACTTTTTACTAAAGTCTAAGATATGAAGGGAATGCTCAAAAGTAGTTTATTCGCTATCAAAGTCAACCTCCCAATTGAGCGTGTGGAATTTGATGGTAGAAGTAATGTATTTGCTCTTCGGAAATAATTCTCACTGTATAGAATCCCACAACAGGATTTATGCCAGACAGCACAAAATAGGATCATTTTCCAATCTTTTTCCTAGACCTACTGTCAAATACATCTTATTGTCATGAAGATTTTACTGACCAAGCTTTTTCTGATGGGCTACTCCAAGCTAAGTTGAGACGAGCAATTACCAACATATCTGGCTGTGTACTGAGTTGCCTCACGACTGTGATATTGTCATGTTAAATGGCAGAGCTATCTGGGATATTCCTGAGCTACCATACGGAAAATTGACAGATCAAAATCAACCTTGGTTTATTGATTTCTCTGTGTCATTGTACGATCGAGCTAGACACAGAGGCCAGTCTGTCAACGATGGCTTTCTTTTAATACTGACAAAGGGGAGGAGGAGGAGGAGGAGGAGGATTATTGCTAAAATGTCAGAATTATGATTCTGGGAATTGCATCAAATGGTCATCTAAATTTGAAAAATCTGCTCACCGCCTACCTACCTGCCTGATTGCAACTTGAATTCTGAACTACATACGTAAGGTACTCGGATATCTTCAATTAAAAGGTTAATATGTTGAGAACTTAAATGGGCCAGAGCAAGAGCCAAGATAGTGCTACAAGAACTGGATGATTTGCGAAATGCTTCGAAATGTTTGCGAAAAGCTTTGTGCCATGTTGGTTCATAGGAATTCTTTAAAAGAACAAAAATAAACAAATGTTATGCAGGAAAGCATATAAGCACACTATATTTGGTATTTCATTTCAGAGAGTGGCCAAATTGGGAAAGTATTTTCACCAAGTTGGATATTAGAAAACCATAAGGAATCTAAAAAGATTAAGGGCCCTTGGCTTGGATGGCCTTGCCAATATAGTTGTTGAAGTCCCCAAATACCTGGTCTTACATTCTTTACACATTTTTTGGTAGAAATATTCTGCACTCGTATTCCCCTCACTTGTGTTAAATCTCATCCATATCATCAAGAAAGGAGATAAAGCGAATATGAATACGTTCACACCCTTCTCTCGCCCTGATGTTTGTAGCAAATTCTTTGCTACAGTAGTTCATCTTGGGCTGACATATTTAGCATCTAAAAAACTAATTTGAATGGATTGTGTCCTCCCACGTATTCCTCATCTGATATTTGTATTTCGCCAGGAAAAGAATTTCAGCAGAGGGCGCTGTGCAGGAGGTCGTGGCGTCAATGTCCCTCAACGCTCTCCGTAGCGTGTCGACGTCACCAGTAGTATAAGTAGCTTGTGCCGCTCCCGTTGGCTTCAGTTCCGTTTTTCCGATAGCTTGGATATCGAGTTAATGGCGCGCTTCAATTTTCCTCACAGAAAATGTTGTTGTCTTCAACCCCTTCCACTCCTAAGACGGGGTTTAAAAAGTGTCGACTGTGGTTCCAAAATGTCGATCCCTGACCCTCACCGTGTCTGGCTTTGGTGCCTAGGTTCGGACCATCGGACCGGCGACTTTGGCTCCTGTCAATCGATGACGAAGAAAGCTCTGTGGGAACGAAAATGTAAACTAGCGGTGCTTCGAGGGCCTCTTCGAAGGCTGCTCCTTAGAAGCATAGAAAGTCCGGCAAGTCAAAAGACTCCGATAAGCATAAACACTCGAAGAGATCTCGATCTAGGAGTAGATCGAGACGTTCCTCGTCTTCTTTTAAGAAGACGAAGAAGAGACCTAGATCTCCTTCGTCTTTGTCAGATGCATCGACCGAGATAAGATGTCCGACTAAGTCGGGTTCCCCTAGGAAATGGGAAGAATTCAGAAAACAAATGAAGGTCTTTGAGAATGCGGCCCGGCCCCCTCAAAGAAACCTCATAAGAGCCAGACCCTGGTCGCTCCCTTGGACGATGCAGGAGAGTCAAACTACCAAGGCCAAGTCCAGTAGTAAGGAGGAAACTCGACAATCTCGACCCGACGTTAAAACGTCGAAGGCTCCTCGAAATTCAAGTGATTCCCCGGAAACGGCTAAAAAGCATAAATCGTCGAAGCACTTGAGTTCTTCGACGTCATTGGCGCCGACTACCTCGATGCCGAAGGATATATCTGCTACTTTATCGAAGTCGTCAACGATTTCGAAGAATCCTTCGATTCCCACAAGGCAAATTCAAGAACAGTTAAAAAGGTATACACCTTCACCTAAATCAGACTTTTTAAGTCCATGTCCTCTATTTTTGAGGAAGAAAGTGCCTCACAGGAAACAATTTCTCCTTTTGGAGTAAAATTGGGTACTACAAATGTGCCAGAGGAATTGATTGACCCTGAGTCAAGATTGAGAGAACTGTGCGACACCCATCACTCTGCCAGTGGCATTGATTCGTCAGCTGAGTTAGTTTCAAAAACCTGATCCTGCAGAACATGCAGATTCGGGGTACAGGAACTTGATGAACAGTTGTTGAATATATGGGTTGGGGTAGATCTTTACCAATTTTTGAACAAGATGATGTGACCGATATCCTGGACCAGTGCCCCCAAAAGGAACCAGTTCTTCCCTTCCATAGGGCTCTTCAAAGAACAGTGGTTGCAAATTGGAAGACCCCGGAGTCTGTTGCAGCAGTCAAAGGCTTTCCCAAAAAATATAGGCCATCAAGCAGTGACCCTGATTTTCTGAGTTAACACCCTACACCAGAAAGTCTAGTGGTACAAGCTGCTACTTCCACGAGACAGTCGGCTTATGCATCTATCCCCCCAGATAGAGAGGATAAAAAGGTGGACGTTTGGGCCTGCAAGGTATTTTCCTCGGGCAGTATGGCCCTTAAGTCAGCAAATGTTACCTGTGCCCTGGCCAGGTTTACCCATACCCTGTGGGATTGCATCAAAACAGCGGTTCAACATATTCCAGAAGGCGAGGAAAGAGAAGGCTTTCTGAATATTGTGAAAGATGGTAAGGAGGCAATGGAGGAATGTCTCCAATCTTTGATACTGTTGACTGCATCAGCAGATCCATGGCTGCAAGCACAGTACTGCGCAGATTTGCGTGTTTGAGGAAGTCGGGGTTTGCACCAGACGTGCAGGCCAGGCTACTCCACATGCCTTTCGACGCTCGAGGCTGTTCGGCTGTAAAGCTGATGAGGGCTTAGAAAAACTGCAGACCTCCAAGGCGGCGACGAAATCAGTTCGGGCCTCTATGCGACAGCCTCAAAAAACCTATTCTGGCTCATCTTCCTGGAGAGGTCATTATTTTCGATACTCTTCCTCATTTGGTAGAAGAAAAAGGACAGGCCGCACAGAAAGGTAAAAGAAATGTCCCCCGTGGTGGACGAGTAAGAGGTGCAACTTTGCCCTCAGCCGCTCCAGCAGCAGCCGCCTCCAAATCTCTGAGACCTTAGCACACAAGACCCCAGTGGGAGGCAGAATCTCTCCGCATCCGAGCGAATGGCGGGGCATTACTTCAGATGCTTGGTCTCAAGGTTACTGCCTTCCCTTTCTAAAAAGGCCTCTGGACCATCCAATGGGAGCCAACTCTGCCAAAATTCCAGATCCGCTCCTTGTGCACAAAATTTTAACCCTGCTAGGAAAGGTGCAATAGAACATATACCTGTAGTAGAGAGGAACACGGGTTGGTACTCCCCTTACTTTCTCCTCCCAAAGGAGGACGGATGACTGAGATACCTCTTGGACCTAAGAAGCTTGAACAAGTTCCTCAGGAAGGACAAGTTCAAGATGGTAACCCTGTCTCAGATCCTTCAGGCTCTCCAACTCCATGACTGGTTGGTATCATTGGACCTTCAGGATGCTTCCTTTCATGTGCCAATCCATCTAGAGCACAGAAAGTACCTAAGGTTCACGGTTGGTGGCTCACTATCAGTTTCGAGTTCTGCCATTCAGGCTGACCTCCGCCAGAGGGTTTTCACCAAGCTGATGGAGGTTGTGGCAGCGAATCTCAGGAGAGGGGGGGGATTCACCTCTACCCCTAACTGGACGATTGGTTGATAAGAGCTTGTTCCCCCGAAAAAGCTCAGGAACATCTTGCAGTCACCTGCCACTCCATACACAAGATGGGCTTCGCCCTCAATTACAAGAAGTCCCATATGATACCATTCCAAAGACTCCAATTTAGCAGTCGTGGATACTTTGTCGGGCAAAGCCTTGCTTCCCGAGGTGAGCGCTCTCCACATTCTGCAGATGGTAGCAAAATTCCAGAATGCTCAGCATCTACCGGCCTACGATTTTCTGAGGTTGCTTGGTCTCATGGCGTCCTGCATTTTTCTGGTGCCAGAGGCTCGACTGAGGATATCTCTTCAATGGGCCCTCAGAACTCAGTGGTCCCGATTCTCGGGGAGTATGTTGGATCTTCAGTTGCTCAGGATCTACTATGGTGGGCTTGCAACGACAATATCCTCAAGGGAGAATCTTTTTGGCAACCATGGCTGGAGAGTACATTAGTGACGGATGACTCACTCACGGGGTGGGGAGCCCACACCAACGATCTGACAATTAGCAGTCGTTGGTCTCATCGGAGTCCAAACTACATATCAACCTTTTGGAGCTGAGGGTGATAAGACTAGCGCTGAAAGCCTTCCTGCCCTCTGTATGGGGAAAGAACGTCCTGATAATGAGGGACAACACAGTGGCCTTGTACTACCTCAACAAAAGAGGAGGAGTAGGGTCACTACCACTGTGCAGAAAGGCAATGTAGCTCTGGTTCTGGGCAATACAAGAAGGCATCTCTGTCGGCAGTTCACCTAGCCGGAGAGCAGAACACAGTGGCGGACGCTCTGAGCAGGCAGAGCACAGTATCCCAATGAGTGCGAACTAGCTCAGGAAGTCCGTCAAGAGATCTTCACCCTTTGGGGATCCCCTCAGGTGGATCTGTTCGCGACCTCGGGTCAACCGAAAGTGCGATCAGTACTTCTGAAGGGAATTTCCCCCAAAAGGAGCTCTAGGAGACACATTCGAAGTGGACTGGGAATTCCCACTTCTGTATGCGTTTCCTCCAGTCCCCATAATTCCTCACGTAATCAGGTTGTTGAGAAAGTTCAGGAAAACCATGATCCTAATGATCCCAGATTGGGCCAGGAGGACACGGTACCCGGACCTTCTGGACATGTCCATCTGCCCTCCAATACATCTTCCAGAAAGAGAGGCTCTTTTCTCGCAAGAGGAAGGTCTGGTTCTCCATCTAGAGATCAAGACACTAAACCTTCAAGCATGATTTCTGAGGGGTTGAGATATAAGGATTGGTACCTCCGGTATGACGTAATGATTTTTTTTCTTTCGGCCAGAAAGCCAGCAACTAAATCTCTGTACCGGTGTTGTTGGAATAAATTCAGTAACTGGTGCAAAGATAAGAATGTGGACCATTTTCAATGTGGCACTCCTATTGTGTTATCTTTTTTATTACATGTGGCCAATCTGGGGCTCCAGATTGGGACAATAAAAGGTTATTTGGCAATGCTTTCTTTATTCAAGTGCTCCTTGGAAGAGGTTTCCTATTTTAAGTTGCCTTTTGATTTCATTTTTGAAGGGGCTTACAAATGTGTACCCCAATACCTTTTCATGTCCCTACTTGGGATTTGAATCTTGTGTTGAAATTCCTAACTTATATACCTTTTGAGCCTCTACGTTTCTGTCCTTCAAGGCTTTTAACACTCAAAACTGTCCTTGTGGCCTTAACATAAGCCCGCAGGGTTAGTGAATTGCAGGCTCTCTCATGCAAACCACTGTATACTACCTTTTACAACCTGGAGTTAAACCTTCTTTCTTGCCAAAAGTAGTTTCGGACTTTCCTTTGTCACAAAAAAATCACACTTCCAACCTTCTGTCCTCCTGCTCATTTGGGCAAAGAAGAGGAGAGATTACACAGACTTGACCCAAAAAGGGCTCTGAGTTTTTATTTCTGATGCTTTTTAATCTGCTTAGAATCACATGCTGTGCATATGGTCCGACATCCAGTGGTAACCGCAGAGTATTGCATCTTGTTGTTCGGGGATCTAAAGGGGACATCGGCATAGGCCTGTTTGTAACACTATCCCTATCGTGACTTGTATTGTACCCAAAATCCCTCACGCGCCGAGGTCCCTCAGATTGTTTTTTTCCACAGAGATAACTGGTTGCCCTGTAGCCAAGCTCTTACATAAGACATTGTTTATCTTTAACCAACTTGTCGGTTTTCCCCCGTTAAGTCACTTCGACGCCGAGAACAACTCAGACGAAGACGGCGGGGGAATGGTCTACGGCGGTGGATTTCGGCGCCTAAGATCCGGCGGCAGCAGCTTCCACGTGGTCGGGCCCTCGGCCGACCTTTACAGTAGAGAGAGTGGGGTTGAAGTGGCCATTTTTTTGGTATGTCTCAACTCTTTCCCCCTCTTTACCCTTTAGGTCTGGTCAGCTTTCCCTATTGCTATGGAAAGAACTCCTTTTAGGTTCTGCCCCAATTGTAGGGTCAAATATCCTTGGAAGGACGAGTACAGTACATGCAACGCCTGTCTCCCCTTAGATCACACCGAGAACCGGTGTGCGGCGTGTAAACTCCTTCGGCCTAAGACCCTTAAGGAGTGCCGGGTAAAGCGGTGGGCCGCGTAGGGTATGGCGCGGGTGGAGCCCCCTTCCCCACCGCCACACCTGCCAAAACTGACGGGGTACTTCCTATGACCAAGCATCTGTTGCAGATGTGATAGACCTTGATGCGGACACTTATAGGTCCGCCACGCCCATCCCCAACTCTTCAAGGCCTGACTCTGGTCTTGCTTCAGGGACAACACCCGTCGACACGGGCGTAGAATTGCATTTCACTAAGCAGAAAACCCCTACACCTATTTCGACGGGTACGTCGAAAAAGGTGAAAGCGCCAACGGGACCGGTGAAAATTTCGGCGGATTCCTCGGATCGTACAGGTTCAAAGCCTTCCCCGCATCCGCAGCAGCGTCTTGCGACTGGGCATTTTAAATCGAACAAGGGCGCTAACCCTAAATCAGGTGCACAAGGCGAGTCGCGGAAATCTGACAGACCCGAAGGCCGCGATGGGCCCAAAAATCACAGCTAGGCCGCAAGTCGAAAAACCGACCGCTAGTCCCTCTAACGCCGCAGAACTCAATAAATCTACCAATAGAACCTTCTGAACCTTTGTCTCACGCTGATTTGGCGGTAATCGAAGAAAGCATCGAGAGAATTACTTCGGCGGTTAATCCCGCTCCGCCGAAAAGCATGGGGTGGGCCGCGGACAGATGTTTGGATACGCCATGGCATCCTGATTCTCAAGATAACTGAGGACAGTCAAGAGCCTCTTTCTAACACCCTAAGACAATTTTCGACGCTGTAGGGCGGAAGACAACGATTTTCCACCTGTAGGCCCTTCTGGGTTCTCTAATGGACAAGGGAGAAATGTGAAGGGTGTATGGACCGCCTGGAAAAAAATATTGTTTTTTCTGAGCATCCTTCCCCGAAAAGATCTTGTGGAGAGCCTAATCTTTAATCAACACATTTGCAAGAAGATCAGCCTTCTGTCCCCGTCCAGCATGAAGACATTGTCCAGATGGACACTTATAGAGACATTTATAATGAACATGAAGAAACTTCCTTCCTACAGAATTATGAGGACCAGGCGGATGCCACGAACAATTGGGAAGAAACCCAGTAGGTGGGGACGGACCCATGGACGCTCTCCCATCAAGATCAGGACACTGATGTATTGTGCCTGGATTCTCCTCCGTCCACCCCGGCTCGCCTGGCTTCACCTGTAGACGACCAGATGGCCTGCAATACCATGTTAAAGAAGGCAGCTGAGCATTTTCAGATCTCTACACAAGAGGCTATGCCTGAACAGGACTTTGTAGAGGATATTCTTAAGGAGAAACCTCCCTCTAGCCAGGCCCTTCCCCTCCTTAATTCTATTAAGAGAAGATTGGCTCCCTCTCTTGTGTCACCAGCGCAAACTCAGGCAGTGAACCCAAGAGTTGAAAAGTTATTTTAACCAGCTACTTCAGACCCACTATTAATTAAAGGGCACACTACCCCGATTCTCTGGTAGTGACTACCACCCGGAAACGGGCAGGAGTACCCCTTGCCACGGGGGAGGCACCCACCTCCGGATAGGGAATCCACGAAGCTGTATGCCTTGGGCAAGCGAGTCACCTCGGCTGCCGGAAATACCACGCGTATAGCAAATAATACTACGCTGTTGGCGAGTTGCGCTGACTCTCAATGGAACCTACTTCAGGAAGGCCTCCAGGAGGTCCCAGAACCCGTCAAGTTCAAACTTCTCTCTATAGTAGCCGAAGGAAGGCAGGTGAACCAGAATGTGATTAAAAATACTCTGGACATGGCTGAAACAGCAGGCAGGTCACTGGCCCAAGGAACCTTACTCAAAAGACACGCTTTAAGGCCGAAAACACAGGCTTCGCTCATCAATAAACCGATTGAAGAAGCTAACCTCTTTGGAAAGGCGGTCGATGAGGCCCTAGAAACAGCAAGAAAAGAGCATGATACTCTTAAATCCCTGCAACAAATCACTGAGACCTCCCCCCCCTTCCCCCAGTGAGGAAGTAACTCTCGGCGGTCCTTTCGAGGGCAGTACAGTGCAAGCCAGAACAACTGCCATGTGAAATTTGAATACTGGACAAGCATCGGGAAGCCCCGCTTTCTACCCTCCAAGGGGTCAGCGACGCGGCAAAGCCAGAGGTAGAGGCCCCAATCCTAGACGAGCTGTGGCCTCCGGTCAGAAATGACCATCGGATCCAGGTCCAGGGAGGGGATAACTTCAGACCAGTGGGTCATTAAGACGGTCGCCCATGGGTACTGCATGGAATTCGCCCGACCTCCACAATTCAGACCACCGCGCCTTTCACAGGACCACCTGGAGATCCTGAATCAAGAGGTGGAAGCGCTGCTGGGAAAGGACGCCATAGAAGCTGTCCCTATTCTTCAGATAAACAAGGGTATTTATTCAGTGTACTTCCTTGTAGCCCAAAAGGACCTCAACATGGGCCCTCTTCTAGACCTGTGCCCAGCGAGCAAGTTCATAAAACCTCAGAGGTTTTGCATGGTAACGCTACAGGAGGTGATCCCACTGTTGAAACAGGGGCACTGCATGGCAACATTGGACATGAAAGATGCATAATTTCATATCTACAGTTCATGAAAGAGGGGGCAGGCTTTACCATTTCAAGGTAATCGCCTCGCCGCCAAGGGTGTTTACGAAGGTCCTGGCAGTAGCTGCAGCACACCTGAGCAGGTTATCCGTCCCGGTTTACCCTTACCTCGACGACTGGCTCATAACAGGGGACTCGTACGACACATGTTTTTTGAATACCTAAAAAACCATGGACCTTCTCTTCAGTCTGGGGTTCTCTATCAACGAGAAGAAATCCAGTCGAGTCCCCAGTCAAATAAAACAATTTCTGGGAGCTCTAATCCGGACGAAAGACGGCCTATTCTTCCCCTCCAACGACAAGGTTCAGAACATGCTTTTTCAGATCCCTCAATATGTAGCAAGTCGGGAGTTGACAGTGCGCAAAGCCATGCGCTTGTTAGGAATGATGGTGTCGTGCATATACTTGGTTCCCCACGCGCGCCTGCGTCCCATGCAAGAGTGGCTCAACAGCCAGTGGTGTCAGGCCAGTGTACAATGGAAAGATCTTGTAGTCGTCTCACTAGCCCTCGTTCTCTCTCTGCAGTGGTGGTCGAGAGAAAACCTCTTGAAGGGGAAGACTTTCACCACCCCTACAGTGGAAGCCACTCTCACAACAGACTCGTCTCACAGGGTGGGAGGGCTCACCTGCTTCAGCAGACAGCACAGCACATGGACACACATGGAATGTGGTCCCCTCAAGTAGCGTCCACCCATATAAATTTACTGGAGCTATTAGCAGTGTCCAAGGCATTAAAGGCCTTCCATTTGGATATGAGCTCTCAAACACAAGACGTTTCTGTTGTCCCAACATGTTCCAGGGGAACTCAATCTTCTCAGTGATTTGTTGCAGGGATTTAAGAGCATCATGCTCTTTTCTTGCTGTTTCTAGGGCCTCATCGACCGCCTTTCCAAAGAGGTTAGCTTCTTCAATCGGTTTATTAATGAGCGAAGCCTGTGTTTTCGGCCTTAAAGCGTGTCTTTTGAGTGCTCAGCAGATATTTTCCTCTGCCCGAAGAATACGTATGGCGTCAGCACGAATACATCGTGTCCAATGTCTTCGCAGAATGGGGCTTCCCAGAGATCGACCTGTTTGCAACTCAGGAGAACGCCCAATGCCAAGACTACGCCTCCAGGTACCCCCAGAACCGCTCCAATGAGAACGGTCTCTGGATAACATGGTCAGGGAATTTTGTCTATGCTTCCACCGCCCCCCCTGACCCCCACCCCCGGCGACTCCCCTTCTCAACAAGATCGTGCACAAGATGCACCAGGAACCAGTTACCATGATACTGGAGGCCTCCATGTGGGCCTGCCAACCCTGGTTCGCGCATCTGATGGAATTGTCCGTCTCCCCACCAGTAAAACTGCCCTGCCCGTACAACATGTTGTCTCAGGACAGGGAGGAGATCCTACACCCATGCCCACAAACTCTGAACTTAGCAGCCCTTTTCCTGAGGTCCTAGAGTTTGGACACCTACAGCTCCCACAGAGGTGCATGGACATACCCGGGGAAGCTAGAAAACCTAACCTACGTTATTGCTATGCCAGCAAATGGAAACGTTTTGTTATCTGGTGTAATTCCAAGGGCATCAATCCCATAGATTGCTCACCCATACACATTGTTCTTTATCATACCCATCTGTTAGACACTGGGTTGGTCTTCAATTCCCTAAAGGTTCATCTGGCTGCTCTCTCAGCCTACACCACATCACAACAAAAGGTGTCGTGGTAGAAGATACCAGTGATTAAGGCCTTTATGGAAGGGGTTAAGAGGATTTATCTTCCCATTTCTCCCCCAGCTCCAGGGTGGGACCTAAATGTGGCTTTGACCAGGCTCATGGGAGCTCCCTTTGAGCCAATGCATAAAGCAAGTCTAAAGGGCCTGATTTATAAGACAGCCTTCCTAGTGGCTATCACTTCTATTAGAAGGGTTAGCGAACTACAGGCTCTTTGTTACTCACCTGGTCTCTGCGGAGGTTTTGGGGCACGGTTGCAGCCCTCCCTGAGCTTCAATCACCCCCTTCAGGCCTCACCCTCAGTAGAAAAGCTGTGAGCAGTGATACGTGGTGATACTGCTCCTCTGTGGAGAGTGTGAGTGCGCCAATCTGTGATTGTTGTACCTCTCGAACCCTTCACCCCAAAGTACGGTTTCTGTGAGCATATGCCGCCCCATAAAGCTCACCTGTGAATTATGGAAGATAAGCTCTCCGTCCTGCTACTTCTGGCAGGGGCGCGTCGAATGGGATCTAGTTCCTTCAATGATCCTGATAAGGATTAGTCCAGTCCAGCTGCGACTATGCTTCTCCTTATGATTGGTAAGTCTTTCTTGAGCTCTTGTGATGCTGTTCGTTCTGTTTAATGTCTTTATATGCTGCTCCTATTTATGCCCGCAATAATGTATTTCTGTTTTCTTCCCTTATATGGAAATGTGGCCTCAATGCAGCTGTGAGACGCGGCCAGATGGAAGATGGATGCTACCGCAATGTTCGTCAGCAGGTAAGTGATGGTTTAAGGAAAGTGCAAAGTATGGCGAAGCTCAACCTTAAACTGACTTTTTTCGATGTCTAACCTTGTCTTCTGTTTTTCCTTGCAGGCCCTGCTGGCAACGATAGAGCGTGTCGTGCTGCGGTGCCAAGATGAAGATTTTGGCGTTCCGGAAAGTGTGAAGATGAATACTTGGTTAGCCGAAGAGATGTACAGGTAAGAACAGCTCCCCCCAGTTGGTAAGTATGCTGGCAGGAAGCAGGATGTCCAGGAAGCAGGTTCTTCGAAGGTAAGTCTGACCTAAGGCGACAGTGAGCGTTCTGCTACTTGCAAGTGCAGAATAACGCGAAGCGTCTGGCTTGAGGATAGGGGCAGCTTATATAGCTGAGATTGTGGGCACGCCCATTAGGGCCGGCTTACCAGCCATACTCTGCCACTCCTAGAGAGTGAGAATGTGCAAAGGCAATCCATTAGCAGCCACACCCATGAATACACTTGGGGCTGCTTAATGGATGGACTGTTCAAGGTTAACGCAACCTGCTTAATGGATGGAATGTTCAAGGTTAATGCATCTGAAGTGCTATGTCCATAATAAAAGCTTTTTGGTGTTAAATGGATGTTCTTGTTTACATTTGTTTATGAGCCTGGTGCCAAAGGCGCCAGGACAGTGTCCACCCAGGTCTCTTGTGCATGCGACCCCAGCATGCCTGTGCCCCTGACTTTATGACCATGACACTTTCTGTTCTAGACCCCTTTGTTACAGTCCACAGTGATAAAGTAGTTCTGCGCACTCACCCCAGATTTGCGCCTAAATTCATCTCAAAGTTCCATGTGAACCAATCGATTGAAATACCTACTTTTTTCCAGAATTCCCTCTAGCATGGGCGAAAGAAGCCTACACACACTAGACATGCGCAGGGCAGTCATGTTCTACCTGGAAAGAACTAAACCACTGAGTAAAACAAACCGATTTTTCGTTTCAGTGGCAGTTGGTAGAGAAGGGGATCCTGTCTCTAAATCGGCTATCTCAAGGTTGATTGTCAAATGCATCACGCTATGTTGCACTCTAGCTAAGAGAGAACTGCCCTTCAAGCCTAGAGCACATTCTACTCGGGGGCACTGGGGCATCCATAGCATTCATTGCAAATGTTCCCCATGAGTCCATTTGCAAAGCGGCAACCTGTAGTTCTGTACACACCTTTACAAAACACTATTGCGTAGACGCTCATTCTATGTCTGATTCTCAGGTGGGACAAGCAGTACTAAGACATCGTTTCTCTACTGTTCCTGCTCAAAACCCACCTCCAACTTGGGTACTGCTCGCTAGTCTATGCACAGCATGTGATTCTAAGCAGATTAACAAGCATCAGAAGATATGCATTACTTTTTTTTTTATATGTATTTTATTAGTTTCATAAGATAACAAAACTGGCATCAGTGGTAATAGGTCAAGCATATCAAAAAATAAAGTCCCCAACTCCCCTCCACCCATCCCTCCCCTCCCCTCATCCCTCACCTCCCAAGACCACGGTTAGTTTTTTGTTCATCATGAGTCCATGCCCGGGCCTGGGTTGCCCTCCCCGATTGTCTCACCCTCCTGCGACTCTGGATGGAGCAGGGGTACTGTTAAGGCCACCCAACGGTGTAGCTCCTCGCTAGAATCAAGTCTCTGCACTTGGATCGCTGTCTCCCATGCAGCGGTTTCGGCTGTGATCCACTTCGCAAGATCTTCCCCACCATAGGGGCACAAGCGGGCCTCTGGGGCTTTTCCATCCCATGACTATGCGCCTTTTGGCTGTTATATATATAAGGTCTCTACGCTTATTGAGGGATTTATTCTTTCTGCTGCGCCTATACCCGCCCAGGATACATGCCGAGGGTTCGTCCACTTCAATGTCAATGTCTGCACCAGCCACTCTTTCCTTCACTTGTGTCCAGAACTCTCTAATCACTGGGCATCCCCAGAACATGTGGGTTATACCAACCTTGGGCTAACCGCATTTGGGACTTGATTGGGTGCCCGCGCTGGTAAATCTTGATATAGCTTCCGGTGTGAGGTACGCTCTGTTCATAATATACAGTTGGATGAGCTGTAAGCGGGCGTTTCGGGAGATTTTTTTGTGGAAGTGGGTTATCTCACCCCAGGCTTTGTCTTCAAAAAACAAGGTTTAATTCGGTCTCCCATTTGTTCCGGCATTTGAGGTCATCTTTGGTGGAGCCCCACAGTAGGGCCTCGTAGATACGTGAGGTTTCGTGGCTCCCCTCAGCAGCGTTCAGTATCGTTTCAATGCATTTGTTTTCATCAGTCTGGTCGATAGCGACAGGCCATCTGCTATTTAAGGCCTGTATGACCGCTCTGTGCAACAAATTGCCCGGCCGGGAGGCCCGTGGCATCGCAGAGATCCAGGAAGGCCAAAACCGCTTGTTCTTGGATCAGGTCCCCCAGTGTGGCCACCCCGAAGGGCTCCCATTGTGTACGAGTCTCAAGGGTCCCCCAGGAATGATTGGTCATGAGTGCTGCAATGGGGATCTGTGGGGAAGTACGGATCCTCAGACCCGACTAGCTTGCAGGCCCTTTTCCAGAGTCGGATTCCCAACTTAACAAGGTAAGGGCAATGTTCGAGGGCACTCTTTCTGGTCCACAGCAAATCCCTAAGTAACAGCTGGGGGAGGGCCGGCTGGAGGAGGCGAGTGTCTGTTGTGTTTTCATCGGCCATCCACCACACAATGTGTCTTAACTGGCTAGCAAGGAAGTAGAGTTCGAAATTGGGGATCTTCAGCCCACCCCTCTCGTATGGTCTCTGGAGAGTCTCCAATGCCACCCTATGCCTGCCTCCCTGCCAGAGGAAGCCCCTACAGAGTTTGTTGAGGTCTTTAAAGAACGTGGGGGGGATGTAGAAGGGAATGTTAGTGAAGTTATGCAATAGGCGGGGTAGGGCGACCATCTTAAGGAGGCCCGCCCTCCCGGCCACCGAAAGCGGGAGCCGCCCCCAAAACTCAATGGATTTTAAGAGTCAGTCTTTGGCCCTAACGGTGTTAAGAATATGTTCCGTACCGGGGTTTCGATGTATAGTTATCCCCAAATATTTGAACGATGTCACCTGCCATTTGAGGTCCGGGGGGGGGGGAAGAGATCCATAATCTTCACTGTGTAGTGCAGCTAGGGCGTAGAGGCAAGATTTGCTTATTAATCTGGATCCCGGTGTGCTTGTGAAAGCAGCCCAGGGTTTCAAAGAATGTAGGGTAGGAGGTGTTCAGTGTCCTGTAAGTACAAGAGGGTGTCATCAGCGTACATAGAGACGAGGTGAGTCGTTCCATCTATTTTAATGCCCCCATCTCCATATTCCTGTCTCGGGTAGGCTGCTACAGCCTCAGCGGCAATGATGTACAACATAGGGGACAGAGGGCAACCCTGACGGGGTGCCCCTGTGTAGGGACCATTTCGCGGAAAAGGTTCTATTGGTTCGTACCCTTGCAGTGGGGTTGGCATAAACCAGCTGAGTCCATTTCAGAAATACAGGGCCTATTCCCATCTTTGCCATGGTAGCATATAGCCATTCCCATCGCACGGAATCAAAAGATTTGGTGGTGTCCAGTGACGCCACTGCAAGTTTCTATGGTCTCCCCTCGGTACTATAAATGACGTGATGTAACCTACGCAGGTTCTCGGTGATGGATCGTCCGGGAACATATCCGGTTTGGTCTTGGTGAATCAACAGTGGGATCACTCTGCGTAGTCTGTTAGCGAGCAGTGCTGTGAGGATCTTGCAGTCTACGTTTAGCATAGAGAGGGGCCTGTATGAGCCGCAATCTGCCCCATCCTTCCCTGGTTTGAATAGGGGTAATATCATGGCCTCGCTCAGGGAATCCGGGAGGGCGCCACGCTTGAAGGCCTCATTATAGACCTCGGTCAATATGGGGGCGAGTGTTTCCTCCCCGGGGAGGCCATCCGAGCCCGGGATTTTCCCAGCTGGTAGCGATCTAATTACTCTGACCTCGTCGGGAGTGACGGGCTCGTCAAGGGTCTCAGCCATATGCGAGTCTAATTTAGGCATCTTCGATCCCTGTGTCAGAAGGGGGGGGTGTCGGAATACAAGTTGCGATAGAAGTCAGAGAAAACCAAATTAATTTCCTGTTGGGTATGCACGGCAGTGCCGTCTGGTGAGAGTATGTGGCAAATGGGTGGCCTGGGGGTTTCCCTTTTATAGAGCCAGGCTAAGAGTTTCCCGGGTTTGTCCCCCAGGGCATGGACTCTTTCCGTGTGTTTGGCGAAGCTTAGTTTACCTAGGGCTTCCCAGTGCTTTAGGCAGGTTTGTCTAAGTTCGGTAATTTTATGTAAATGATCAGGGGATGGGTCAGCCCTGCCCACGAGGGCACACAGGTCTCTCTCGGCTCGTTCCAACAGGGTTGTGATGGATCTCTGGGCACGCCAACTGCTGCGATCATCTCACCCCTCATGACCACCTTATATGTCTCCCAGGTGGTGCTCATGTATTTAACGCTATGTAGGTTGTTCTGACAATATTCAGAAGACATGCATTACTTACCGTAATAGTATTTCTGATGATTGTATCTGCTTAGATTCACATGTGCCCTCCCTACCTCCCCACTCGGGGTGGTAGGAACATAGACATCTTACTACTTCTCTCTTCATGTGCTCATTCACAATAGCCTTGTGCTCCCTCATGGCAGAAAAAATGCAATCAGAGGGACCTCGGCGCGTGAGGGATTTTGGGTACACTACACGTCACGATACGGATAGTGTTACAGACACTCCTATGCCGACGTCCCCTTTCGGTCCCCGAAAGACAAGATGCAATACTCAGCAGTTACTACTGGATGTCAGACCATATGCACAGCATGTGAATCTAAGCCGATACAATCATCAGAAATGCTATTACGGCAAGTAATGCATTTCATATCAAGAATGTCAAAATTATGCCAGGATGACCAACTTTTTGGCCATAAGCGGTGAGAAAGCAAACTATATCCCGCTGGTTTACTTTGGGTATTGTAGAGTTTTACAGATTAGCTGGGAAGGAGCCACTGGAAGGACTTCGTGCCCATTCCTCAAGGGGTATGGCTACTTACGCGGCTCTAAAGAGGGTGTGTCCCAGTAATTGATATTTGTTCAGCTGCAACATGGGCATCAATGCACACCTTTGTTAAGCATTACTGCTTAGATGCCTCATCTTCCCAGGAAGGGCTGTTTGCAAAAGATGTACTTCATGCCGTACATGATTACAATTAGTACTCCCACCTCCAAATTGTATTACTGCTATGGGAGTCTATCATAGATTAGGAATACGTGCGAGGAAACAATCCATTTGAAGAACACGTTACTTACCAACTGTAAAGTTCTTTCGACTGGATGTCCCTCCCACGTATTCCTCATCGCCCCTCCCATCTTACCCCGCATTACAGTTTACGTTATTTACACTCATTCACGAAGAACTGACAGTCTGAGGCACGCCTGGGTTTTCTTCGACGACAAAACAGAATTGAAGCCAACAGGCACGGCACGAGCTACTTATACTACTGGTGACGTCGACCCGCTACAGAGACAGTCGAGGGACATCGACACCACAACCCTGTTCACAGCGCCCTCTGCCGAAATTCTTTTCCAAAAACAGCGAAGCTGGCGAAATACGAATATCATAGATGAGGAATATGTGGGAGGAACATCCAGTCGAAAGAACGTTACTGTTGGTAAATCTCCCCTGCAAACTGGTTTCTGTAGAGGATGTGGCACTGTATAAAACTGTTTCCTTTTAAATGTATTGACAGATGACATTAAATCTGTCAAATGTGCCTTTATATGTGGCTCATCATGGCTTCCACAGCATTCCCTAGGCTCTTTAGGAACCGTCATTGGCGCAATCTAAAACACTCGACTGGATCAAAGGATTTTAAAACTAATTATCTTGTTATAGTTTTAGACTACTGTGTTTTTTGCCGACTAAGGTGGGGGGTGCCTTCTTTAATTATATTGAAGCACTTAGGAGTTTGAAGCAGGGTTGCATGTTGACCCTCTGTTTGTTTCACTTCAATTTGACTGGCTTGCCTTCTACATTGGTGGTTCTGAGGAGCCAGTCGTGTGTGCACTGACTTTTTATTTTAATTTTATTGATTTTATATGAATATCGATATTTGGTATACATGCCAAGTAAAGCAATTGAACTGAGCCATTTCATGTTACATTTGTAGATGTATACAGAACTGTATAGTAATTTGGTATTGACTTGCACATGTCTTTACAGGGTTCCACATTGGTTGGAGCCGGGAGCTATTTAGCTTCTGCTTACAGAATTGGAGAACCTGGTTAGCTTGACGGCAACATTGCCTGGGGAGTAAAAAGTAGCTCCTAGTAAATTGGTCCCATAGAAACCTAGCTATCTGACATTGTGTGTTTGATAACATGAATAAAGGAACATCAAGATACACATTAAAGCACATTTGGCCATATACAATAGTCAAAAGCGCATAGTGGGAAAGTTATATTTGTGACTGTGTGGTAGCTCCCACTTACTGGGTGATGTTTGATGCGGAGGAGCTAGCTGTATTTAGCTCCTGGTCATCAAATCCTTATTTCTACCCGTCTTTATTGGAACAAAATAAAACGACCTTAAAATAAAAAAGTGAATAACAGACTTTAGATTTATAACAAAATGATACAAAGCCCATAGTGGGAATATTTCCTAGGATGATTGCTGTTAACTAAGTCATGGCCCATATTAAAGTAAATGTTTGTATGTCTTCGGGTTTAAGATGTATTGTTGGAATGTCGTTCTGTAGTACACATTGAATTAAGGGTTCCAGACCCTAAATTATTTTGGAATTTCATTCCCAGTGGAGACTGCATATTTTATCCATAACATCAATGAAACAGATCATGGACCACCATTGTCGGCGGCTGGAGTTTTGTTTGCTTTCCAATTGCAGGCTATCGTGATCCTAGCCGCAACCAGGAAGTGTGTAAGTAATTTAGAGATTTTGCTGAATAGTCTATAATAACCATCTGGGTCAAGATTTTCCAGAAGAATAGTCAAAGGACCATTGATGGGCCCGGGTGAGTTACTGCTCTGTTTGAGGGAGTGCCACCTACAAGCCGAAACTATTGCATTAGAGTACAGATAGGGAGAAATGGCATATAAGGAGGGACACAAAGCTTGTAGGTGGCGTTTTGTTATTTGTCCACCATTAACTGCCCATGGCCAAGCTGATCCCTATGGCCATTCCTACCAAGTTCCTTCATCTGCCTTACCAAATCACTACCTCATGGGAACTCTTTGAGCTCGGTTTATTCAAGCATTACCATAAAACTTTGCCCCTGGAAGTGCCTTAAAGTGTTTTCGTTCAAACCAGTCTAATGACTTGATTGGAGTAATAACAATGTCTTAACTAGATCTGGCTTCGGACACTATTTATAAGGACTATCCCTGTCCTTCACTGAAGTCCTATACTTTACTTTATTCAATTTATATAGCGCAAGACATGGACCCTGAGGATTTAGGGCTCTTGACAAAACAAAATGCACATGAAACATACATTCAGGGAGGTGTTTCTGCTAGTCAGGAGTAACTGCAGTCCTCTATAACAGACATTAGGCGAACAGAAATGTCTTCAGTTTCTTTTTGAAGACCTCTATAGCTTCTATGCTTCTTAGCTCCAAAGGTAGGTCATTCCATGCTCTTGGCCCACAGGCATAGAAGGCTCCATTAATGGCTTTCTCTGTTCTATAAATTCGAGCATTGGCAAAGCCAGCTGTTTTGGCTTATGTACCATTATTAGGTGTTTGCCAGGCACTGCTATTTTTCACAGCATTGTGCATCTGCCACCGTCAATAGCCAGTTAATACCACTACCCAACACAGAGAGGGGGGAAGTGTCCCAGAACCAGTAATGGAGAGGGACTGTAAACTAAACAAAACCAATGGGGTCCATACTGCTGTGAATTCAATTAGAAAATTGCTTGGATGGTGAGTTATTTAATAAGTGTACCAAGGAGGTATCACTAAACCAATTAATTTAGGCTACTGCAGACTCAGAAAGCAATCAGGGTAGTCTCAAGTTAAAAACAGTATTTATTTTACAAACAGACATCATAGACAATGCATAAATAATTAAGGAAAAATGGATAAACTTATCTGTTGGTTAAACATTGAAAACACAAAAAACAGAAATAGTGGTCTTACTTCAAGAATTGCAGGAAAACGAACAAAAACTGCAAAAACTAAGTGGTGGCCTAAAACTGAGCCAACACTCTTAGATGTGGCTTGTATTTAACTAATACATATGTTTTTTTGTATTTGCAAGGTTGGATTAATCTATATTCTTCATTTTATTGACAGGTCTGCCTACGCGTATGTGTCAAAAAATAACAAATAGCAGATTAAATAGACATCTTAAACACGTTTCGGCAAAAGAGCCACCTGTCTGGCAAATGATTCCAAGACATGATTAGAGTTGCCTTCCTAAGGGCGAGAAAAAACACAACTGGATCCTGTGAGGAAGCAGACATGAACAAAATAAATGATGTGAAAGAGAGAGTCTCTTAATGAGATTTTACCGAGATTGCTTAGAGATAAATAAAATCCAAGAGGCACAAAAGTTACCAATGCCAGGGGCTGTGCATAAGTAGAAATAGCCAGGCGCGGTATGGCCAGAGACCGGTGCAGGGCGTCTGGGTAATAGGGCCCAGGGTGACTCACAGCAGTGCTACATCATCAAGAAAGGGGGATAGCGTTGGAGAAAACACACTCTAAAAAAAAAAATTGAAAACACAATTGTTTGAAAATTGTACTAAAACAGGTGTTCCAAAGAAGGGTGCTGAGGAGTTATAAAAGTACCAGTCAGTCAGTGTTGCCTTGCATAACGCTGGAAAAGTAATATGCTGGTGTAGCGTTTCTCAGCGTGCCTTGGAGTGGATCCTGAATTCAAGGTTTAACATCAAAGGATGAACCTGTGGATAATTGAATGCGTATTAAAAATACTTTTAGCTGAATGTTTAGAAAGCACTTAGGTACTAGTAGAACCAGTGAAAATAGCTAGCGCCTTAAGAGCAAAGTGATATTGGAAACAGCTAGAAGTTTGAAGTAATGCTTGAAGTGGAGGGCAATAAAGCCTCATGCCTTTCAAAACAAGAGGAGAATGCCGTGATGAAGGCGGTCTCTACAGTGCAGAAAAGAAAAAAGGGAGAAAGGCAAAAAAGACGTGATTAGCTGCTTACGCGCAAAGTCAAATTAAACGAGGTAATTCGGAGCAGCTCCAATGTAGGTCAAGTCTGAACAAAATGGGACTGAGAAGCTCCTTACCGCTATTTTTGCAGCCTGCTCACGAGTAGTTGAATCGATCCGGCTCTGCAGAGCGCTCGAATGCGTGTGCAGGCAAGTTACAGGCGCACACCCTAAAGGTTCGAGAAATGGAGGAGGGTGATGACTGAAAAACCGCCTCCTATTGGGCTCTGTCAATCAGGAGCCAGGATAGGCTTACGACCGACGTGCCTCCTGATATAGTGAATTGGATTGGACATTAGCTGCCCTGCCTCAGTGGGGCTAGTATGGGAGATGACAATCAACGCGTCTCCGATGTAAAGAATACGAGGTAGAGGCTGACAAGCCTCTGGAGGGCTGACAGTTGCGTTGGCGTCATCCGACGCGAGAGTTCTAATGGGCAAGTGAAGCTGAAAGTAAATAGATAGTCCTAGCGTTTTTTTTTGGACGCTTGAAAGATAATAATAAATGGTGAAGCTGAAAGTAAATTGAGCGTCCTAGTGGTTGGTTTGTACGCTTGAAAGATAATAGTAATAAAATGGTACAAAGGCGTATCGTATAGTGCAAAGGTGCGGGGTGCTCCTGATGATGAATCTGAAGGTGTGCTGTCACACCAAGAAAAGACGGACAAGTTGTAAAATGGCCGCCGGGTCCCGAAACAAAATAAAAAAGTTAATTAATATCGATGGATGAAGACGAAAAGTAATAATAGATATTTCACAAATAGGGCAGGCGGACGAGTTGATCACTGGGCAGATGTTGAGAGAGCTGAAAATCAAAATGAAATTTAAGGGGTCACTTAAATGTTTGAAAAATGTGCATCTTAGGTAGAAAGGTCAAGTGAATGATGCAATTAAGCATATATGCTGACATATAAGTCAGAAAACTAGATTTTGGAAAGCAGCTGCTAAATAACAGTCAGTTCCAATGGGAATGGCCTCAGGCCTCATATGTTAATGTGAATGGATGGTCACAACCGCAAAAAGACTCAAGTGTCAAAAACAAGAGGAAAGAGAAAAGGAAGGGGCAGAAAGTATGTTCAGGATAGGGGAGAAACTCCTCATTCAACCCATTGGTGTGGGTAGATGGACGATAAATCCATCGTGTTTCCGTGGCTCTTTTGCTGTGTTTAAGATGTCTATTTAATCTGCTATTGCTGTTATTATTTTTTGACACATACACGTAGGCAGAATTGTCAATAAAATGAAGAATATAGAATAATCCAACC
Organism: Ambystoma mexicanum; assembly: GCF_040938575.1. NCBI lineage: Eukaryota > Metazoa > Chordata > Amphibia > Caudata > Ambystomatidae > Ambystoma > Ambystoma mexicanum. The sequence goes on from NC_090935.1 coordinate 365,709,719, forward strand.
TTGCAAATCCAAAAAAACTTATGTATTGGTTGAATACAAGCCAAATCTAAGAGTGTTGGGTCAGTTTTAGGCCACCACTTAGTTTTTGCAGTTTTTGTTTGTTTTCTTTCAATTCTTGATGTAAGACCACTATTTCTGTTTTTTTGTTTTCAATGTTCAACTGTTTAACCAACAGATAAGTTTATCCATTTTTATTTAGTTACTTATGCATTGTCTACGATGTCTGTTTGTAAAATAAATGTTAACTGTTTTTAACTTAAGACTACCCTGATTGCTTTCTGAGTCTGCAGTAGCCTAAATGAATTGGTTTAGTGATGCCTCCTTGGTACACTTATTAAATAACTCACCATCCAAGCAATTTTGTAATTGAATTCACATCAGTATGGACCCCATTGGTTTTGCTTAGTTAATACCACTACAGCAGTGCCTGGCAAGTACCTTTCCCATGCCTACACAATAGCCCAGACTGTTGGCATTGCTAATGCTTATCTGTGCTGCTTCGGAAAATCTTTCTGCGTCCTGCGTTGATGTCGATACGCCGCCTTCTAGGACCTCCTCCGACGGCCGACGTCACTGGATGTTATAAGTAGGCCGCACGACGCCCGTAGGCTCAGTTCCATTTTTTCCGCGAACGTGTTCGCTTCGGAGATCTCGGCGCGCCTTGACTGTTTGGAGTTTCTGTTCTTTATCGGTTCTTCGAACCTGTTCGTTTGTGCAGTTATCCTTCGTGATGTCTACCTCGTCTTCCACCCCGCGTCCGGGCTTTAAGAAGTGCGGGGACTGTGGGTCCAAGATGTCGGTGACAGACTCGCACAACGCCTGCCTCTGGTGCCTTGGGGAGGCCCATGACACGGATGACTGTGTCGACTGCCAGTCGCTCACGTCTAAAGCCTTGCGGCAGTGCAAGAAGTTGTTATCGGTAGTTAAGGTGTCCAAGCCCCGGAAGTTGAGGCCTGCGGGGCTTTCAACGGACGACTCGAGGGGCGACTCTCTGCATCGTCGTCGGAAGTCCAGTGGGTCTCGGTCCCGGAGTCGGTCTCGCCACTCCTCTGCCTCTTCGAGGCACTCCCGGAAGCGCCGTCATCGGTCGCCTTCCCCGTCCTCATCCGAGGACTCCGCCCGTCGGCGGGTCGCTTAGCCCACCAAGCATGCGATGCCGGAGGAATGGGCTTCCTTCGGGAAGAAAATGTTGCCGATTCTCGAATCGCAGGGCACTGGTCCGTCCGTGCCTCCGAGTGGGGTCGGTCGTGATCAGTCGAGAGACACCGCTCGCACGCCTTCGGGCTCGGGTGGTCGTCACGATTCGCGGGAGAGGTCCCGCTTGGACAAATGGAATCGTTCTCGTCATGCCCAGTCCAGGTCCTCGACGCGCTCGAGACCATGTGAACCTGTGGTGTCTTACCGGAAGACGTCGACGTGGGTGGTGCCGAGGTCGTTGAAGGACTCTTTCGAGGCCCCGCCTTCGAAGAAGTCGTCGACGCCATCGGTGTCCCGGCCGTCGAGGGACACGCTCGGGGCCCCGGCCCCAAGGACTGTCAGCGCCGTTGATGCTGCCGACGCTGATTCACTCGATGCCTTTGGAGGCTGTGTCGATGGGGGTACCCCGTGGCTCGGTGGAACCCCCTAGAAAGGCTCTGGCCAAGGTCACGCATGGCTTTGGTTCACGTTCTGTGCTGCCTTTCCACCATCTTGAGTTTATTTCAGAGGTGGATGAGGGCTCTGATGATGGCGTGGTTCCTGATACGGTGCCAGACGAGATTCTCTCGGGCCATAGCCAATTTGAGGACCTGAGGCAGTCCCTGCACGATGCTAGTAGGCTGGACACCTCTCCGGAGGTGTTTTGTAGGCCTGAGCCTGGCACTCATGCTGACTCCTCGTACCGCCTTATGTCTAGGGTCATTGAGTACTTGGGGTGGTCTGCTCCCCCAGGGGATTTTCTTCAGGATGACCTTACGGATATCCTCGACCAAGGTCCACCAACTGACCCGGTACTGCCATTCCATATGGCTCTACAGAGGAGGGTGGCAGCGGCTTGGACTGCTCTGGAGAGTCTCCCGGCAGTGGGCAAGTCTTTGCCGTGAAAATACCGCCCAGCCAGTAGCGACCCCTGCTACTTGACCAAGCACCCCACTCCGGAGAGTTTGTGGTGCAGGCGGCTACAGCCCCAGCAAAGCAGGTGTCGAATCCTACCATCCCTCCTGTTAGGGACGACGAGCGTTTTGATGGTTGGGTGAAGAAAGTGTTTTCTTCAGGGGGTATGGCCCTTCAGGTGACTAACTCTGTATGTGCCTTGTGACGTTTCACGCACACTGTCGAACTGGTTCCTTAGCGGCTGAACATATTCCCAAAGGGGGCGAACGGGATGGTTTCTTTGCCATGGTTCAGGATGGCAAGGATGCCATGTGTGAGGCCCTTCAGTCGGGTTTGGACATGTAGGCTTGCGTCAGCCGGTCCATGGCGGCGAGCACTGTAATACGCAGGTTTGCGTGGTTGCGGAAGTCGGGGTTTGCTCCTGATGTGCAGGCCCGGCTCCTCAACATGCCCTTTGACGGTGAACATCTTTTTGGCAGCAAGGCTGGCGAGAGCCTTGAGGTTGCAGACCTCCAAAGCTGCAGCAAAGTCGTTGGGCGCTGCAGTTCGATAACATACTCCACCTTTTCGTCCTAGGGGACAGCAATGGAGAGGAGGTTCCTTTGGTTATTACTCATCCTTTGGTAAAGCGATAGGAGGTGCCAGTCAAAGGAGCCACCATAGGTGTGCCAGAGGTGGAAAACAAGGTACTCGAGGTGCCAAGGCCGCTCGGGCAGTTGCCCTCAGGCATCGCCGCAGCCGTTTCAGCTCAGTCATGAGGCCATATCCCATGGTTCGCCGGTTGGGGGAAGGCTGGCGCAGCATCTTGTAGAGTAGCATGCCATTACTTCAGATGTGTGGGTTATGGAGATCATAGCCCACGGCTATTGACTTCCTTTCCGGCAGAGACCTCACGACAATCCACTGGGGAATCTATCTTTGAAGAGTCCGGATCCGCTCCTTATGCAGGAAATTCAATCTCTGCTAGAGAAAGGCACCATAGAACTGGTGCCTGTAACGGAGAGGAACAAGGGATGGTATTCCCCTTATTTTTTGATTTCCAAGAAAAACAGGGGATTGAGACCCATCATGGACTTGCGCGGTTTGAACCAACTCCTCAGGAAGGACAAGTTCAAGATGGTTACTCTCTTTCTCAAGTCCTCCAAGCCCTTCAACTTCAGGACTGGTTGGTGTCTCTCGACCTCAAGGACGCTTATTTTCATGTGCCGATCCATCCAAAGCACAAGAAGTACCTGAGGTTTGTGGATAGCGACTCGCACTTTGTTTCGGGTCCTGCTGTTCGGATTGACCTCCGCTCCGAGGGTCTTCACCAAGCTCAATGTAGTGGTGGCAGCGCATCTCAGGAAAGGGGGGATTCACGTCTACCCCTACCTGGATGATTGGTTGATCTGGGCGCGCTCTCCCGAGCAAGTCCTGTATCATCTGTCAGTCACCTGCCACTCCCTCCACAAGCTGGGCTTCTCCCTCAACTTAAAGAAGTCCCATTTGACACCAACTCAGAGGCTCCAGTACATCGGAGCAGTGCTCGACACGTCCCTGGGGCAGTGTTTTCCTCCCCAGGTGAGGGCTCATCACATTCAGCAGGTGGTGCACTCAAGCTCCAGTGGTCTCAGTCCTCCGGCAGGATGTCAGACCCTGTTCAGATGCCGTCCTCGGTCGCCCAGGACCTTCTGTGGTGGGCCGTCGAAGGCAATCTGATGAAGGGGGCTTTTTGGCTACCCTGGCTGGAGGTGACGATCGTGACGGACGCATCCCTCACGGGATGGGGAGCTCATGCCAACGAGTTGAGTCAGCGGTCGTTGGTCTCTGTCGGAGTCCAGACTCCATATCAATCTGTTGGAGCTGAGGGCAGTCTGAAGGCTTTTCTGCCGACTGTGCGAGGAAAGAATGTCCTGAGCCTGACAGACAACAGTGGCCATGCACTACCTCAAGAAAAAGGGGGGGGGGGCAGGGTCACTTCCTCTGTGCAGGGAGGCGATGCAGCTCTGGTTCTGGGCAACCCAGCAGGAAGTTTCGATCTCGGCAGTTCATCTGGCCGGAGACGAAAACAAGACGGCGGACGCTCTGAGCAGGCAGAGCACGATCTCTCACGAGTGAGAGTTGGGTCAGGAGATTCTCCTGGAGATCTTCGCCCTTTGGGGGACCCCTCAAGTGGTTCTCTTCGCCTCCAGTGTCAACCGCAAGTGCGAAAGTTTCTGCTCGTGGGAATTTCCTCCAAAAGGAGCTGAAGGAGACTCGTTCGTGGTGGAGTGGTCTTTACCACTGCTGTACGCTTTTCCTCCAGTTCCAGTTATCCCGCCAGTGTTGCGGAGGTTATGAATGTTCGGTTATCGGATGATCCTCTTTGCTCCGGTGTGGGCCCAGAGGACGTGGTACCCGGACCTTCTAGACTTGTCCATCTGCCATCCATGTCTTCCCTTCCGAGACGATCTGCTCTCACGGGAGTGGGGGTCAGGTTCTCCATCCAGAGGTCAGATCCCTCAACCTTCATGCTTGGTTTCTGAAAGGTTGAGGTATAAGGATTGGGACCTCCCTGAAGACGTGATGGAGGTGTTGCTTTCGGCCAGAAGACCTGCAACTAAGTCCCTGTACCTTTGGAGAAAGTTCTGCGACTGGTGCAGGGTTAAGAATGTGGATCCTTTTGCATGTGACATTCCTGTGGTTCTGTCTTTTTTTGCTTTCTTTAGCCCACAGGGGCTTGCAAGTGGGTACAGTTAAAGGTTACCTGGCGGCACTGTCCATATTTAAGCGCTCGTCTGAAGAGTGTTATTATTTTAAAATTCTTTTAATTTCTGAGTTTCTGAAAGGGCTCACTAATGTGTTCCCTCCATAACCTTTCCAGGTGCCCGGTTGGGATTTGAACCTTGTCCTCAAGTTTCTGATGGGTGCTCCGTTTGAGCCTTTGCATTCTTGCCCTTTGAGACTGTTAACTCTTAAAACTGTATTTTTGATTGCGGTCACTTCCGCTCGCAGAGTGAGTGAGTTACAGGCACTTTCAGTTAAGCCACCCTTCACTGTATTTCATAAGGACAGGGTTGTCCTTCGAGTTTGTCCTTCCTTTCTTCCGAAGGTGGTGTCGGAATTTCATTTAGGCCAGAAGGTGGTTCTTCCGGCATTTCATCCTACTCCACATCCTGGTAAGGAAGAGGAGAGGCTCCATAGGCTCGATCCTAGGAGAGCTTCAAGCTTTTATATTTCACGCATGTCCCGGGTCAGAGTGGACGATCAACTCTTCATTGGTTACGCTGGAAAGCGTTTGGGACAAGCTGTGACTAAGCAGACTTTGTCTCGCTGGATTATTCTGGCTATTTCTGAGTGTTACCGCTTGGCGGGTAAGGACCCACCGGTCGGCTTGCGGGTCCATACTACCAGGGGTATGGCTGCCTCTACTGCCCTACAGAGGGGTGTTCCTGTTCGTAACATCTGTGATGCAGCCACCTGGGCTTTGGTTCATACTTTTGTATGTCACTACTCCCTCGATTCCATCCGTGGGCTGGATCTGGCCTTTGGCAAGGCGGCCCTTTGCTCTGCAATTTGATTGGGCATTCTAAATTATTTTTCTAAATTCTTTTCCCACCTCCTTGTATTGGCACTGCTTTGGGAGTCTGTCATAGATATGGAATACGTCGAAGGACCCAATCCACTCGAAGAACAAGTTACTCTCTTACCTGGTAACGTTCTTTCGATGGGATGGTCCGACGATGTATTCCATATCGCTCTCTCCCGGCCTTCCACGCTACAGAATTTCTTGTGATTGCAGCTTATGTTTCCGCAAGGCTTTGTGTGGTCGGACTGGCAGAAGACTGGTGCCACACGTTCTGGGGAAAAAACTACATCTGAGGCTACGGGCGTCGTGCGTCCTACTTATCACATCCAGTGACGTCCGCCGTCGGAGGAGGTCCTCGAGGGCGGCGTATCGACGTCATCGACGCAGACGCCGAAAGATTTTCCGAAGCAGCACAGCTGTGGTGATTACTGTCATAGATAAGGAATACGTCGTCTGACATCCCATCGAAAGAACATTACCAGGTAAGAGTAATTTGTTCTACTGCATGCTCACAAAACTCATGCGCTCCGTACCATGCCAATTTAAACAGATTAATAAACTCATAGATAACACCACAAAACGATGTCCAATCTTAATAGCCACATGTATTTAAAAAGCGGAGGCAAATAGAACGCAGTGGCCAATCCATTTTGAATCTCCAAAAATACTTCATCAGGGCCTATCTGTAATGGAGAAAAATAAATCTGAATCACATAACCAATTACCTTGATGCAAAGTAAACCGCTCTCTGCATCCCAATAAACTCAACAGTGTTTCAACCAACCTCGCGTGAATAGATCAAAAAATGCAAGTGTGCAAATGCACAATCATATGTTCAGCAACTCCCTGACAATGCACATAGAGTAACAACAAAGAATACAACTTAAAAGTAAAGGACAAATGAACAGTCGATGCACAATATCAAAGAGAAGGATGGGCTGAATGGAAAGGAATACTTCTGTATCAAAATACTGGTTTCCTATCATTCAAAACACCCTACTGTAAATAATGGTAGACAACATTTCTGTGAATGCAAAAGAATAACAAACAGATGTGGCGTTTAATAAACGAAACTGAGTTTCAGAAACTAACACAGATGGATACCTTCAGAGATAAGAGTCTGGAACACAAACAGTACATGGAATGCGACAAACTGGGAAACAAAAATGAGAGAAACGTTCGTCCTTGTGGGGGAAATGAAAGCAAGAGAACAGCTGGAAAGTCCGAAGGCTCACGCTTACCAGAGGCGGTCTGAGCAGTGGTGCGAACCAACAGCGCTGTGAGACGCAGATAGAGTGGATAAGTAATGGCAGTATCATCCTGATGTATACAACTGAGCGTAGTGATGAGATTGCATGCCCAGCAAGTATGGAATGACTTTCCCTGGGCCTGCGCACATCCCATCTGCAAGTGGGAGAGGCTGCCAGAATCCTCCTCTTGAAGTTGCCAATGGGTGAGATACAATAGACATTACTGGAGCTTGTGAATCTGCTTTGAATCACAAGTTGTTGGTGCAGAGTTTTGCAGTTTTTCTGAAATCGAGAAAGGGGCATTGGCATACCTAGAACACTATCCATACTGTACATAAGTTTACGTCCTCAGATTCTTTTTTTCAGCCACTGAAGAGTCTGTCATTGAAAGACCATTGAGGCCTAGTCATTACGAAATCCACACCCGAATGCAGAAACAAAATTGGCGATGCAACACGCCAAAAAGGCGATGCAGTGGGGAGAGTGGGGGGGAGACATAACATTTATCATAATTGCTGTATACTTGAGACTATCTTTAACCCCCATTGAAACCTTATATATAACAGATCGCACGTTCCCAGCCATTCCAATGGAAAATGCACTGTTTAAATTTTGCCCATGCAGTAATACTAAGTTCTCTTGGAAGTACACTCTTGGAAGTACACGCACTGCGTGAGCAACAGTTTCTTCCAAAGGAAAAATGACGAGACTCAGTGTAAGGCATGTAGGCTCTTCAAGCCAAAAGCTTTAAAAGAGCGTCGGGCTAAGAGATGGGTAGCCAACACTATGCATGCGGAAAAGATACTGGGCAAGTTGCCCGCCACTGTGGAATACATAGAGTTGGAAGGAACGGGCACTGGATTCGGGTGCAAAGTCAAAGAGGAGGATATCGATGAAATGACTATAGTGTCATTGCAGCCTGTCCATGGCTTCATAGGGCTTTTGTCCGGTTGTGCTGTGGAGACAATCCTCAGGGCTGCACAAGAGCCAACGGCCAAAAAAAACGGATGAACACAAACGCGCCCATTCATCCGACATCACCAATTATATGCCGAAAACTAAAGTAGCAGAAATGGCTCAGGCGCCAAAGACCAGGCCATCAACCGGACATATCAGGACACACACACAAACATAAGGGCTCTGAGACTTCGACTGTCTTGTCAAAACGTGACATAAAACCTCTGAAGTCATAAAATGCACACTGAAGGACGTAGGGTCGAGGAAAATACATAATAGACGCAACAGAGACTGAAAGTAAAAAAATTCTTGTCTGTAGAGGTGAAGGGCACTTCGGCAATGCAGAAGAGTGTCACAGGTCTGAGTCAGAAGAGGACTCGATACACACCCATGTAACCCACAGGGAACTCCTGAGGATAGATTCTCAAACCTGCTAGGGGAAAATGGAATCCCTTTATGTACTTCTACAAATGGCTACCAACTAAAAGAAGCGGGGGAAATTTATTTGACAATTCTACTAAAAGAACAAAAATAGCACCACAGGATGGGCAAGATTTAATTGACGGGGAGGAGTGCTAATCCGAAAAGGATATTTTTTTTAAAATGTATTTGCGTGTTCTAGTAAAATGACTTTCACACCAGTACAAACCACAAATAGCTAACGCAATTACATCCCTAGTGCATTTAATCATTATCAGCATATCCACATTGATAAAACAAACAACTTAGTCCATATGCATCTGGTACGTAGTAAATGATATGCCACTTCATAAAAATTCTGTTAAAACTAAAAATGCTTAGTCTACAGCTAGATTTCCTATAGTATATACTTAGAATTAAGAATCCCAATTTTCAGGGTCAGTCAACTATATTGAGCAGAACTGCCAGTACCTTCCAAAGATTCAGAATGGCAATAATCATGGATGAAGTTGCCCCAAGCATACAGCTGACCCAAAAGGTTGAGGCATCCATACTACTACAATTATAAACACAGTGGCCAATTAATTCCACTCGCCCCTTTTTTAATCTCTGACATTGTGTGATATGTCGAAGTGTATCTCCTTTCTTAGGATCTAAACGGTCAACAAATTCTCTCCTCCCTATTATTGTGCAGGCAGGCGTCCACTACTGTCAAAGAAGCTGGTTGAATCTGGCCAGCCTTAAAAACCTCCTCACCCCAGGGGCCCAGGCTTTTTAACCGCTATGTTTGCGGTCTACAAGGGATATGTTTGTTCAATATTCTCCTGAAGGGAGACCTATCTTTGAAAAGTTATCAGTTGGCATGAAAATCCCAGCTGAGAGCCCTCTTGCGTAATTAAGTGACCATTTGGTGCAAATCCATAGTCCAATCACCGACCCACTCTATTCTCCCCATAAAACCTACACTGGTCTCACCGGGCCATTCCTTTATTTATGGGCCATCACCTAATTCGTCAATCATTCAACAGTGAACAAATCTGAATATCTAGCTCTTTCCTAATCTTAAACCACCGTCTCCTTTCTAATATCGAGCATAGTGTGCAGAGAGGTTAAACTTGTCTCCAATCTTGCTGTAGTAAAGGGGTCACAGTTGGGAAAACCCTACATGCGCCTCAACAAAAAACCCATTTGATTTAAGCCACTTTCGTTCAGGTTTTTCACAATATTGGAGACCATAAAGAATAGCAGCCACCAACCTATGCTACTAGATCGTAAGCAACCCACAGGTACTAAATCAATGGTGGGAGTATATAAACCGCATATTAGCCCAAACTTTCTGTGCACCCTTAGTTCAATTGAAACCATTAAATCCCTCTCTGAGCTCTCATGTGTAATTTGGAAACCCAAGTAAGTGTAAGTCAAGGACATTCCAGTGGCAGTACATTCTATCTTGAACCCAGAATTTTATGTATACTTTTTCGTAAATGCATCATACAAGTTTTCTAAAGGTTCCTCACCAGATCATTCTCCACAGAATATTTGCCAGAGCTGCTACATACCTTTTGAGTCTGGTCCATGATGGTTATATCATCCATAAAGGAAAATACAGAGGCGAGTTGAACGCCACTTTGGAGGAGAGTTTCTAAAACCTCTGGTTGATCTGCCATATATAAATTAAAAAGAAGGGGGGGGGCAAGACGCTCCCCCTTTTTATTCTCTTAGCTGTGCTTATTAATCTTGTAAATTGACCCGCTCCTTCTGGGCGAATGTGAACAGCTGTGTCTGAATGGATCTGACGAAAGATTGTGAAGGGTCAGAAATGCGAGACAGACACACACAGGTATAGATTTTTCACATGCTGCCTTTTCTTTTATATGAAAAGGGGTGAGACAAACTCTTATCTTTCCCTAACCTAACAAGGATACTAGCAAACTAAGGCTAAAGGAAAATTACCCAGTGTCCAAAAACTATCAGACCCTCAAACTAATATACACACAATCATACAAGAATTGTTCTGTCAGTTTTAAACCCCACAAAATAACATTCAAACTCAAGTTATAACCATTAATCCGTGTGACCAGGGTGGATTCCCTTCCCCTGGATCAATTCAGGATTCTCTGGAACCAAGTTCAGTTTCAAGAAAGTTTTATTAAGTAACAAAGTTTCCGTCAATGTAGAATACAAAGGCTTTTCCATTCAATGTACATTTTCACTGGATAAAGTAACTTCCTCACTTCCAAAGGTTTCTTCATAAGTCAAAGCAATTGTTAACACTTGCACATCGTCTGCTTGGTAAACCAACCAAAAGTGTTTTCCTTCAAAGGTCAGTTTAGAGATCAAATACAAGTGTTCTTTTCTCCACATGCCAATCACATGTTAGCACATCATAATACTACTTTAGTATTACAGGTGTTTTCGGATTTCGAAAAGGAACATCGACTGGGCGTGCCATTAATACTATCCCTAGTGTGACGTTCACTGTACCCATGGTCAATGTTCTCTCTTAGCTGTGCACATGTGCGCTTGCCCAACTTCCTCCTGGGTGCCGCACAGAAGAATTTCAGCTGCACACACAGACAATTCCCACCTGCTCAAAAAGATGTAATGCACAAGGCACATTGGGTACCTAATATTTGATTTCTCTCAAAATGAAGCTAAATGCTATGAACTAGTATTGATATTCTAGTCTAGCCTATTTACATTGCCCTACTATGCAAGCTTGACCTTAAAAAGCCTAAAACCCTAAATGTAGAATACATCCATAATAGGTTAAAAACTAATATGAAAAAGTCACTGCATGAACTTATTAAGAGATGTCTGCACACATTAACCAAATTATCTCCCCTCCCTACCCATGACTCCTATACTTGACTCTTTCACACTTATACCTTATGACTCAAATTTACACCCCAGACCTCATTCAGATAAATTACCAGACAACCTTGACTCTGCCTGCCTTTGCTCTGCATATGGTTGCCAGACTTGTTCTTCCACTTTTTTATGTTTCTAACATGAATGACGTTTAAGCACAAGTATTTGTTATTCATGGCACCTTAGCGAAAGCGTCCCCCAGGCTATGTAGCCCAACTGTCGGCTCAAATATAACATCCTGAGTTCAAGTAATTAGGCTACTTGAATGTTTAACAACATCCCATGATTCCTACTCTTTGTACATATGTCACACAAGCAGTTTGAAGCGCCCCCCAACCCCCTTGCAAGTTAATGCATTCTGAAACTCAAGTATTTGCCCTCTAAGGATTTTGAGTAGGCAAATGTCATGTCTACTTTATAAGCTAAGAGCAACATTGCAATATAATTTCCCTGGCCTGCAAGAGATAATGGGTATGAACTCTGTCTGCCATTATTCGTATATAGTATTAGGGCAACGGATATTCAGATTACTGGAATGCTTTTCAGGCAATCTGTCACCTTTCCAAGTTTTCAAAGTTCCATTGGGCATAGACCTTAACAAATTACTTGCTAACTTGCTGCCATACAAAAACTGTTTCACTGAGCATTTATATAATCCTACCCAACAATTTAAAGGTGGGATATGTTGCAAACAATCTTGTATACACTTCATAGTAGTTGTGCACTTACAGATTCATGGCATTTTCTTAAACTGCACATATCATGGTTGGGTTTTAAATATGTTTTGCATATATCCCAGTTGTTTTACTGCTACAATCCCTCACTTTTTACAGAGCCCTGACAACTGGTATTGGTGGCTAGCACAGGAGCCGGGCTGGGCTGCAGATAAAAGGACACAGGAGAACACTCATTTGGAGTGAAAAACAAATCAGCAACATTCAAAAACCACATCAGATGATTTGGCAGGGCAATACAGTGAAGGAAATGTTTGTTTTCTGAAGGACAAGGATACTCTAGCAACAGTCTAGGAAACTGTGCCTTCGGTTTATTTCTCTGCTCAGTTACTGAGGGCTTTTCATTATGATAATGTTTGCGTTTATTGTCTCTAGCATCCCCATGTATATTTTCCAACTGATAGTAGCACATTTCTCGAGGGCTCCCTAGTTAAAGAAGAAAGCACTCAATCTGTTGTACCTATGAACATTGCTGCTATTGACTTAAAAGGCAACTTAAAAGGCAAATATATGATTTTCTTCAACGGTGCTCCAGACAAAACCTCAGTAGAACTCTAGTGGAATTGTGTATAGGCTGTGGTGAGAAAGGGTGGGCAAAACTGTAAGCTGTATTATGTATCCTGTCATATCACTTCCTACGTCGGGGTTACAAGGAGGGCTCTAATTTGATGTTACTCCCTACTCAGAATCAAATGATTTTTCAGGGAGTAAGAAAGTAATCAGCTTTGCCATTGGGGAAATTTCATGTTTATTAATATTTATTAATATGTTTCTGCTTAAAATTCCTCTTGAGATTGGGCAGTAGTATTATTATTTGAGTGTCTACCAATGCCACTTCTCTGCAGGTCACTGATTCAGTAAAATAACAGTGGAACTATGTGGGTAGAAGCAGGGCGTAGGTTACTATATGTTCATGGTTTCCCAACTCACAGGACCATGTAATGTGGACAGCATGCTGAGGCCCAGGAATTCTGATCATCATCATTCTGTGGTAAAGTTATTCAAATGCAATTATCGTCCCTGCACACATTTTTTTGCAGGTTTTCTGACACATTCCTTTTAGTTGCCATTATTTAATTTGCAAAAATGTTACCTTGTCTGAATTTATTGGCGTGCACATCAGTGATAAGTTGTATTTGCTTTTTTGTAATAAACGAGTATTTTTTACTAATGGTTTTAAGCAATTTCTGCATTGTCTCTAAGCAGGGTCTACAAATGAATAGCCACAACTAAACCTATTGTTTCTCCAGCATGGGGTCTGGCATGGATTCACATGCTCATGAATATTCCCCGTCGTCAGGCTGGGAATCCTCGGTAAAGAAAAAACCAGTATCAGTTTCTTTTCTGATCTGTCTTTCGTAGTAATAACCAATCACTGGTCTCTGCGTCATACTGACCACAGCCAATGACTGCCCTCTACCTAAGCACCGCCTCTGGCAGCCATCTTCAGATTTTTACCGCACGTTCATGTGTTGGGATCCTCGTGCTATTGCTCTCGAGCGTTAGTGCTATTTTTTCGCGCTTTTTACAAAAACTTCGATTCTTTCGGTCAAAAGAGCCTCAAGCTCCACCGATCCTACATCCGATCAACGGGGACCCGTGTCGGATTCATCTGTGCCCCTCAAGGGTGAAGATTTCGTCGAGCTACACTTCGGAGGACTCCAGAAGCTTCTCAGGCCCTGTCTCGGAGATGGCCCAGGAGAAGGGAAGCTCGACGCCCGGAAAGCTGTTCAGGGTCTGCCCTGGATGCCAGCTGCAGAACGTCTTCAAGGAGGACGAACACTCTTTCTGCCTTTACTGCCTTCATGAGGACAAGACGCACGTGGAGAAGGACTGTGCGTTTTGCGGCAACATGTCGGAACGGACCATGAAGGACCGCCATCAACGTCTCGCCAACTGGCTGGAGGGTAAGAGCCCGTCTGGCGAGAAGAAGAAGAAATCCGAGCGGTCTTCTAAGACCCTTGAGGGCGCCCCGGCGACGAGGGCCCAACATAAGGCCAAGCACCGCGAGTCCGCTGGCACCGGGAGCGCCGAACGGTCGGGCTCTGCGGGCGCCAGGCAGGGCGCACCCTCCCCGGCACCATCAACCACGAGCCAACGCTCTGGGTCGGGTAAGAGGAAGGCCGAGCACCCGGCGAAGCTCCTGGAGAGGCCCCGGTCGAGCTCTAAGGCAGAGGAGGAGCGTGGCAGTGCCCCCTCCCTCAAGGATAAGGCGGTGAGCGCACCTAAGGTGGTGAAGGCCTTGATCCATCCGACCAAGCCCTCTATCGAAACGGTCGCGGCGGCCCTGGCGCAGCCTGTGGTGGCTGCACCAGTGGTGGCGACCTCAGGGCCCAGAATCTCCCTGCCTCCTCGGAGGGAGTCTTCCTTTGTGCCCATCGATAGGACCCCCGTGAAACCCTCCGTGGGGAAGAAGGGGGGGCAGGGCGTCGTCGTAGAGTCGGCCTCAACCTCAGAAGAGGAACTGATCGAGGTCTTAAGCCACGGCCTAGGCGTGGAAGAAGGCCAGCCCGTCGGAATGGACCCCGACGCAGGTGACGACGACGACATCGTCGAGGAGACCGACGGGGCCCCTGCTCGCCCGTCGGATTCCCCTCTGCCAGCGCCGCAAGACAACTCGGCGGCCATTTTGTTGGCCATACAGTCCTTATGCTCCGAGATAAGGACGAGGCTACCGTTACCGACGGAGGAACCTCTCCCGTCGGGGGATCCAGAACCGGGGCCTTCTGGTGTTCCCCCTACCAAGAAAAGAAGGATCCATCCACCACCTCCTTTTCAACCGTCGCGCCCCTTCCAGCCCTCCTCCCCGTCCACCCGAGGGGATGATACGGGGACTGACACGGCAGCGACGGGTACGGACGACGAGGCATACGACGAGGATTTTCCGTCGTCGCCTCCCACCAGGGCCTCTCCGCCCGACGAGATCGGATCTTTCCACTCCATGATCTCCAGGGCTTCCGAGCTTTTCCAACTCTGCCCTGAGGAGAAGAAAAAGGAAGGCTTCCTTTACCAGCGGCGCGAGGCCAAGAGGAAGACGGTCCTCGCAGTGCCTCTGTTGGACGACATTTGGGATGAGGGCCTTTCCCTCCTCAAGAACCCTTCCACGACGCCAGCTAGAAGAGACCGGTACGAGAAAAAGTACCGGGTCCCGGACACGGCCCCCCTATGCCTCCGGGCGCAGCCTACCCCGGACTCCGTCGTCTCCGCGGCAGCCAGGAAGAAAGCGGGGGGGGGTGCGGCCTCCACATCGACTTCCCCGCCGGACGGCGAGGGAAAGAAATTGGATACTATGGGGCGTAGAGTCATCTCGTCGGCAGCGACGACGATTAAAGCGGCCAACGCCTTGGCTATCGTGGCCCGCTACGACAGGGAGCTCTGGTACAAGATGGCTCCTCTGCTGGATTTTCTGCCGGACGACAAGAGGGCGGAGGCCCTTGAGATCCTGCAGGAAGGTGAGGTGGCCTCGGACCACGCCATCACCGTGGCGACGGACATCGCCGACACTGGATTCCGCCAGCTGGGCAACGGTGTTTGCCTTCGACGTCGTGGATGGCTCAAAGCTACGGACTTCCGGCAGGACGTCCAGACCAGAGTCCTGGACATGCCCTTCGACGGGAACAACCTGTTTGGGAAGACAGTGGACGATTCCCTTCAGGCCATCAAGGCGGATACTGAGACGGCCCGGGCCCTTGGAGTCCTGCAACGACGGACGCCCTTTCGGAGCGGCGGAGGCAAGGGCGCCTCCAAAGGTTCCGGCGGCGGTTTCGCTTCCTACCGTCAAGCGGCCCGCTCGTCGTCGCAAGAGGCCTACAGAGGACGAGGCAAGTCTAGCGGACCCCGCCGTCGTCGCCAAGGAGGTCAAGGCGGCAAGGCCGCGTCCAAGCAGGATTGAACCGGCCTTGGGGTCGGGCCCCCACCGAAGCACCCCGGTGGGAGGCCGGCTGGCGGGCTTCGTCAGCGTGTGGGAGTCCATCTCCACCGACCGTTGGGTGCTGGACGCCCTGGCCCGGGGCCACGCGCTCGAGTTTCAAAGAAGGTGCCCGCGCGTCCCCCCCGTGGCCAGGAAAGAACTTCACGTCCCTCAACTTCTCCTGGAGGTAAAGGCGATGCTCAGAAAGGGCGCCATCGAACTCGTCCCAAAGAGGCTTCGGGGCTCCGGAGTCTACTCGAGATACTTCCTCGTGAAGAAGAAGACGGGAGGATGGCGCCCCATCCTGGACCTGCGACGTCTGAACAAGTTCATCAAGGCGCAGAAGTTCCGGATGGTCACCCTCCAGCACGTCCTGGGTCAGCTGGAGGAAGGAGACTTCCTATCGTCATTGGATTTGGAGGATGCCTACTTCCACATTCCCATCCTAAAGGGGCACCGCAAATTCCTCAGATTCGTGGTCCAAGGGCGTCATTACCAGTTCAAAGCCCTTCCCTTCGGACTACGGTCGGCACCCAGGGTATTCACCAAGTGCCTTGCACCGGTGGCGGCGCAGCTGCGCCGTGAGGGGATCCACGTCTACCCCTACCTGGACGACTGGCTCATCCGCGCCAAGACGAGGGAGCTCGCCGTGGTCCACACGGCAAGGACCGTCCAACTCCTCACGGACCTGGGATTCTCCGTGAACTACGCCAAATCCCACCTGGTGCCCGCGCAAGTCGCACTGTTTCTGGGAGCGAGGCTCGACAGTGTCCCTTCTGGCCTCCCCGTCGGAGGAGAGGACCAGGACCATCTTGGGCAAGGTGCAACGGATGTTGGTGGCCGACGCGGCCAAAGTGAGGTCCATCAAGTCCCTCCTCGGGATGACGTCTTCCTGCATCTACCTCATTCCCATGTGCAGGCTCCGGATGCGCCCGTTGCAAGAATTCCTGGATGCGCGCTGGATCCAGACGACGGGCAGCTTCGAGGAAAGGATCAAGCTCGACGAGAGTTTCCGACGAGCGATACGGTGGTGGGGCACCCGCGCGCATCTGACGGCGGGCATGGACTTCCAGACCCCAGCCCACCAGGAGACTGTGACCACGGATGCCTCCCTGGAAGGGTGGGGAGCGCACACCGAAAATCTGCACGCAAGGGGGCTCTGGCTCCCGACGGAGAAGTCCCTACATATCAACGTCCTGGAGCTCCGTGCAGTGTTTTGGGCCCTCAGGTCCTTCCTTCCGTCCCTCAAGGGCAAGGTGGTGAGGATCTTCACCGACAACACCACCACCATGTTTTACATCAGGAAACAGGGCGGAACCAGGTCCCCAGCGCTGTCCAAGGAGGCGCAGGACCTGTGGCATTGGGCCGTCGCCCAAGGGATTTTTCTGGTGCCGTTTCATCTGGCAGGGATAAAAAACACCATCGCCGACTCACTCAGCAGGGAGCTGCGCTCGTGCCACGAGTGGGAACTACGGCAGGATCTGGTGGATCGCCTCTTCCGACGGTGGGGCACACCCCAGATCGACCTGTTCGCGACGGCGACGAACGCCAAGTGCCGGAGGTTCGCCAGCAGGTTTCCCCAGACGAGGAGCATGGGCGATGCTTTCTCGTTCCCCTGGGAGGGCCTGTTCCTCTACGCGTTCCCTCCCTTGCCTCTGCTAATCCGGCTCGTCAACCAGCTCAAGAGGTCACGGTGCAGGATGATCCTCGTCGCACCTGCGTGGCCGAGGCAGATATGGTTCCCGGACCTTCTGGACTTGTCAGCGTCCCCGCCGATCAAGCTGCCGGCGGACGCGGATCTACTCTCCAGGGAAGGAGGCGCCATCCTCCACCACGACCCGAAGTCGCTGAACTTGCAGGCCTGGCTCCTGCAGCACTAGAGTTTGGAGGATACGACATACCGGCCGATTGCAGAGAGGTTCTTGCAAAGGCCAGGGCGTCCTCGACTCTTAAATGCTATGGACACAAATGGAAGAGGTTCTCTGTCTGGTGCCACGCACAGAAGATTAACCCTCTACGGATTACGGCTCCCCAAGTACTGCCGTACCTGCTGACGCTGGCCAAAGCTGGTCTGGCACATGCGTCCATCAAGATTCATCTTGCTGCGATCTCCCGATACACCAGAACCACGGGCCGGACGTCCTTGTGGTCTCATCGTCTGGTGAAAGAGTTCATGAAGGGACTGTTCAGATCGTTCCCGCCGGTGAAGGCTCCGGCCCCGGCGTGGGAGCTCAACGTGGTGCTGACCAAGCTCATGGGACCTCCGTTCGAGCCTCTGCACTCGGCCCCGTTGAAGTTTCTATCGTGGAAAACAACTTTTCTTGTGGCCATCACCTCCGCACGACGAGTGGGAGAGATCCAGGCCCTTTCCTGCAAGGCCCCGTACTTGACTTTCCACGACACGAGGGTAGTGCTCAGGACGCACCCCTCCTTCATGCCCAAGGTACCGTCGGACTTCCATCTCAACGAACCCTTGGTGTTACCTGTGTTCTTCCCGTCGCCTTCGTCGCCGGCTGAGAGGACTCTGCACTCGCTGGATGTAGCTAGAGCGCTGAAGTTCTACGTGGACCGCACGAAGGGTTTTCGGAAGACGTCACAACTCTTTGTGAACTTTGGACCTGTCAATCAGGGGAAGGCTCTCTCGAAGGCTTCCATCTCCAGATGGCTCTCCGGCTGTATCATGTGCTGTCACCGGTTGGCAAACCGACCGCTGCCTGGCCGTCCGAGAGCCCATTCCACCAGAGCGATCGCAGCTACCACGGCGTTCCTATCTGGTGTGCCCCTGCTGGACATATGCAGGGCTGCTACGTGGAGGTCGACGCACACCTTCACGAAATTCTACTGCGTCGACCGGGATTCCAGGGAGGAGTCCAGGGTCGGCCAAGCAGTGCTGCGCAACCTGTTCGCCTGAGGTGAGCCTGGTGAGGAGGTAAGATGCTTAATGTTGAGTTGATGTGATGCTTAATGTTGAGCCTTTGCCACCTCCCGTGGTTGTGCATGTGTGTACTGCTATGTATTCTTTATTCATGAGCATGTGAATCCATGCCAGACCCCATGCTGGAGAAGGAACAAGTTACTTACCTGTAACTGTTGTTCTCCAGCATGGGTCTGGCATGGATTCACATGCGAACCCTCCCGCCTACCCCTCTGCGGCTCTTCACTTGGTCATACTGCCACTTCACGTGCTTCCAAATCTGAAGATGGCTGCCAGAGGCGGTGCTTAGGTAGAGGGCAGTCATTGGCTGTGGTCAGTATGACGCAGAGACCAGTGATTGGTTATTACTACGAAAGACAGATCAGAAACGAAACTGATACTGGTTTTTTCTTTACCGAGGATTCCCAGCCTGACGACGGGGAATATTCATGAGCATGTGAATCCATGCCAGACCCATGCTGGAGAACAACAGTTACAGGTAAGTAACTTGTTCCTTATCCCGAACATACAAAGCGTTTTTGTGCATACACATTTGTTTTCTCAGCACATGAGTAATTTTGGTAAGAAACTATGGCATATCTTGAAGTATTGGACTGGTTGTTGAGCTCTCCTTATAACGGCATCAAATATTTTTTTATTTTTTTTAAGCCTATATTTTGTGGAAAAGTGTTTCAAGACACACCTTTTACACTGACTCGTAAAGAATTGCAGTGGTTGGGAAGGTGACATTCCATTCCAACCTCTTTGGAGATGGCAGCTCACTAACTACGCCTGCTCACAAAGTAACTTACCTCGTAATTAAGTTGCACAGATGGGAAATAAGTTGCGCACGAAAGCTAAGCATTTCCTCAGTAAGGGAAAAATAATTAAAGGGAACATTGCCCATGGTCCTTCACATGTCAAGGTCCCGATTTTTCGGCCATCATAGATGGATGTTATTTCGCGGGGGTCTCAATTCGGCTTAACGCCATTGATTTATCAAATTAGAGTTACTCTTCCTATCCTTTCTATCTTCGTTCACAGACAATCGATAACGTCTCTGAAAGCGACAGACTCCCATCAACGCATCCTTCAGCCTTGGAGGGCTGCTTCGGCCCACACAGTAGGGAGACAGTGGTGGGGGGAGGACATTGAGAACGTATTGACCCCTTTTCAGGCACTATTTTCGCCTAGCTGCCATTTAATTATGGTTAGAACCCCTTTCAAGTTCTGCCCAAAATTCCCTGGGCTTGCCAAGCACCAAGTGTGCAACCTTTGTCTCCCTCGGGACCACGTCGAAGAACTGTCTAGCCCGTAAGCTCTTTAAACCGATGTTAATGGATTGTTTAACTAAACGCTGGGCCCACCATGCCATGCAGGCCGAAGCCACCATGGACGTGGAAAGGACATACAGTGATGGCAGCAAAGCAGCGTTTTCTGATGGCGAATGGGACCGGGCTACTTCGGTTTCCCAAGCGCAAGCCCCCGACCCTAGCAGACCGGCCGGCAGCCCTGTTACAGGGATGACCCCTGGTGGCACAAGCGCTCACACAGCCCCTTCCACTAAGCACACAGCCGAGGGCCGTGACTCGACACACGTGTTGACCAAAGGCCCACACACGACATCTAGGGAGAGGTCTGTAGATTCACTGGCCTCTGCGCACTGGAGGTCACGATCGCCACATGACAGGCCCGACTGTTGAAAGACAGAACAGATGTCATGCCTAAATCTGTTCCCGAACGTCGCACTTTGACAGACGAGACGTCTGGTCACCCCACAGCCGAAGTTCGACATGCCTGGTCGAAGAAGGTTAAGGACTCTAACATTAGCCCACCTGGTAAAGAAACCCGTCCCTAAAGGCCTAATGAAGGGGAAAGAGTCCAAAAAGCACTCTTCTAAGAACCCTCACAAGGAATGGTCCCACTCTACACCCAGGGAAAGGGAGTCCCATCCACGAAAAGAAAGGGATTCAGTTCCCCAAAAAAATAAGGGTCAGCCCTCACCTCTAGCCCCAGTCACACCTCAGGCTTTCCCTTTAGGTCCTATGTCCATCCCAAGCTCGGCCCAAAGGACATGTGAGGACATTGATAATCATGAGAAGGATGGCAATTTTTAAAAGAAATGACCCAGATTCTTTCCAAAACCTCCAAATCACACCTCCCACTAAAGCTGCCTCAGGTTCTCAAACCACTGTAGATACCCCTACTCCTCAGCCCCCCTCTAAGAGGGCTTGTCCTGATACCCTGGCTATCCAATCCCAGGTGGACCCACCCTTCATTGTTCTCCATGACCCAGACTCTGACACTGTAGACACCTATACAGCTCACAAGGGCAGAGAACAGGACTATGACGATGAAGAGGACCACATGTATAACATAGCCTCTCCCGTCACTCTAGATTCCCCAGTAGCAGATTCACCCATAGACAACCAGCCACTACAAAAGGGCATGCTCATTAAGGCAGCTGAGCATTTTCAGATAAAAACACAAGAGACTCAGCAAGACAAGGAGTTTGTTGACATTTTAGGGGAATAATAAAGTGGTTGCGCAGTTCATTACCATCCTGCAGTCTATCCAGCGGAGGATCCAAAAATCCCTGGAAACACCTAACTAGCCACAGGCTGTTAATCCACGCATAGAAAAGCTTTTCCGCCCTGCTCCCACTGATCACATTTATATCAGGGGACAGCTCAAACCTGACTCTCTTGTAGTTACAACAAGGAGGAGAGCATGGACACCATTAGCCTCTTTGGAGGTACCACCAGCCAAGGAAAGTAAGAAGCTGCATACTATGGGGCGGAAAGTAGCCTCTTCGGCGACCTTTCGGGCTTCAATAGCTAATAACACCACTCTTCTGGTGAGTTATAACTGCCATGAATGGTATGAGGGGTCCGCATCATTGTCTTCAGCTCCTGAACCCCTTCAGACTCAATTGGCCCTGGTAGCGGCAGAAGGCAGAGCAGTTTGTAGCTGCATTCTGAAGAGTAACATAGACGCCGCTGACCATGCAGGCAGAATTATTGCAGGGCGAACTATTAAGAGACATGCTTGGCTATGGCAATCCGGCTTCAAGCAAGAAACTCAAGCTACACTTCTCAAAATGCCTGAGCCCAACGTCCTTTTCGGAAAGGCCCTTGAGGATGCCATCAAGTCTGCAAAGGAGCAATACAACCCCTTAAAGTCCTTGGGCCAGTTTACCAATAAACCCACAGGGCAAAGGGGTAATAATAGTAATTTCCGCCACTTTCACAGACAAAATTCACAGAGAGGTTCAAACTACAATCAGAACCAAAGATCGTCCTGGGGTAACAATCGAGACCAGGCCTTGCAGGTTTACCAAAGAGGACCGTGCAGGTCTCGCGCCCGGAGGTGGTCCTCCACTTCTAGAGGTGGAGCCACTCCTCAACAACCTGCTTCAGGTGCCCTCCCATGCGTTTCTAGTAGGAGGGCGTATTTCAAACTTCACCCAAGCATGGAAGGGAATCGCCTCAGACAAATGGGTGCTCCACCGTGGCGGGCGGTTATTGTGTGGAACTAATCCAGCGACCTCAGAACCATCCCCAGCATCAAGACTCACTCGAAGGAAGAACAGCGTATCCTTCTCGAGGAAATCGCAACGCTGCTCCAAAAGGACGCCATAGAAGTCGCACTGGCAAACCAGGTAAACAAGGGTATTTATGCAACCTACTTCCTTGTGCCAAAAAAATCCAACAATGCGCCCAGTATTAGACCTACGCCCTGCAAACACCTATGTCATGCCACACCAATTCTGTATGACTTCACTACAAGAAGTGATCCCCCTGCCAAAGCGGGGAGACTACATGGGATCATTGAATATGAAAGAAGCTTATTTTCATATTTCAATGTTCCCAGCGCACAGAAGATTCCTGCGATTCATGATAGCAAACCAGCACTACCAATTCAAAGTGCTACCCTTCGGAATAGCATCCACTCCAAGGGTATTCACAAAGGTACTGGCGGTGGTGAAAGTGCACCTGCGCAGGCAAGCAATCCCAGCGTACCCTTACCTGGATGACTGGCTGATTACAGGGGAGACCCCCCCCCCCCCCCATATTTGCAGCTTCTTAATAAATGAGAAAAATCAAGTCTAGTGCCAAGCACAACTAAACCGTCCCTTGGAGCTGTAATAGACTCAAGAGACGGGTTAGTCTTCCCGTCGGAGGACAGAGTCCAAAATATGTCCAAATATATATATACACAAAGACAAACTGGTTTTACGTACACATCCTAGGTTCTCCCCCAAGTTAATCGAAAAATGTCATGTGAACCAGTCCATTGAGCTTCTAGCTTTCTTACAGAACCCAAAAATCTCAGCAGAGGTAAAACTCCATACACTAGATGTAAGTAGGGTGGTCCTTTACTATGTAAACAAGACCAGGCCGGTAAGAAAAGCAGCCAAACTGTTTGTCTCCGTAGCCCTGGGCAGAGAAGGGGACCACATTTCCAAAAATGCCATCTGCAGATGGATAGTCAGATGCACACAACTGTGCTATTCTCTGTCAGACAAGACACTGCCTTTCACGCCAAGAGCTCACTCCACCAGGAGCACAGGAGCTACTCTGGCATTTATTGCAAATGTCCTCTTAGACAGCATTTGCAAAGCAGCTACATGGAGCTCAGTACACACTTTCACTCAGCACTACTGCATTGACACTCATTCCAAGACAGATACACAGGTGGGACAAGCGGTTCTTCTCACAACCCACCACCTTAGCCTAAGACTGCTCGCTAATCTATGCACAGCATGTGATCTAAGCAGATTCCACAAGCCTCAGAAGGGATACATTACTCACCGTAATCATTTTTCTGATGCTTGCATCTGCTTAGATTCACATGCGCCCACCCTTCCTCTCCCTTGGAGAGAAGGTGCATGATGATTATGAACTTGTCTGATACATATCTGCTTGGATACACTTGTACTCAAGCTACACGTCATGCTACCTCATGTCAGAAACAAAACAATCTGAGGGACGTTGACACGCGAAGGAACATGGGTACAGTGGATGGCACACTACGGATAGTATTACTGGCACGCCCTGTCGACATCCCTTTTCAAATTTCGAAAACAGTAATTCTCTGCAGCTTCCACTAGATGTCGGCCTATGCGCAGCATGTGAATCTAAGCAGACGAAAGCATCAGAAATACGATTACAGTGAGTAATTAATCCCATATAGATGTACTCCTACGTCACGTCCCGCCCCCTTTCCTCCATACTGAATGGGCGTCCCTTGCTAGGGACTCAAAACCCAACCTTTTCTACCAGTAAAAATGGTCTTCCACCTTAAAATTTAGATGCGCTCGGAGGCGCAGCCCTGGGAGCATGCACGCCTCTGACTCCACCCACTGGCGCCACTCCTCGGTCCTCTTTTCCGTGTCGATGGGAATGGGCCATTTCAACAGCGCTCCTGGCTTAGGCCTCCTGCCTTGTAATTCCACGTGATCTTCCCGAAAGCATTTTTTTTCTCTTTTTTCTCTCCTAGCAATTGTCAGAGAAGACCAAGTCCTCTGGTGCCACGCTCCTCCCCGGCGCATGTCGACGACTGGTTTCAGCAGCTGTCCGGCCTGCAAAGGTTCCTTCCCCACGTTGTATCTCCACACGCTCTTCCTTTGGTGCCTTGGGACGGCTGTTCTGCGTGCGACGCGTTGACCATGCAATCTCTCAAGAATAGTTTGGTCAGGTGGAGGGAGCTGTTCGAGAGATCACCTCCAGAGGACATCAAGAATTGTGAAGAGGAAGACCAGGCCCCAGGTAGGGGCCCTGTTCTCCAGTGCACCCTGTAAGGGCGACTCCTTCCCAAGGAAGCCCCCGAGTGGGAGGGACCTTCCACGTTCTTCGGCCAGCAAAGAGACCAAGGCTCTCGGAGCTACCGGCCAACAGGCTGAGGGGTCACAAGATCCTCCCGGTTCCACCACTGAGGGGCCGCAAGGCTTTGCCACCGTGGACATCCCCGAGGGGTTTTGCTTTACCACCGGCTTCATGTCTGAGGGGGCGCCTATACGCAGCACTACCAGCGTCATGGCCGAGGGCCCTCCGCCTCCCAGGTCTTTACCTCAGGTGCAGGGAAGGTCCGAGCCTTCGCTTCTAATCGTGCAGGTGGAGACCCGGCTCGGTTCTTCAGGCACCACACAGCAGGCACGTGGTGGTGGGGCATGACAAGAGGGCCAACATGCCAGACAAGATGGCGGCTCGTATGTCGCATGTCTAGGTGGGACTTGACCACTCCGGTGACCTGGCCCACGTCATACCCGACCACACCTTCACTGGGGCGGTACGCAGCTTCCCGCGCGGGGTGGGAGGGACCGCCAAGACCTCAGCAGTCACTGGACCCGGCTCCTGCACCTCAAGACCCTTCCTTTGCATGCGAGGATAGGTTCTTTGAAAAGTTTCTTACCCTCATGAAATCTGAGCAGATGGGCAGCATCCTCAGGGCGGTCATCAAAAACATTTTCCGATCCTGCCTCCTAACAGAGACGGCAACAGCGTGGATACACTAGGGAAGGTTTTTACCTTGGGAAGTACAGTCCAGAAGGCTACCAAAGCCTCTTGTGCGCTTGCTAAGTATACACACGTTTTGTATTCTGTGGGGCTATTACCCAGCTGTTGGAAAGGGGAATTAAAGACTTCCTTGACATTTCATTGGATGAAAGAGGGTGCACGTAAAATGATGCTAGTGGGGTAGGATGCAGCGGACTGCATTGGAAGGTCTTTGGGTTCTGGATCAGTGCCACATTGGTCCTCTTGACATACAGCTCCATCCGTTACAAAGGCTCCAATTTATCAGAGCAGCCCTGAACACACTGGAGGTTGTATAGGATTGGTGCTTCAATGATTCCGATTGTCCTGGATTGGGTTTTGCAGACATGGTACCAGCACCACTCAGTTCAGCATCTGCCTGCCACTGCACCTTTTCCCCCAGCTTTTTTGTCCTGGTCGCAGCTTTTTTTATCCGGCTGTTGCTGCAATGTCTTCAGGCTTGATTGTTGAGAGGCTTATTACAGCGACTAGACGCTTGCAAAGTCCCCAGAGTGCTGGTGTCAAAGTGCATACCTGCTATCAAATCGGTGTATGCTTCTAGGTGGGGAAAACTTGAGGCCTGGTGAAAGGTTCGAGGCTTGGAGCCTCTTTGTTGCCTGTTGTCCTTGAGCCTAGAGTTTCTCTCTGGCTAGACAGGGTTTGCAAATTGAGACAGTTGAAGGTTATCTGGCTGTGATCTCCTTGAAGAGGAAGCCTGAACAAGGTACTTTTTCTCAAATCCAATGGTGGTCCAGTTTTTGAAGGGCTTCGCAAATATGTTTCTATTGCACAGTTTTAGGTTCCTCCAACGTACCTAAATTTAGTTCACACTTTCATTATGGGCTTCCCCTTTGAGCACATTAATTTGTTCTTTCAGCCTTCTTACTCTGAAGAAGTTAGTTGTATGCTCTTCAGTTCTTTTAAGGTGCAGGAAGACTTGACCGGCCTTCTTTCTAGCCAAATGTCTGAATGTCGCGCATCAATTGGAGCAGCTTTGGCTTTTCAGACAGGTGTAACTTTATCTAAGATTTGCCAGACTGCATCTTGAACCTTATTCTGTACATTTTTGTTGCATTCTTTATTTTGTTTGGAAGGCGGATGCAATTATAACTCCACATATGTATTGCCGAAAGCAGAATATGGATACGATACATCGGATCTTCAAATTGTGCAGAAATAGTGGAGCCCCAGGCCTTCACCCACCCAGGGGCTGGGGGTGTAGTCAGGCATGGGGATCACGGAGCTACCATGAGAGCCGTCCACATGGCGACGCCATCCCTTCCATACATTCTCTAAACACTGCTGCCAGAGCTCTTTGGCAGGGCAGGATGCACCCTTTTGGTGAGCGGTTCTCGAAGGTTTTCTGGCCTGAAGATTTTTGTGCTTGCTGCTCTCTTCAGTTAATTGATATTGCTATGTGAATTTATAAAGATGTGAAATCTTTGGGAGGTTGCAATCAATTAGATGGCGAGATCGCCAGGTGGTGATTTCTTTTTATTTTGGATTTTCCACCAACATATTCCTCATAGCTCTCCCAGAGTGCCCCACTGTATTACAGACGTTCATTTTAAACAAATTGTAGTTTATTTATCTTCACTATTTCGTGGTTCCTTCAGCTACTGAACTGGGAGCACTGAGGTAATGGGGCATAATATTCTCCATTTATTGGGTTGCAACATCTTGTCTGGGGTAGAGTCAACGACTCATCCGAGATAGGTGTCGCCAAGCTACACAATGCCCCCTGAAGTTTGAGAACAGCTTGCGTTGGAGGATATCTATCAGGACGAGGAATCTGTGGGTATATACATAGAAGGAACACTACCTGGTAAGTCATTTTTCCTTCTTGCTTAACAAGAACATCATGTGATTACATGTGTTGGAGAATCGCATGCTTTCTTGACTTTCTTGGTGGAAGTAGAAAACGTTAGTGCCAGGCCTTCAGTGTTTTGCTGCCCCCAGCTCTGCCATTACATGTTTGAGTCTGCCAAAGATCTGGACTCTGGTTGGGTCCATTGAACGAACCATGATGATTTGCAAGAGATGCAACATAAATGACTGTTTTGTATGGCACAATCATAGATCGTAGGATGAGTGCAAGAAATAAAACGAAGAAAAGTCGACATAGTGGTCTTCAACTCTTCTAAGTGAATGTGTTTGATGAAATTAGAGAATAGTTTTATTCCTAATAGGTTTATTTCAACCACATCTGGCCCATTGACAACTGCCCAACTCTCACACCTTAACACCAAAACATTTCAGTCAGATGTAATTTCAGATGTAGCTGATTGACGACAAAAAAATTAAGTGTGTTCTTCTTTTTTTTATTACTAATAAATGCACAAATTAATTTTAACCATATTCTTCTCTCATTTAGGTGGAATTGATCGTAAAGTGCTAAATGAGTTGCCCCCAGAGCTAGTTGAAGAAATTGAATCTAACATGCCACTTTGGGAACGTGTAAAAATGAATAAACGGAAACGTGCAACAGTTAACGAAAAGCCAAAATATGCTGAGATCAGTTCAGATGAAGACAATGACAGTGAAGAAGCCTTTGAATGTAAGTAGTACATTGCTGCAAGTAATGTGAATTAGTTCAAATCGATGACCTTACAGACTCTGATCTTGCTATTGGCCACCAGAGATGACATTGCGACCCTTGAACTAATTATAAATGCATGTCGATAAATGCTGGCCATCCTCTGTGTCGGGAGTAATTCCTATATCAGGCCAATGTTGCCTTCTGTATTTCCTGTTAGGAAATTACCTTGGGCAAATGTCTACTAGTCTTAGGTTTTTTTATGAGTAGTAAGTTCTGAACTAGAGCAAAATTCAGTTTAGATGCATAGATTGTGTTGCCCACGACCCTATGCCTCAAATTATTTCTACTCTGTAATACCCATACTGCCAGACAGTTCTGCCCACTATTCAGAAAAGAGCAAATAAACACAGACTCTAGTTTATCAACTAGACACGTGCTTTACATGATTGTTGCGCGAATTGTTGTCTGTGACAACTTGTAAAAGGGCCAGTTTTCAAATAATTTTATTTGGTATTCGTGTCATGGGACTCACTTGACCCAGTTGCATCACATTTATAAGCTGACTGCATTTTGGTTAATGAGCTGCCTCCCTTTTTAACTAGAATATTTTATGTGAAATTTACAAACTTACACCAGCCCCTTTCATATGATTTGTTAGATTCTGCAGTAGCTAGCTCCTTTTTGCGACTACATGCTTTCAAGTTGATGTATGTCACTTTCTCAGCGTTCCAATGCAACAGACGTACAAGCTTCTTTTTTGCAGCTTCTCAATCTGTGCAGTGAAGACCTGCAGGGAGCAACCCTTTGTTATTTAATCACTGAATGGTTTATTAAGTTTTACAAATAGCTGCTACCAGCCAGTGGGGTGCACATATGCTGACGATGGTCACCTGCTTGTAGTGGCAGAGTAAAGTGTAATTTTGGGACACCCTAGCCTGTCTTTTAGGGACACAAGAACAGTTTTATCCTTAACGAGGTCCCAGGTGGGGGTCTCTCTAGAGTGAGGGGTGGTGAGAGGGGAGAGGTTGCCTTAATCTTTTGAATGTCTACTTCCTTATTTTAACTTGATGATCCATTGTGCATCACTGCGTGTGTCTGCTAGACCGCAACATGTGGCCAAAACATTTCTCTCCAAAATACAGAACCAATAACAGTAACTCCCATTTGTCCTGCATCTTAATTCATCTCTCCATCGTATAGTCCTACTGATTTGTTGACGTTTGTCCGTTCACTGCAAATGGGAGCACCCAAGCAGAAAGGATTTCAGGTGGCAGATTGTACTACACATTTGGCCCACTTTTGGGGCCATCTTTTCTTGTTTTTGCTAATCATGTTTTCACTCTGTGCCTGTGTATCTTCGAGCTCCTTCTTGATCAATATGAGATGTGTGGAGTTCTGTCTCATGCCGGTCCATTGCTTATGGTCAGCACGGTTTAAATTGCATACTGGATTTACTTGCTGGCCTACTGTTCCTAAATTGAGTGTCACAAAGTCAAGTGGGAATCAATGAGACTCATAGATTTAGAGGTTTTTAATGGGCTTTATTTATAACCAACAAAAGGTAAGGGATCAACTATTTCACATAATTGTGCATCTTCTGCTTGGGTTGGAAACAAGGTAGACAAATATTCAGATGTCTTCTCTCTTATTAAGGTAGATAATAATTTTGGACGGTTTTAACAATCCTCACCAGGTCTATTGATGTTGACATTTTCACTATTGTATCTATTGTGTCAATATGCAAGGACTCTAAGGGTTGTTCAGGTGCTTTTCAGATGGGGGGGGTGACCAGTTCTAGAAAGGCTATGTTCGCCAATTGCAGTCTAGCCCAATTCTGTCCTGATTTAATTAAGATGGCTGAGGCATGTAAGGGAGGCACTTGTGAGGCACAACAGTCACTCCGTAACATGCGTCCCCTTTCCTCCCTCCTGAATGGGCGTCACTCGAGAGGGACGGGAACAAAAACCTTTTTCACCAGAAGAATTACTTTATTTTAAAATTTACAGGGGCACGGCCCCAGGAGCACGTGCTCCCTTAAACCCGCCCACCGGCTCCACACCTCAGTCCTCTCTTCCGCGCCGATGGGAGCAGACCGATTTCACCAGCACTCCTGGGTGAGGCCTCAAGCCTCGTAATTCCATACACTTTTCCCTAATCTTACAAAATTCAATTTTTCAGAATTTTGGAAACCCCTTCCAACGATTCCCTAGTCTGTCCCAAGCGCATGTGAGCTGAGACCGGCTTCAGTAGGTACCCTTCGTGTGACCGTTCCTTCCCCACCTCAGATCCTTGTGCGCTCTACCTCCGGTGCCTTGCCGAAGTCCACGGATGGGAAGGCTGCTCTGCATGCAACGCTCCGACTCACGCCACGGTCCCTCAAAACCGGCTTGCACGGTGGAGAGTGTTGTTGTCCAGGACTCAGCTGGAGTGCATTAAGGAATAGGTAAGGAGAAAGACCAAGAAGAAGGTAAGCATACTCTTCTCTAAAGCACCACACAGAGGTGACTCCTTCCCGGGGAAACCTGCTATCGGGAAGGGTCAGGTTGACCCTTGCATCGGCAGAAGGGACACTGAGGCTCTTGCAGCTACCGGCTTAACGGCTGAGGGTTCTACGAGCCCTACCGGTTCCACTGCCAGGGAGCCCACGGGCTCTGATACTGGGTTACGCCCTGAGGGACTTGGCTCCACTACCAGGCACATGACTGCGGGGGCGCCTACACGCAGCGCACAATAGCACTACCGACCACAAGAGGGCCAATCGCCTACCAGGCACGGGCCAGAGCCGATGTGACCAGGCCTTCAGGCTGAGCCCAGGCCTGCACCGACCACAGTCCCACATGTGGCCAGGCCAGACTTCCAAAAGCGGGAAAGCATTCCAGCCAGGACAGAAGCCTGCCAGCTGAGTGAACCGCAGAGGCGCGAAACCCACGGCCAGGGCAGACTGGGTTCCAATGACTCTGATCACCTGGAACACATCGTACCCAACCTTCACTGGGGCTATGTACAATGAGGGCATGTACTTTCAAGGGGAGTTGGGGGGAGCAGGCAAAAGGAGGTTTCGCCTCCGGTGGACATGCAGAAACGCACCCAGCCTGCCTGCGAGGACTTCTTCTTTGACAGATGTTTGTCCCTCATGAGGTCTCTGCAAATGGGAAATATCCTCAAGGGCATAATACATGACATGCTGCCTCCCGCCCGCACAACCACTTTAGCCGGTCCCTACGGATTCCACACCGCCACCACCGCTACTGCTTCTGAGGTAACTCGGGTCTCAGTACCGGTGCCAAAGCTCTCAGCATCGGCCGAAACCCCCCCCCCCCTACGGACACAAATGCGGGGGATCAGCAGGACACAGATGAAGAAGAGCAAGACGCACATTCCTCCACAAAGGCTTTCAATGACGGAATAGTGGGCCTAGCTGAACACCTGGGCCTCCCTAAAAAGGGCTGGCTCAAACCACACCACACCACACTCCACTCAGCCAGTGAACAAAAGGCAGGATGCAAAGTTCAGGCAGGTGGAGGGCAACACTGTACACCCGCAGCCATCATCCTCACTTATAGCAGCATCATCTGTGAATGCCGAGCCTCCGGCTTCCTCTTCAGCACTACTGGGCAAAGAAGAGAAAATGCTGGAGGTTTATGGCAAAACGGTCTCTTCCAATGATGACCTGCATCTCATCCAGGCCAACACCAATGCCATCCTGGCAGTGCCCAGTCAACGGATGTGGAAAGAAATTGCAGATTTTATTTGGGACATCCAGCCAACGAGCAAGCCTCTTTCAAGGCTGGGCTTGCTGAGGCAAAAATAGTGGCACAAGATATCATGGAGGCCACAGTGGCCTACATAGATACCGCTAGTAAGGTAATCTGTGTGGCGACAGCCATGAGGATGATGGCCTGTTTTAAGGCCACCAGGTTCAACCTGGAAGTCCAGGATAGAATCCTAGACCTTGCCCTTCGAGGTTGGCAATCTCTTCCACTCTACTATGGACGCAGAGCTAGACAAAAAGAAAAGCAGCTTGCAGACGGCCAATCACTGGGCATTCTGAACAAGCCGGCAGCGAAGCCTTCCCTCTGAGCTAATCCGGCGCAGACAAGGACGATCCTTTGGTCGATTCCGGGGATTTGAGGACCTCCAAGCTGGCCAACCGGACAGGTCCCCAAGCCAGCATAAGCGGAAACATCACAAGTCTGTGCACAAGGGATTCTTCCAGTCCCCCCCTCCCAGTTGGTGGCCTAAGACGGCTCTTTTCAGATTCACGGCACCCCAGTCGGGGTCAGGCTGGCCCTGCACATTCAAGTTTGGCACCTACACATTTTGGACTCGTGGGTGATCTCGGTAGTCTACACAGGCTTTCGGCTTCCCCTTCCATTCCCTCCTCCTTGTTACCTGCTCCTCGCAAAGATCGGAACACCCTTGCTTCTAGCAGAGATTTGTTCCCTCGCGGAGAGCGAGGCGGTGGAGGAGGTCCCTCTCTCTCAACAGAACTTTTTCTCCTGCATTTTCGCCATTTAAAAGAACCACCAGGCGGGCAGGCCTGCGAGTGGTGATAGATCTTTCCTCCCTCAATCTGTACCCACCTTGGCAGAAGATCAAAATGGTGATCCCAGCCATCATAGCCGAGACACTGGGGAGTGCGGGGGCACTGGATATGCTCCCTGTATCTGAAAGACGCATATTTTAATGTCGCCATAGTGCAACCTCACTGGGCCTTAGATTTTCAATACAAGGTGCTGCCTTTTGGTCTGAATTCAGCTTTGAGGGTGTTCACAAGACTCATGAACGCTGTGGCTTCCCTCCTCAGGTTGGAGGGCCTTCATGTATATCCATACCTCCATGACAAGTTAGTCGGAGGGACGTCTCCGGAGCAGTTCAGGTCCTCAGCAGACAGACTGAGGACTACACTTGACGAGCTGTGTTTTTCTATCAACTACCAGAAATTGCAGCTCTGGCCTACTCACTCTGGTGTACTTGAGGCTGCTGTGAGATACGCTGAAGCAGACAGCATTCCCTATGGAGGAGAAGGTGGCGCGATCAAAGCTTCTGTCACTCACTTCCTCAACAGAAGTTACGACAGTGTGGTGGTACCAACACCTGCTCGGAGTGCTAGTGGCATGTCTCCTACCTATTCCTTACACCATGCTGCGAATGAGGAGGCTGCAGCTGCAATTGGCAGCCTCCTGGGACCAGGAATCGGGTCATCAGGGCGTGCTAGTCACGATACCCCCTCACTTACAGCGGGACCTCAGATGGTGGGACCACTATGTAAATGTCATGGCAGGCAGGCCGACTCGACCGCCTCCAATACAGCATACTCTGACCACAAACTCTTCTCTCTTGGGGGTGGGGTGAGAACATGGGGTCACATGCCGTGCATGGGCTTTGGTCTCCGACCGAACAGCAGAATCACATCAAGTGGCTAGAATTGATGGTCATTTGGCTCGTGCTCAAGTCTTTCCTTCCAGTGATGGGGCAGTGCAGTGTGTATTCAAACAGACAACTCTACCTGCATGTGCTACCTAAACAAGCAGGGTGGCATTGGATCCCTTTCTTTGTTGGTTGAACCCAGACAACTTGGAGTGGGCAATTGCACAAGATGTTTAGATCTCAGCGGTCCATCTGCCAGGAGAATCAAACCTGAAGGTGGACATGCTCATTCAATTGGGCTCCTGACAAGTAAGAGTGGCAGCTGAATGGGAGAGGGCTCCAGGAAATGTTTAACAAGTGGGGCCATCTGGCCACAGACCTGTTTGCGACGGAAAGAAATTGGACTTGTCAGCAGTTCGCGTCCGGGGCGGTAAGGGGCGCGGCTCCTTCTGGGATGCAATTCAGATACCCTGGGACGGGAGGTGGGCATATACATTCCCCCCCCCCCCCCCCTCCTCCCCTCCCATCCCATACAGCTCATTCACAAGGTAGTGAGCAAGATCAGGCAATCCCAGAGGCTGTGTACATCCTAATAGCACCTCGGTGGCCTGCAAGACCGTGGTTCTCTTACCTCTGTCAGATGTCGGCCCTGCCAGAAATCCCCCTTATGCTAGGGAAAGGCCAGCTTCTGGTCCAGCAGGTGGGGCACAGTCCTGCACCCCTTTTCAGAGAGGCTAGCCCTAGCAGCCTGGTACCTGAGCAGGTAACTCTTCAACATCTCCAGCTGTCTTGCGACAACCTGGAAATCATACAGGGAGCCAGGTATCTACACGAAAGCAGTACAAAAGCAAATGGACCAGGTTCTGATTATGGTCCAAGGAAAATGGTGTGGATCCACTGGCCTGTGGTCCTGACCAGGTGTTCTCCTTCTCGGCCCAGTTGGCTTGATCAGGGGTCCAGGTTGACACCTGCGGGAATTGACTAGCGTCTGTTGGCGCATACAGGGACTTGGACACATTTACTTTCTCTTCGGCCAATCCTGTGGTAAAGAGACATTTGACAGGTCTGATCAGTATGTACCTTCTGGTCATGCTCCCGCACCCACTCTGGGAACGTGGTGCTCCGTGCCTTGGCTCACAAACCTTTCGATCACATGGCCACTGTAGATATCAAAGTGGTCACCCTAAAGACCGCGCTCCTAGTGGGGTTTACTTCAGCTCACAGTCAGCAAGATCCAGGCCTTAGCGGCTTTGGAGCCCTATACTAGGTTTAATCAGGACAAAGTTGTGCTAAGCACGCACCGCAAGTGCCTCCCGAAGGTGGTTTCCTCTTTCCACATTACCGAGGAGCTTGTGCTTCCCACTTTCTTTCCAGACCCCTAGAAAGAGGTAGATGGGGCTCTTCACTGCCTAGACGTAAGAGCACTAAAATTCTATCTGGATAGAAAGAAGGGCTTCCGCAAGACACAGCCCTGCTGAGGGGAATGCATGCTAATGCAGTCAGAGCCAAGGCAGCAGTGGTCGTTTTCAGCGCCGTGTGCCATGGCAGGTGATTAGCAGGGCGGCTACATGGGCCACCCCCTCAGCCTTTTGCAAACATTACTGCGTAGATACCTGTGCCAGAGCTGACGCAGCATTCAGCCAAGCAGTACTGCGCAATCATTTTGCCCAGAATGGCAAGCTCTCCTCCCCAGGGTGGTTGTATCAGTGGTAATTGCCCATGCAGGATGGAGGAAAGGGGACGGGACGTAGGAGTAAGTGTTACTAACCAGAGTGACTAACATACTCCTAGTCCATAGTCCCCTTTCATCCATATGTCCCATCATCCTTCCCCCCTAAAGCAGCGAGGTTGTTCAGCATAATACAGCTGACGCGTCAAGAGGGCTGAGGGTGTGGTGCCGGTGGTCAGGGTTAAGGGAGTCCGCTCTGCTGGGGCTGTTCCCCTGTGCACCTGCCAATTTAAAAGGAAAGTGATTTTTCAAGTGAAAAAGGGTTCCGTTCCCGTCCCTTGCGAGGGATGCCCATACAGTATGGAGGAAAGGGGACTATGGACTCAGAGTACTGTGGGTGCGATTTCTCGCCGTCACCATAACCAGTACAAGAGGGACCCTATAAAAACTCAAACAGAAAAGAGTTGAGTAAACATTGCTTTATTAAAACGCAAGCATTCGCGAATGGGCCACAAGTTCAACCGTCTCGCAAAGCAAGTCGTCAAAGTGCCGCCCTTTCCCCTGCACATCGTGGTCCTTTTATACCCATCTGTTTTACATTGTCATACATTGCTGCACATAGATTATGTCCACCACAAGGCGGTTCCTCCCAGTCATGACTTTGCATCAAGGTCAACAGTTCAACATCTGCTATTGTGGTTTCCTGCTATCTGTTATTCGCTCTCTCTCGTGCCCCTGTGTGTTCTTTATCTCTGTGCACGAGGCTGTGCTTACTCATTCCTTCCCCCCACCCGCATCCTGCAGACAGTTTCAGTTAGACTCAGCTCATTTTGACACACATGGACCAAGCACAATCCTTCTGCAAAACAAGCTCTTGTCAGGTTAAACAGGCCTCTGTCTAATTTACAATTACTATCCCTATATGGACATTCTCAACAACTCATGCTAGTCTCGGCATCTGCAAGTATCGCCATCAAAAGGAAAGCCTCTTTTCTTTTATAAACGCACATTCATTTAGCGCACATAGTGAAAAATACAAAACTCCAAGTGTAAGCACAATATTACACATGCGGGCTCACCTTCAGTACATTAGTTACTCTGGTGAGTAACACTTATTCGAGGGGATTGGTTCCTCCGACGTATTCCACATCTATGACGGGTAATCACCACAGCTGTGCTGGTGGTGATTACCCGTCATGGATGTGGAATACGTCTTCGGAACATCCCATCGAAAGAATGTTACAAGGTAAGAAAGTAACTTGTTCATTTCTGTCCTGGATGTCCTCCCTCAAGCACTTAGCAAGCGAGGGTAGTGAGACTAGCACTTTTTTCTTCTTGTTACTGTCTCCTTCTTTGTGCAATACCCCTCAAGGTTTTGCAGTGTGCTCATACCTCCTCCCGCTCAACTCGCATGCTAGATTTTGGGCACATTGGTGGACCTTTCTTCTGTTACCCCGTCTGGATTTCTTGTCTGAACGCTGCCTTTTTTAAACTATTATGAGATATTGCACCATGAGGATCCTCCTCCCCTCCTTTCCCCTTATTGTTCACTGTCCCATTCCTAGTGCTGCATCTTTCCTTTTTGGTTTTGGTGGCCTTAACAACTCACTCGGGTTGCAGAGCACTTTTTTTTTACTGGATTGTTTCCAATTTCTCTTTCCTTTCTTCATTCTGGACTGTCCCCATTTGGTTCTAACCACATCTTCTGGGGCTTTGCTTTTCCCCATATTGCGTGTCTCTGCTCCCCAATCTCTGGGGCCTTCTATCTCCCCAATCTGTGGTGGTATATACCTCCTATATGATATGATAAGATATGGCATTTGTAACGCGCCTATACACAGGTGTTTCAAGGCGCGACGAGGCAGGGAGGGGAGGAACAAGGGGAGACAGACAACGATCCTACTAGGCCAGGTGTCATTCAGATCGCGCAAGTGCAGGGGTGGGGGAGGGGGAAAAAGTGGAAGGGGAGGGGGGGGGGGAAGTGCAGTACAAGGTAAGTGGCGTAAGGTAATAAATAAATAGGGCCAGCTGGTGGCAAGTGCAAGGTAAGTGCAGAACAAGTGCTGGAAAAGGGGGGGGGGGCTGTAGGGATACAGAGACAGTCCCGCAGTGCAGAGGGGGCTCCAGGGCATCAGTGCAAGTGGAGAGTGGCTGGGCCCAGGACCGAGGCCGTTAAGAGTGGTCCAGTTGCAGAATCAGTGCCGTTTCAGTGAAGAATATTAGCTGTTCAGCAGGGGAGAGGGAGAGAGAAAGCAGAAGCAAAGAGGAAGGTTTTGAGGTGCTTCCGGAACCGGAGATGGTTCTCCTCAAGTTTCAGGGAGGCAGGAAGGCTGTTCCAGAGGGAGGCCCCTGCCGCGGAGAGAGATCTACCCCCAGCTCGTTGCTTCGAGAAGCGGCTGACCCTGAGGGAGTTGGAGGCGGATGAGCGAAGGGCTCGGGAAGGAAGATATTTGGGAAGAGAGAATTGAAGGTATTTAGGACCCAGGCCCCAGAAGGCCTTGTGGACAATGCAGAGGGTTTTGAACTTTATCCTCGCAGCCACTGGGAGCCAGTGTAGAGATTTCAGTCCTGGAGAGATACGGTCCCTGGGCTTGAGGCCAAGGACAAGTCTCGCAGTTCTGTTCTGGATGAGTTGCAGAGGGCGGAGAGTGGAGGCAGGCAGATTAAGATAGAGGCTTTTACAGTAATCCAGCTTCGAGAGAACCAGGGCTCGGGAGACAGTGAGCTTCTGGGGGAAGGAGAGGAAGGGAAGAATACCTCTGAGGAGGTGCAGCTGGTAGTGTGACTTCTTAGCGACGTCAGAAATATGAGGAGAGAAGGAGAGTGTGGAGTCGAAGATGACCCCAAGGTTTTTTGCATTGCAGGTAGGAGCAGGGAGGGGGCCAAGGGAGGCAGGCCAGAGAGCTGCAGGGAAGGAGGGAGTGGGTGTACCGATGAGTAGAATCTCAGTCTTACTGGCATTAAGGCAGAGGTCATTGTCGGCACACCATTCCTGGATAGCAGACACAGTCAGAGATGAGGGAAGGAGAGGGGGAGGCTGAGGGTAGCCTGAAAATGAGCTGGGTATCGTCCGCATAGCACTGGAAATTAGGGCAGAGAGCGGCAATGCGGTGGGCAAGGAGTGCCAGATACTGGTTGAACAGCCAGGGAGAGAGATTAGATCCCTGGGGGGACACCACAGGTGGAGAAAAAGATGTCGGAGAGGAAGGACCCCAGTTGGACCTGGGAGGGTCGATTTGAAAGGAAAGAGGTCAGCCACGCCAGAGCCTGACCAGTGATACCAAGGTTTTCACGGAGACGGTTGAGCAGGATGGCATGGTTGACCGTGTCAAAGGCAGAGGAGAGATCGAGCAGAATGAGAACACATGGAGTGTTGGAATCGAGGTTCAAGAGCAGGTCTTCACGGATGTTCAGGAGAGCAGTTTCCGTGCTTCTGGCAGCTCTGAAACCAGATTGATGGTCATGAAGGCTACCAACAGATTCAGCATGGAGGTTAAGCTGGGAGATGGCCAGTTTCTCCAGGAGCTTATCCAGGAAGGGAGTGATGGAGATAGGGCGATAGTTAGCCGGGCAGGAGGGGTCGGAAGAGGGTTTCTTGAGAAGAGGGTGCACAAGGGAGTGCTTGAGGGGGGAAGGGAAGACTCCAGAGGCGAAGGAGTGGTTGCAAAAGTCAGCCAGGGAGTCGATGTGGTCCTTGATAGTTTTGGAGGAACAGGGGTGAACCTGTCTAGACGAGACTTTCATAGCTCGGACTTGTCTGGAAACCTCGTCAGCAGAGAAAAGTGGAAAGGCACAGAAAGAGGGAGGAGGGGTGACTGCAGAAGGGCCAGAGGAAGAGCCGGGAAGGGAGGGAGGGAGGTGAAAGGAGGAGAGCAAGGACAGGATGTCCTGAGTTTTAGAGATGAAGTGAGAGGCCAATGCAGTGCAGAGGGCCTGGGAGGGGACAGGAGAGGTAGAGACTGCAACAGGGTTGGCCAGCTCCTTGCAGATTTTAAAGAGTTTGGAGGAGTTGTTAGATGCCGCAGAGATGCGGGCTTGGATAAGGGCTCTCTTCTTGGTGAGAACGGAGAGCCGGTACTGCCTTTGGAGCAGGCGGCAGGCCAGTTTGTCAGAGGATGAACATGAAGCACGCCATTTCCTCTCTGCAACCCTGCACTTGCGTTTTAGGGTGGCGAGATCCGAGTCATACCAGGAGTTACATTTGGCTTTGGGCTTCAGGCGGATTCTCATGACGGAGGCAAGGATATCAAGAGTAACAGATATAGCAGAGTGGAGCAAGGAGAGGGCTGTGTCAGGGTGGGAGTCAGCCGAAGGGGCAGGGGGGGGGCGAGAAGGTAGCAGCGAAAGCCTCAACTGACACACGCTTCATGGGTCGGATGACCGAGAAGGTGGGTGGCAGTGAAGAGGGTGGCTTTGCCTGTGGGGTAGGGAGGGTGAGGTGGGAGGATAGGAGAAAGTGATCACTCCAGGAGAGAGGAGTGGAGAGAGGGACGGAGAGGGGAAGGTCAGAAGAGATCAGAGCATCAAGAGTGTGCCCAGCAGAGTGAGTAGGCCCAGACGGGAGAATAGAGAGTGAGAGAGAGTCGCAGAGGTCACGAAAGAGAGCAGTGGGGGGACTGGAGGCATCAAGGTGGATGTTGAAGTCGCCCAGAAAGAGGAGTTGAGTGGTTGAGGACAGGAGTGAGGAGGAGAGGTCAGCCCACTCAGAGAGGAAGGAGGAAATTTGACCAGGTGGCCGATAGATAGTAGCCACGGTAAGGGAATGGCTAGGAGAGAGAGAGAGTCGGCAGACAAGACATTCAAAAGAGGAGTAGGTCTGCGTAGGAGTGACAGTGGCAGGA
Organism: Ambystoma mexicanum; assembly: GCF_040938575.1. NCBI lineage: Eukaryota > Metazoa > Chordata > Amphibia > Caudata > Ambystomatidae > Ambystoma > Ambystoma mexicanum. Next base: position 365,749,368 of record NC_090935.1, read on the forward strand.
ATCCACTCAGGGAAGATAAGGGCAACACCACCCCCTGCACGGTTAGGCCTGGGCATGGAGAGGATCTTGTAACCGTCAGGTAGGAGTGTCAAAGCTGGTGGCAGAGCTGGCTGTGAACCATGTCTCAGTGAGACAGAGGACGTCGAGGTCCAGTTCCTCAAGAAGGTGACAGATATCAGAGGAGTGCTTGATGGCAGAGCGAGAATTTAGAGTGGCAATGTGGAGAAGGTTGCCCTCCTTGAAGAACTTCCGGGGAGGGGTACAGATCAGAGGTACGCCCTGCGGAGGTGTTGAAGAAGGAGGTGAAGAAGGAGCACGAGAGGGGGCAGGGAGGGAGGGTAGAGGCAAGGTAGCCAAGGATAGAGGAGGGGGGACAGCAGGAGAGGAGAGGAAGTTGATGGTGTGGGAAGCGTCTATCAAAGAGGAGAAGGTTGGCCTGAGGGCCTTGGACCAAAATGGTCCCATTAGCGTAGACATTAATGATGGCCTTAGAGGAGCGGAAGGGGGCCAAGAGGACATCCCAACCGGTGCCACCTACAATCTCCCCCGCCAGAAGGTTGGTGAGAATAGATCTCTATCCTCCTCTCCTGCGCTCCTCCTCTTCTTTCTCTTCTCTCTGCTGACCCACCCCTAACCCCCAAACTCCCCCCCTTCCCACCCCAAAACACCACCCTCAACACATTTTTTCTCCCATGGTGCCTTCTCTCCTGGTCACCAAGTCTCCTCTGGCCACCACCAAAACCCTTTCCTGGTCTCTGCTCACTCCTAACTCGCACCAGTCTCTCTATGCGCTGCTTGTACTTTCCCAACCACTCCCTGGGATTGGCTTTAGAACTGTGGGTTGTAAATGTGCAGAGTCCGGATCCTGGCACTGGGATTGGTTTGAGTTTCCTTCTGGGATTTCTGCTGGTTTGTGCATAACACCTTTCTTTTCATTGACTGAAGGAAGCTGTTTCTGTGCGGTCTGCATCGATCATCAGAATCGCATAGAATGTCTGTCCAATGATTGGACCAGAACTCGTGAACTACTACCAAAAACTTAACCCCTTAAACATTCTTTTCATGCAAGATGGGTTGTTGTCTATTGGGCTTCCTCCTGCATCACTCTAAAGCTCTTTACAAGGCCTTAATCTTTCTAAATGGGGCCTTGTTGATTGTTGCCCTTGTGACCAGTCCCTGCCAAGCTCTCAGGTTGGCTTTGGGTAGATCGGAGGATACTCCCTATGCTGGCACCACATACTCTGCAGCATGCTCTGGGTGGCAGCATCCGTCCCTTTTCATCACCCCATCCCTACCCTCGAGAGCAAGGTCTGGCCATTTGCCACAAACCATCATTGCATTAGCTGAAATGAATTTTTCCTTCTAGTTCACAGATTTAGTATTCAGGGCCACACTGATTATTTAAAACTGCTGTGTGTACCTGTAAGCATAGAAACAATTAAATGTCTATATAAGGACATGGCCTTCCCAATTGGGAGCTCACAGTAACCATGACCGGATCAGGCTGTGTGTATGAATGGGTGTCTGAGACTCGCTGCTCACTCCTCATCCTGAAACTCATCCTGGGAGAAACCAGTGAAGGCATGTCCCTTATTTGCACATCCCAAAAATTGCAATAATAGGAATGAACCCAGTCGGGAATGAGCCCAACAGATAATTTTGCAAGGATAACAAAGTTTATATAATATAGAAAAATGCCAGCAAAGAACTCTGCTGCCCGAGAGACTTCTTCCAAAAATTAGACAGGCAGCACATTATAAAAGACAATTCCATAATTAGTGACGTTGTTGGGCTCTGGTAGATGCGATGCCCCTAGTTGCTGGGGAACATATAGTTGTGCCTGCTCCATATTGGAGACCAGGTGCCTATTGGAGTTGCAAGTAAAGGGTATGGATTCCCAAGGGGAGGGTACCTTAGCAGGTCCTTCAAAAACAAGCAACCAGCCCTGTGAGAACATTGATGGGGTAATGCACAGAATGACTCTTATGGCAAATTTCTTTGAAAAGAATCCTCAAACATTATATAAGCTACAGAATGTCAGCCACTACTGCCACATCCACCTCCCAACCACGGCAAAGAGGCAAGTTCCAGACACCCTCTTTCTCAGTCCCCAGCTAGACCCAGTGCAATATGATCAGTATGATACTAATTCAGACACTGAACAGCAAGAGACACAAGGGGGTGGGAGGGTGGATCAATATTACGATGAGGAGGGCGTCTACATCATGCCCTCCCCTGACCAGCTTGAGGCGCCAGTGGCAGATTCACCATTGTACAATCAACCCCAGTTAAATGATATGCTCTTAAAAGCAGCTGAACATTTGTTCAAATCCAAACCGAAGAGCCTCGGGTGGATAAAGATTTTGTGGAGCATATCTTGGTGGGGGGAGGGAGGGAGGGGGCTAAGAAAGCTGTGACCCAGTTTATACCCCTCCTCCAATCTGTACATAGGAAACACAGCGATCACTAGAGATGCCAAGCCAAACCAGGGCTGTAAACCCACATATTGAAAAGTTGTTCCGCCCTGCACCTACAGATCCACTCTATATAAGGGGCCATCTTAAACCCGACTCGTTGGTAGGGACTACTACACGAAAGAGGGCAGGAACACCGCTAGCATCCTCTGAAGTGCCCCTAAATAAGAAAAGCAAAAAGCTTTACACTCTAGGGAGAAAGGTGACCACCTCGGCGGCCTTCCAAACCAGGATTGCAAACACCTCATTTTTGGTGAGTTATAACTGCCATAAGTGGGATGAGGTTGCAACTGTAATGGCATCAGCACCTGAACCCCTCAAGTCACAACTCTCCCTCGCAGTAGCGGAGGGGAAGGCGGTATCAAGCTGCATCCTGAAAAACAATCTTGATGCCACATATAATGTAGGCAGAATTATCGCTGAGTGACCAATATTGAAACGCCATGCATGGCTTCGCCAGTCAGGTTTCAAACTGAAAACGCTGGCAACTCTATTAAACATGCCTATAGAACCAAATGTCATGTTTGGGGAAGCCACTGAGAATGCTCTAAAATCTGCCGAAGAAGAGTATGACGCTCTCAAATCCCTAGGCCAAGTAACTACTAAACCACCAGGCCAAGGAGGCAGAAGCAATTTTCGCCGCTTTCAAGGCCAGAACTCACAAAGGGGTTTCAGTTATAGACAAGGCCAGGGCTCATACTGGGGAAACAATGTGGAACAGGCTTTGCAGGATTTCCAAAGAGGCCAGCACAGATCTTGTGGCCGGGGGAGGTCCTCCACTTCCACTACACCTCCTAAACAGTGACCACCCGCTTCAGGTCCCCTTCCATGCCTCTCCAGTTGGAGGGTAAATCACACACTTCACCCACGCATGGGAGGTAATCACCTCGGACAAGTGGGTGTTATCAACCGTAGCGGGCAGTTATTGCGTGGAACAACTTCAGCGACCCTCAACCCATCCCCTATGTCAAAAATCAACCATGAAGGAGGAGCAACGCATCCTCCTGGAGGAGGTCGTAATTCTGGTATTCGAGGATGCCATCGAAATCGTCCCAGCGAACCAGGTAAACAAAGGTATCTATTCAACTTACTTCCTTGTGCTAAAGAAAGATTTACCAATGCGCCCAGTATTAGACCTATGCCCTGCAAACACCTGTGTCAAGCCACAAAAATTCTGCATGACAACGCTTCAAGAAGTAATCCCACTGCTAAAACGGGGGGCTGGGGGAACTGCATAGCAACATTGGATATGAAAGATGCCTATTTCCATATTTCAATGTTCCTGTTGTGAAGTGCTTGGTTAGTCTGATGTGCTTTGTCATGTGATTTATGATGTCACCTGAGTGAGTGTTCTATGTTGAATCAGTTGGGCCCTCCCTTCCTGGGTGATGGGTGCCGGTGTCTTTTTTGTATACGTCTTATTCCTGATGTCTTAATCCTGTAATATGTAACTAAAGAACATGAAGTAAACTTAAGAAGAAGTAACACAAAGAGGTGTGGACATTGCTTCATTACATTGGCGTGAAGGATTTCTAACAAAGTATCCATGGTGCAAAGAGAATGAGAAGACTGAGATTGAAGAGGACTGCTGCGGGGGGTGCAGTAGACATCAGGACCAGGAGAAGAAAAAAGACAACTCCGCCCCCAAGCAAGCAAAGCCATAACCCAGGGCGGATAAGGGAGGAGGAGGTTATGTGGACCATAAATGGTAGAATCCGCATCCCAGCCCATTGTTCTTGGGAGTGCTGTGTCTTGGAAAGAAGAAGCAAGAAGAGGTCCATGTGAGAAGGGTGCCCTGGTATTATCAGACATGACCAGCAGCCCTTATGTACTTGGGAGTGCTAGGTCAGTGTTTTCCAAATAATATACTGGTGTGAAGGATGTTTGATATAATCCCTACACAAGTTTAAGCAGCACCAAAGTGTTGAGAGAAAAAGGATTGAAAAGCCGTCTAGGGACTTGATAAATTTGGTGTGCTTTATTGCGTAAGCGGAACATTTTGCATAAGTGGCTGAAGAAAGCGTGTTTAAATGCGCAAGAGGAGCATTTAATGAGCGGCTGAAGTGAGCACTGAAGAAAGCGTGATTTAATGCGTAAGAGGAGCAATTTTACAGTTGCGGCTGAAGTAAGCGTTTTGACATTGTCCAAAGGCGGCACTGGTGTAACTACCGTTATTTCATGGGACAGTACAGTGGTACCTTCATCATCTGTGCCACATTCAATTGTGATGACATAACGTTCCAAATGGGGGTATCGGCGAAGCATCAGAACGCTACGTTCCCAGTTTTCGGCAGAGGCAGTTTCGAAGATGCGCCATGACTCTGTGTGGATTAAGTAAAGGACCTTGCTTAGCTCACGCAACGTGATGTGTCACGCTGCATAATACGGAAGTCAGGGTTTCTGAAGGGACTTGGAGTTTTCCATTTAAAGTGTTGAAGTAGCACTTCAAGTTGGATGCATGCGTCGCTAAACGCCTTAACAGTGGGTGTGTACAAGTCGCTCTGCCCGTTAGGGGAGTCTGTTAGCGGGCAATGGTGACGAAGTAAGCCCCAGGATTTCGCTTTTAATTGAGGATTTATGCAGTGCGCATTGCTCCATTTATGTTCGAGCTTGCTGCAATAAACTCTGCTCTGCTCCTAAAGCAAGTCTTTATGTATCGGTCATCGGTAAATGTTATGCCTCCACAGGAAATCGTGAGCTGATGAAGTATGTAAGTGACGTTGTCATATGTTCAAATGAGTAGTTAACATTGCACTTGGTTTTTGCTATCGCTAATGCCCGAGAAGTGAAGATGGCAGTGCACTACATTTTTATTTAGTTTAACTAATGCTTACCATCACTAAGACACGGGAATTGAAGAAGGCAATGCTGAACATTTTGTTTAGTTTAACTAATGCAATGTTGTAGTTAGTGATCGTCCTATATTTGGCAATGAAATTAATGTGACAAGTGTAATGGGAGGTAAAATGTATTAGTGTCGCGTGTGAGCGATGGATGCTTCTTTGGTGAGTGAGGTATGTGTGAACTCATATGTGGTAGGTGTTCAGCAAAGTTTTAATTTCTTTGAGGATTTGCAGGTCCATGGACTAATGGACATTTTAAAAAAAGTGCCTCTTAAATGCAAATTAATAAGGTGAGGTGCGCATTTAAGTATACATGAGCTAGGATAACACTTTGAGGAATTTTAGGTGTTAAGTGTTAAAGAAGAACATGGATTAATAGGCATTTGGTTAGTTTATAGGCCATGTACAACGACATTTGTTATTTTAGAGGTAAAGCTTTAATTCAATGTTTTAAGATGTTATGAATAATAACTGCTTTATTCGCATGGCTGGAGAAGTGTGAGAGTGAATAAAAGGAGCATGGTATGAGCTCGGTATGCCCATTAGGAGAGTAAGCATGCTAGCTCAGAATGAAGAGTAATTATAATTTTGCGTGTCTCATGCATGAATTGTAGTAAGTCTTAGGTGCTGCAAAGGATAGGAGGTAGAGCCTCCGTTTGGGAATGTTGATGAGTTTTAACCTTTTCTTTATAAATGCTTGAGGTATGCACTGCAGTGATTAGTGAGGTAGCGCTTCAATTGAGGGAGGTAGTGCCTACAGTTGGTGTGACACAATTGGCACTTGACTGAGGTAGCGCCTCTGTGTGTGTGTGTGTGTGTGTGTGTGTGTGTGTCGTTGGGGTAATTGATGTAAGGTAGCGCCTCTGGTTGCTTATCTTTGTGTTATGTGTTAATCCTGGCTATTGTTTTCTGGTCAGGGTTTGATTATGGGACTAGATAGTACTGCCATTTAGAAGAGTGATAGAGTCAACCATATGTTTTTGTAGGTGGTCTTGGAGTTGACTGGCCAGCATCTCCAAGTTGTTTTAGGAGCTGTACACTATGGTATGGTTAGGTTTTGTTCAATTGGCTTGGTCCATTTGTATATTTGTGTTTCAGGCATGCATGCTGTTGGATATGTGTTAGGAGATTCAGTAAAACTCTGCAACTCACTATCTGACTATGGTGATTTCGTTGTCATCCTGGATGACTAGTATTGCGTCAGGATGACAAGTGGTGCTTCAGAGTGGCAGCCATAAGGCTCGCCTGTGGCGGGGGCGGGCATAAGGACCAAAGTGTTTTTGTGTAGGTTATGGTATTGTTGGGTAGGTATAGCCTTGGATCTGGGCTGGTTGGTGTCTAGAGTGGGAGTCTAGAGTTTGCCCGTGGCAGGGGCAGACGGAAGGTGATTAGTGTTTATAATGTGCTTGAAGAATGATGGGCAGAGTTTTGGAATTGCATAGTTGTGGGATTTTCATGTTGAATATCCACAGTTCTTTGGACTGGGTGCGATGTGTGTTGTTTAGGTGATTACATGCGTTGTGAAGTACTTGTTTGTGAGTGTGTTTGGTAAGAAGGGAGATGTGTTGTGACGTGCTTGGTTAGTCTGATGTGGTTTGTCATGTGATTTATGTCACCTGAGTGCCTGTGGAATGTTGATGTATGAGTGGGAGAATGCTGTGGTGAGTGTTCTATGTTGTATCAGTTGGGCCCTCCCTTCCTGGGTGATGGGTGCCGGTGTCTTTTTTGTATATGTCTTATTGCTGATGTCTTAATCCTGTAATATGTAACTAAAGAACATGAAGTAAACTTAAGAAGTAGTAACACAAAGAGGTGTGGACATTGCTTCCTTACAGTTCCCATCGCACAGAAGATTCTTGCGTTTCAAAATAGCAAACCAGCACTACCAATTCAAGGTGCTACCCTTCGGCATAGCTTCGCCTCCAAGGGTATTCACCAAAGTACTGGCGGTGGTGGCAGGGCTCCTGCGCAGGGACGCAATCCCAGTGTACCACTACCTGGATGACTGGCTGATTGCAATGGAGTCCCCCGAATTTGCAGGCAAAATACTAAAAACCATAAACCTTCTTTTCCAATTGGGCTTTATAATAAACAAGAAAAAATAAAGCCTTGTTCCAAACTGAACCAAACAGTTCCTAGGAGCTGTCATAAACACAGAAGAAGGGCTAGTCTTTCCATCAAAGGAAAGAGTGCAGAACATGTTACTGCAAATGCATCAATATCAAGCCGGTCGCCATATAAGCGTACGCAAATCTATGCCTTTGCTAGGCACGATGGCATCTTGCATTTACCTGGTCCCACATGCACGTTTGCACATGCGCCCCATGCATGAGTGGTTGGAGAAAGTGGTCTCAGGCAAGCGGCACTGGGACTATCTAGTTGTCTTGTCGCCAAAACTATTACAAGTCCTTTGCTGGTGGACAAAGGAAAATCTGTTGAAGGGAAAACCCTTCCACAATCTGGAGTTGCAAGCAGTATCAACTCTCCTGGTGTGGGGGCACATCACCTTCATCTCACAGCACATGGTCTGTGGACTTACCTCACGGCACAGAACCACATCAACCTGCTGGAACTTCTAGTGGTATTCAGGGCGCTTCAGGCATTCAAAGCACAACTGACAAATCAGTCGGTACAAATCCTGACCGACGGCACCACTGCAATGTTCTACATCATAGGCCCACATTCTCCAAATCTGTCCAAACTAGCACAGAGAATATGGAAATGGGCACTCAAACAGGGGATGTTCCCATCTTCCCAACATGTTCCTGGGGACCTCAACACTCTGGCAGACTCGCTAAGCAGAGATCCCCTACCAGAGGATCATGAGGGGCAACTACACACACATGTCGTAGAGTAAATCTTCTCACAGTGGGGTTACCCCACACTGGACTTTTTCGCTATAGGAGAAAACGAGCAATGCCCAGACTTTGCCTCCAGGTTTCCACAGCCAGACTCCAAGGGGAACGCCCTTTGGGTGAGCTTGTCAGGGAAGTTTGCTTTTCACCCCCAACTCCTCTAATGAGCAGGGTGGTGAACGGGATTCACAAGGAACAAATGACGCTCATACTCGTTACTCCCATGTGGGCAAGACAACCATGGTATCCACATCTGCGCAAACGGGCTACGCGCGATCCCATCAAACTTCTGTGCCACTCCAATCTGCTGACCCAACACGGGGGAATGACAGTACACCCTCAACCTCACTCTATGAACCTGGCAGCATGGCTCCTAAGGTCATAGAGTTTGGACACCTAATTCTTTCACAAAGGTGTATGGATATCCTCAAGGAGGTACGTAAGCCAAACACCAGATACTGTTATTTCTACAAGTGCAGGAGATTTGTTATTTGGTGCCAGTCTAAACAAACCCTGTAGAATGTACCCCATCTCACACTCTAAACTATATGCTCAGGGTTAGTATTAAATTCTATGAATGTCCACCTGGCAGCTTTATCAGCTTACACCACCTCTCAAAGTAAAGTATTGTGGTGGAAAGTTCACGTCATTAAAGTGTTCATGGAGGGAGTAAAAAGACTACACCTTCCAATTTCAAACCCACCACCAGGCTGGGATCTCAATGTAGTACTCGCAAAGTTAATAGGACCCCCCTTTGAGCCTATGCATAAGTAAAGTCTAAAACACTTGACACATAAAACTCCCTTCTTAGTGGCTCACCTCCATAAGAAGGGTTGGTGAACTTCAAGCATTGTCAGTGCAGGACCCATTGTTTGTCATACACAAGGATACATTGATTTTACGAACTGACCCTAGGTTTTCACTTATGTAAATTTCACGTGAACCAATCCATTGAGCTACTGCCCTTCTTCCAGAACCCTATAAGCTCAGCTGAGAAAAAACTACACTAGATGTAGTTTACTATGTAAACAAGCCCATACCGCTCAGGAAAACAGACCAAGCGTTTGTCTTCGTAGCACCAGGCAGAAAAGGAGACCGCATTTCAAAGAATGCAATCTCCAAATGGATAGTCAGATGCATACAGCTCTGTTACTTATTATCAAGCAAAACACTGCCTTTCGCACCAAGAGCGCACTCCACAAGGGATGGAGGAGCTACTTTGGCTTTCATCGCAAATGACCTGCTGGGCACCATTTGCAAAGCAGCTTCATGGAGCTCAGTACACACTTTTACTCATTACTACTTCATTGACACTCATTCCAAAGCAGATACACAGGTGGGGCAAGCGGTTCTAAAACCTCTATTTGCCACTGGACCTACACACTGCCCACCACCTTCTCCTAACACTGCTCGCTAATCAGCATGTGATCTAAGCAGATGCCACAAGCCTTAGAAGGGATACATCACTCACCGTAATGGTATTTCTGATGCTTGTATCTGCTTAGATTCACACGCGCCCACCCTTCCTCCTCTTGGAGAGAAGGTGCATGGATGTTTAAATTAACTTTATCTGATCTTATCTGCTTTAATATAGCTGTACTCGCGCTACACTTCATGCTACCTCATGTTAGAAACAAAACAATCTGAGGGACCTCGACACGTGAAGGACCATGGGTACCGTGGATGTCACATTAGGGTTTGTATTACTGCCACGACATCCCTTTTCGAGTTTCGAAAACCACGTTAATGCCCTGCTGCTGCCACTAGGAGTCGGGCTATGCACAGCATGTGAATCTAAACGGATACAAGCATCAGAAATAGTTACGGTGAGTAATGTATCATACATATTCATTTTTGACAGCCCTACAGTAAAGGGCTGTATCAGCCACTTATGACACCTAATAGCCCAAACTAAAAAGGAATACAAATTCTCCCAACAAAAAATAAAATGCACACACAGCTTCACAGAAGTGTTAATATGGTTTGTGTCTATTTGACCTAAAACATTTGACCTAATCACATTTGATCGAATTTATTTGACCTTCTTTTCGGTCTAAAATGCAGGGGGAGACCCCCACCCCTCTTCCCCCTCAACCTTTACTATACCCTTACCCACCTCCATATATATATATTTAATAAAATTTGACAGAAAAAGTCACAAAAATGCCATCAAATATTTGCAGTCCAATATCTTTTGGTCAATTATGCTAATACCGTTAATATCAATAAAACACGTAGAGCCATAGGGAGAAACTATTCGCCAGCATTGGATCTTTCATAGATTCACATGCTGTGAATATTCCCTGGCGTCCGGCTGGGCATCCTCGGTTACCTTTAGGTTTCCCTTGCTGAAAGCAAGGATAACGCTCTGTTTTTAGGGGGTCACCCTCCTTGCGGGTGCTTTTGGTCCCCAGCAATGGGACCTCGAGTAGCTAGAGACTAGTTACTCCTCCCCCAGATTCTAACCACGGGTTAAATCTCATATCTTTGCATTTCTCTATATGGAATGTACACAAAGCTTGATATCCATTTATTGAAGGAACTCTTCAAAACAAATAAAGACTTCATTGACTGCAGAAGATCGTGTAATGATCTACAGATAAGTGGGGATGGAGAGGAAAACCCTTGTTTAAGGCCTGTGCCACCTTTTGCTGTTAAAGTGTATGCTGGGGACAAACCTATGGATTGTATATATTGTTTATATCCCCATCAGACCGTCGAACGTTGCAAGATCTGTGAAGGGCTTTGCTAATAAACCTATAAGGACAAACCGTCGACTAGTGTTCTGGTTAAACGAGGGCAGTACCCAGATTATCCCTCTGACGTAGAATCAACGAAATGCATGGTGATCCCCAAAGAGAAGCACCTACGATCTAGAGAGAGCCAGTTCGGAGGAGAGGCAGATGAATCCTAAACACTGGGTCAGCCACGGCTACAAGCTGACTAGGCAGGATGTCCCCACAGTGCGAGAGAAGAGGCTTTTCAGGGCTCCAGAAATGCTGTAGCCACCAGGAAAACAGTCCTCATCGGACAAAAGGATTCCCAGCCTGTCGCCGAGCAAGTAGATGGCAGAAAAAACCAGCATGCACAGTAAACCCAAGTTCGTGGAGACGTCTATGGGGAAAACGTTTTTAGCGACGTCAGGAATACAAAGTCTGGTGCGGCATACTAGATTACCCGGGCAGGCCTAGCTGACCTCTGCAGGACATCACTCGAGTACAACCAGCACATTGACAAGTGGTCGTCGGTGTCGGACTTCAGAGAAAGGCAGCTTATCAACGATAGAGCAAAAGATACCACAGGTGCAAGATACCACCCCGCAACCTACAAAAGCTGTCCCGTCTAAGGTTCACGCACTACCGCCGGCCCTCATACTAGACAAACCTTAAGAACAGTTTGGGCTCTTGCAAACTTTGCCCATCACATACTCTGAGGTCATTCCAGAGGAAATATTGTAGCACAAGTAATGGTACGGATTTCGAGACACAGCATGAACAGTAAATGGCGGTAGCCTTCTTTTTTGTTAAAGGGGGGGGCTGGTTCTAGAAGGCAAAGTGGGTATCAAGAATGAAAAGGAATAGACACCAGTCTGTGTCTCGGCTACGCATGCGTGAGAGCCGAGACACTGCACTTCTACGTTGCAGTGAGACACACAACTCTAGGACACATTTACAAGCGTCCACCGCAGTCTTGTTGCTACAATCAGGCAACTCTAGCGCCATCTAAGACTTGCCCCATGGTTTTTCAACCATTTGATGTCCGTCCCCTTCTGTGGACTTCTACCTACTACGCCACACCCTGTGACCATCAACCGGCCTTGTCAGGTAGCTGCTGCGCACTGGAGACTTCCGCAACTGTACGCAAGACAGTCAAGATTCCTTTTCGCCTCCCTAGACATTACTAACTAAAAATGAACAATTGTACAACTATTAAGCTTATTGTTGTCCTGAAAGTCATCTCACCACCAAGACTTTAGTGTCTATAATACTTGTATATGATTTACTAACACTAACCTGAGTCTCTAAGCTAGAAACCCCAATGTGAATGGATTGTGTCCTCCAACATATTCCACATCTTTGACATGTAATGTCCACAGCTGTGCACTTAGGAAACATTTTCGGCAGAGGGCGTCCTGCGTCGATGGAGTAGGGTCAATGTCCCTCGAAGGCCTCCGTCGAGGGCGATGTCTCAGGATGTTATAAATAGGACGCATGGTGTCCGTAGCCTCAGTTCCGTTTTTTCCGTGAACGTGTTAACTTAGTGAGACTCAGCGCATATTGTGTGTTCATCATTAGGATGTCTTTCTCTCCGACCCCTCCGACTCCACGGTCTGGCTTCAAGACCTGCCGGACTGCAAGTCGAAAATGTCACTCACCGACCTCTCTCACCGCATTTGTTTGTGGTGCCTGGCCGAGTCGCAGGACACCGACGACTGCTTGAAATGCCAGTCGCTGACTGCCAAGACCTTGCGGAAGGGGAAGCTCCATGTAGGTAGGGGCTCTAAGCCTGTTAAGTCCCAGACGTCCAAGGGGGTTTCCACCGATGACTCAAGGGGAAACTCTCCGCTTCGGAAGGAGTCCCGGGGATCTCGGTCCTGGAGTGGTTCTTGCCACTCGTCTTCCTCGTACCGGCACTCTAGGAAGAGCCATCACCGGTCGCCTTCCCCGTCGTCCTCCTCGGATGGTGCCTCAAGGAAGGTTACGTGCCCTACGAAGTCCTCGACTCCGGAGGAATGGGCAGCGTTTAAACAATCCATGTTAGCGATTTTTCAATCGTAGGGCACGGGTCCGGTCGCGCCAACTGATGAATCCGGCTAGGATCGGTCTCGTACCATGGCTCGCACGCCTTCAGGATCGGGTACACAACGCGACTCATCGGGAGCCTTCGAGGTCCCGTACGGACAAGGATTCGAAGAATCGAAAGAGACGTGTCTATTGGTCTCGGTCCTCGTCTCCAGCGTGACCGCAGCAACCTATTGAGGGCTCAGGGCCAGTGTCGACTCGTTTGGCGCTGTGTCCGACCAATTCAGACATCGACGCTTTGCATTTGTATCAGCCCACTGTGCCGTTGGCACCTGTGCGTTTGCCTTAGATGACGAGGTTAGCTCAAGGCGACGGATTTCCGCCAGGATGTACAAGCCAAGGTGTTGGACATGCCGTTTGACGGGAACAACCTGTTTGGGAAAACGGTGGATGAGTCCTTCCAAGCCATCAAGGCGGACACGGAGACAGCTAGGGCCCTAGGCGGTCTCCGGCAACGAAGGCCGTCCTTTCGGAGCACCGGAGGCAAGCAGGGTGCCTCCAAGGGATTTGGCGGTGGCTCCTCTACGTACTGCCAAGCGGCCCGCTCTTCGTCACAGGAAGCCTATAGAGGACGAGGCAAGTCTGGTGGGCCCCGCCGTCGTCACCAGGGAGGCCAAGGCGGCAAGGCGTCCTCCAAGAAAGATAGCGGACAGCGGTGTCGGGCCCCCACCGCAGCACACCGGTGGGAGGGCCGGCTAGCGAAGTTCGTCAGCGTGTGGGAGTCCATCTCCACCGACCATTGGGTGCTGGACGCCCTGGCCCAGGGGCACGCCCTTGAATTTCTAAAAATAAGTGCCCCCGCATTCCACCCGTGGCCAGGAAGGAAAATCACGTCCCTCAACTGCTATTGGAGGTAAGGGCGTTGCTCAAAAAAGGTGCCATCGAGCTCATCCCGAAGAGGCTCCGGAGTATACTCAAGGTACTTCCTTGTGAAAAAAGACCGGAGGATGACGCCCCATCCTGGACCTGCAACGACTGAACAAGTACATCAAGGCACAGAAGTTCCGGATGGTCACCCTCCAGCACGTGCTGGGACAGCTGGAGGAGGGCGATTTCTTGTTGGCTTTGGAGGATGCGTACTTCCACATCCCCATTCTGAAAGGACACCGAAAGTTCCTCAGGTTCGTGGTCCAAGGACGGCACTACTAGTTCAAGGCCCTCCTGTTCGGATTGAAATCAGCACCCAGGTTGTTCACCAAGTGCCTCGCACCAGTGGCGGCGCGGCTGTGCCTGCAGGGGATCCACGTCTTCCCCTACCTGGACGACTGGCTCATCCAAGCAAGGCCAAGAGAGCTCGCCGTAGACCACATAGCGAAGACCGTCCAGCTGCTCACGGACCTGGGATTCTCCAACTTTCCCAAATCCCACCTGGTTCCGTCGCAAGTCGCACTGTTTCTGGGAGCCAATCTCGACAGTGGCACGTCTGGCCTTGCCGTCGGAGGAAAGGACGAAGGCCATCCTGGGCAAGGTGCAGCGTCTGCTGGCCACAGACGTGGCCAGGGTGAGGTCCATCAAGTCCCTCCTCGGGATGATGTCCTCCTGCATATATCTTGTGCGCCTGTGCAGGCTTCGGATGCGCCCTCTGCAAGAGTTCCTCGACTCCCGCTGGATCCAAGCGACGGGCAGCTTCAAGGACAGGATCCCACTCAACGAAACCTTCCGACGAGCGATCTGGTGGTGGGGCACCCGCGCTCCTCTGACGGCGGGCACAGACTTTCAGACCTCATCCCACCCGATAACTGTGATGGATGCCTCCCTGGAAGGGTGGGGAGCGCACACCGGAGAACTTCACGCGAGAGGCCTTTGGCTCCTGGAGGAGAAGACGCTCCACATCAACATCCTGGAGCTCCGTGCAGTGTTGTGGGCCCTCGGGTCCTTTCTCCCGTCCCTCAAGGGCAAGGTGGTGAGAATTTTCACCGACAACACCACCACGATGTTCTACATCCGGAAGCAGGGAGGAACCAGATTCCCAGCCCTCTCCAAGGAAGCCCAGGACCTGTGGCATTGGGCCGTCACCCAAGGAATGTTTTTGGTGCCCTTTCATCTGGCAGGGATAAAGAACACCATCACCGACTCACTCAGCAGGGAGCTGCGCTCGTGCCACGAGTGGGGAACTACGTCGAGATCAAGTGGATCGACTCTTCCGACGATGGGGAAAACCGCAGATCGACCTGTTCGCGACGGCGACAAACTCCAAGTGCCAGAGGTTCGCCAGCAGGTTTCCCCAGCCGAGGAGAATGGGTGATGCTTTCTCGTTCCCCTGGGACGGCCTGTTCCTATATGCGTTCCCGCCGTTGCTGCTCCGACTCGTCAACCAGCTCGAGGTCCCGGTGCAGGATGATCCTCGTCGCACCGGCGTGGCCGAGGCAGATCTGATTCCCGGACCTTCTGGACTTGTCAACGTCCCCACCAGTCAAGCTGCCGACGGACGCGGATCTTCTCTCCAGAGAAGGAGGCGCCATACTTGACGACCCGGAGTCGCTGAACTGGCAGGCCTGGCTCCTGCAGCACTAGAGTTTGGAGGGTACGATATCCCGACTGACTGCAGAGAGGTCCTTGCAAAAGCCAGGGCGTCCTCAACTCTCAAGTGCTACGGACATAAGTGGAAGAGGTTCTCTGTCTGGTGCCGTGCACAGAAGATTAACCCTCTACGGATTACGGCCCCTCAAGTGCTGCCGTACCTACTGTCGCTGGCCAAGGCTGGACTGGCTCACGCCTCCATCTAGGTACATTTGGCTGCGATCTCCCAATGCACCAGAACTACCGGACGGGCGTTCTTGTGGTCCCATCGCCTGGTGAGGGAATTTATGAAGGGACTGTTCCGATCGTTCCCGCCGGTGAAGGCCCCTGCCCCGGCGTGGGAACTCAACGTGGTGCTAACCAGGCTCATTGGGGTGCCATTCGAGCCGCTGCATTCGGCACCGTTGAAGTTCCTGTCGTGGAAGACTGCGTTTCTTGTGGCCATCACCGCCGCACGGCGAGTGGGCGAGATCCAGGCCCTATCCTGTAAGCCTCCATTCTTGTCTTTTTACGACACACGGGTGGTGCTGAGGACGCACCCCTCTTTTATGCCCAAGGTGTCGTCGGACTTCCACCTTAACAAGCCCTTGGTGTTACCTGTTTTCTTCCCGTCGCCTTCGTCACCGGCCGAGAGGACTTTGCACTTGCTGGATGTAGCTAGAGCGCTGAAGTTCTACGTGGACTGCACAAAGAGTTTTCGGAAGACATCGCAGCTTTTTGTGAACTTTGGACCTGTGAACCAAGGGAAGGCTCTCTCGAAGGCTTCCATTTCCAGATGGCTCTCCGGCTGCATCACGCACTGTCATCGGTTGGCAAACCGACAGTTGCCTGGCCGTCCGAGAACCCATTCGACCAGAGCTGTCGCTGCTACCACGGCTTTCTTGTCTGGTGTGCCCCTGCTGGACATCTGCAGGGCTGCTACGTGGAGGTCGACGCACACCTTCATGAGATTTTGCTACATCGACCGGGATTCCAGCGAGGAGTCCAGGGTCGGCCCAGCGGTTCTGCGCAACCTGTTCGCCTAAGGTGAGCCTGGTGAGGTAAGAACTGCTTAATGTGAGTTTTGATGTAATGCTTAATGTTGAGCATTTTTTCCACCTCCCGTTGGTTGTGCATGTGTGTACTGCTATGTGTTCTTATATTCATGAGCATGTGAATCCATGCCAGACCCCATGCTGGAGAATTAACAAGTTACTTGCCTGTAACTGTTGTTCTCCAGCATGGGTCTGGCATGGATTCACATGCAAACCCTCCCTCCTGCTCCTCTACGGCTCTTTACTTGGTCATACTGCCACTTTGCGTGCTACCAAATCTGAAGATGGCTGCCATAGGCGGGGCTTAGGGAGAGGGCAGTCATTGGCTGGGTGTAGTATGACCCAGAGACCAGTGATTGGTTACTACTGAGAAAGAATGATCAGAAACGAAACTGATACTGATTTTTTCTTTACCGAGGATTCCCGGCCTGACGACAGGGAATGAGCATGTGAATCCATGCCAGACCCATGCTGGAGAACAACAGTTACAGGTAAGTAACTTGTTCCTTCCGTGCCATTGGACGATAGGAGCTGCATTTCGAAGGGTCTTTGCCTGATTTGTGGAAAAGGATGATCTTCGCTTCCTCCATTGAAGCAGAGATCCTGCCTGTGCACGTGTTGAAAAGGTCTGTTAGTGTTGGGGCTAAGATTAGAAGGTGGCAGGATAGTCATCAGGACCCAGTGATTTGTTGAGTGGGAGGTTTGCTATTACTTGGAACACCTCTTCTTGTGTGGTATTTGGTTCCAGCTGGTCATGGTCCAGGGTGGGGATCTTGTTCATTTGAGTTGTTTGTGAATACCCGAGTTGTACTTCCTGATCCGGATGGTTCGATGTGTGGAGAGCCGTATAGTAGGAGTGAAATTGTGCCGTTATGTCCTCTATGGTCGTCAACCTATTCCGTTTATGGTCCTCCACCCCATTATTGTTTGGGCCGCCTTAGTTTGCCATAGCTGTCTGGCTAGGAGTCGGTCTGCCTTGTTCGCTTTAACTGAATGTCTCTGCTTCATATGAAACAAACTTTTTGCTGCCTGTTGGGTGTGTATGAGATCTAGTTTGCCTTTTGCTTTTCTTAATTCGCGTAAGGTCGGGGCTCACGTCATTCTCCATCAGTTTCATTGCGTCTCCAACTTCTAATTCAAGGTCTAGTTATGTTTTCTTTCCGATTTTCTCGGTGTGCTTCGAGCAAGTTCATTTCCCCATACAATGTTGCTTTTAATGCATCCCAGGTCACCTCTCCACAGTTTAGTGCAAAAAAGTATTTGATTTTGTGTTCTATGTCATTGCTGACCTCCGGATCTGACGGGAGCGCTTTGGGGAATTTCCATGTCCACAGTTTGGGAGCTTGCTTGAGAAGGGTCAGGTCTAGGGTTATCGGGGTGTGATCGGATATCGTGATAGTGGGTTTTGATATGTAATATGGTGCCTATTAACGTGGGCGAGCTCCAGTAGTAGTCCATTCTAGAGCATGACTTATGAACATGGGATTAATGTGTAAAGTTGGTTTTCTCACCTTTCAAGGTAGGCCAAAAATCTCAAATCTCCTTTTAGGGCTAGTGTACGAGTGGGGGTTGAGCATATTTTATGGTGGAGCTTCTGTCTCTTATTGGGTTCCATGCAATGTTTGTCTCCCATCAGGATGATCTCCCCATTGCTACAATTATCTACTTCTGTCGAAACCCCTCTTGTCCTGTGTTTGGGGCGTAGATAGATGCTACTGTCATAGTTTTTGAGCCCATGTGGATGGTTTACCAGAATGTAGCGGCCCTCCCCGTCAGCTTTTGTGTGTAGGATCTCTATTTGGGTACCTTCTTTTATCGCTCGAAGGACTCAGTATCCAAAAATTGTGCAAGCAGAAGATCCAGTCTGATTTTCAGTTTGTGACGGTCTTATTGCTGAATGTGTGTCTTGTAGGGCAATTATGTCCGGTTGGTGTGTCCTGAGTAGGCGTTCTAACTTCCTCCTCCTGACCTAGGTGTTTAAGCCCCTGACATAAACATTTAGGGATCTGAACGTATCCCTATTGTAGTCCTGCATATCCAGTAGCGTGTGTTTGATTGCTCTTTTCTGTGTGCTGCAGTGTTTTACCGCGTGTACTTGTGTTCTTAGCTTGTTTCCGGTAGGTCTTGACCATTTCCCTTCCCTCCTCCCCCAAATCATCCACAAAACAAACTTAACCTCATCTCTCGTTTCCTCCTCCAGGTGTGGCCCACCCTCGCTATTCTTCCCAAGGACTCGGTCCTCAGAGGTGGACCACTATTAAAACCTGGAGTTTGTGCAGGGTTTCCTAAAACCCCAGTTATCTTGTCTTTGTACGGATTCCAAGGTGTTGCTCATGTGACCCAGCTCGGCCATATGCTACCTTTGTCAACCACATTGTTCCTCCGCTGGGGTGTCTGCTGATTTTTCTTTTTTCCGGATCGGTTGACCGGTAGGGTCTTTCTTGGTTTTCCAGTGGCTTCACTCCGGTAGGGCCCATTCCCATTCCCATTCCCATGTCCTGGGTCCCCATTGGGCGTGTGGTCGTGCCGAGATTGGGTCTGGTTGTGGGTCAGTGTCTATTCGCATTATTTGGGCCTCTTCTTTTGATGTCATCTGATGCGGTGTCCCCTCCCAGCTAAATAGGCGACTGTTGGGCAGAAACCTGTGCAGTTCCCTTAGGGACCACTGCAAAAGGCTTAGGACAACAGGTGTTGGCAGTAAACCTAATTGGTAGCAGTCTGCACCACCCAGATTTACCTGCTAGCTGTGGCTGAGCAGTCAGACTTCTCTCAAGAAGAGTTAGGCAGTATATAGAGTATACACATTAGGTACAAAAATACAGTAGCACAAGCAAACACTGACCAGAGCTTTGGTCTAAAAGTATATAATTATTTATTTAAAAACACACTTGTAAAAATACACTAACACTAATATGGAAAGAAAGTTCAAACACAGTCACTATCAATATATATATATATACATCCCTGATTACTTATTGAACAAGTCTTAGTTAAAACACCACTTATTTGCAGAGAGAGGTGAGCGTGTAACCTAAGATGACGCTCCAATAAGTTAGTTAAAAACGGAGGGAAAAGGCAGAATTAGGAAATCACACAATACCAACACTTTTAAAAGAACCGCAGCAAGTCCGGAAAGGCAGAGTCTACTGTAGAGCAAGAAAGTTCATAGGCCAGGCCCACTCTTGGAGACAGCAAGGCGGAATGTGTCCAAGATCACACAGTTGAGTTATACTTTAAGTCTTGGCAGATAGTTCAAAAGGAGTTGGATCAGTTCAGAAAAAGTTAGTTAACAGGTCCCAGGTCACCCCAGGATAGAGAGTCAAGGATTTATGGGACACCTTGAACAGTCTGTTGCAAGGGACACCAGGCGGGACACAGTACCTGAAATGGTGAGAAAGCTCCAGCGGGGGCAGTTGTTCCTGGTAGCGGGTGCAAGTCGGTGCTTCATCCAGGGGAAGAGAAGATCTCGACATGGAGGAAAGCTGGAGGTCGTTGCACTGCCAGGGAAGAAGCCAGCCGCTGAGTTTCCCGGTTAAAAGGTACTACCCTTTTATTCGCATTAGTGGTGAAGCGTGGCTATCCGGCCGCCGGGGTGCTTGTCACGGGCGATTCGACCACGAGACGATCCAGGAAGGCGAAAAAGGCGAACTGGTTAACCCCACCAGTTCAAAGGAAGAAGACTCTCCAGGATGAAGATCTTCTCTGTCGTCGGGAAGTGGTGAGGCGATTCAGCAGGGCTCCACCGGTGGTGTCGTTGCAGGTCGGCTCAGCTTCTCCATCTTCGGATTCTTTGGTCCTGTGGCGACTTCTGAAGTTCCAGTCCCCAAAGCCCTGCTTTTATGCAGAAAACCCCCATTTACTAGTCCTAGCTGTCACTCAAACATGCTAAGTGGTGAGCCGGACGGCTCATCACTGGGCCAATCACACAAGAGTGCGACTTGAGTTGCCGAGGCGACTCAGTCCAGGGTGCCTTAACCCCCCTCCCACACATCCTGTAGACCCAGACAGAGTGGCACCACTTTTGGAGGCTTCTGTGCAGAAGCCCACCAAAAGTGGAACAAAGGACTCGACTTGGGTTGGAGTTCCAGAGGCGAATTAAAACCCGAGTCCTGGCAAAAGGGCCCAACCGGGGAATAAATATTAAATAAATAACCCGGCGGTATCTTTAACATTGCACCAAAAAAAGTGGTGCGCTTTAAAATGAATGGGAAAATCCCATAGGAAATATTCCAGTGGAATATTTTGCGTGGTAACCACTGCCACCAGCCAGAAACTCGACGAGGTGGGATTGCACAGTGCCCCCTCGTAAAACAGACCCAGGGGCAATCTAATTACCCCTACCAGTACTTCCACAATAGGATGGTTTGTACTGGTTCTGTTCACAATTTAAGACTATTAAAGTCAATGGTGACTTTACATGCCCTGGGATACAGTAGTCAGTCCCAGGGTATGGAGTCTGTTTGGGGCTCACTATGACACCCGTGTGTTAATGCACTGAGGGTGCTGTGTAACACGCATCCCAAAAACACATGAAGCCCTATGGAGTAAAAGACCCCATAGCCCATAAAACACATTACAAAGTCAAAGGACATTCTCAAATCATGCCTAAGAGTGGGAGAAAAAGTCTCACTCTTAGCAGGAGAAATAAATAAACCCCAAAAATCCAGCAAAGCTGCTGGGCTACTCACTAGGTTTGGGAAATTAGCCTATACAGAGAATTCTCCCTAACAGCGACCGAAAGGGGAGGTCCACCTGTAGGGTATTTTCTTGGAATTTAGGTGGCCTAGGAGTTTGCTTCTTTTTTGAAATGTCGTCTGTGATAGGTCCTGATAGAGTTGGATTTCTTTGCCATTGAAGGTGATTGGTTCCGCCCTTCTGGCTCGCTGTAGAATCATCTTTTTGTGGGTTGTTTGACAGGGCTGTTAGGATGTCTCTGGGACTTGAGTCTTGAGGTGTTTTGCGCCTAGAAACACTTCTGTAGAGGCGCGTCATACATGCCATAGCATATCCGGGTCCAGGCATTTGGGACCAACTCTATGAACTCTGTCAATTGGGATATCAAGGTCACCATCTGCATCCAGGAGGTCTTTGAAGATGTTTGTGACTACTGTTTACAGGTCCGCGTCTTGGACTGTTTCCGGGAAGTTGCTGATCTGGATTTTGGATCTCTGTGATTGGTTTTCAAGGTCCTTACACTGTTGCACGTTGTTTGTAGCCCGTGCCGGTTGCTCCAGTAGCTCATCTGCTTTTGAGTTGTCCTCGGCTAGGTCATGTAGAGCCTTCTGATTCAAATCTGTTCTTACTTCCAGCAATGAGACATCCCATCTTATTTCAGATAATGCTGACCTGAATTCCATTGTAAACGTATTAAACTGTGCTTGGAGGGAGGTGGCTAGTTTCTCCTGGAAGTCCAGGAAGCGGCATTCCTTGTCTTTTGACGCCACCATGTTGTGGTCCAATGGATCAGGTGTAGTCTCCTGGGGATGGTGCG
Source organism: Ambystoma mexicanum (assembly GCF_040938575.1). Taxonomy (NCBI): domain Eukaryota; kingdom Metazoa; phylum Chordata; class Amphibia; order Caudata; family Ambystomatidae; genus Ambystoma; species Ambystoma mexicanum. The sequence goes on from NC_090935.1 coordinate 365,771,387, forward strand.
CACGATCTAGGGTCTGCTGCACCCCTCCGGAATGCAGCCAGAAGCTTTGGATCGGGTTGGCAGCTAATGTTTTCAGCTACGTGAGCAACCGTTGTGTTTTTCTCTTTGGGGCCTGGCACAGACTGTCTCCCCAGAGGGTTTGTCTTTGTTTATTGAAAGTTTGTTTGTGTGAGGTGCCGGATTTATCCGACCGGGGACGGGGGGGGTCACTTATGGCATAGTGTGTGTGGGCGTCCCAATGTAATGTTCGGTTGTCTTTGGGATTTCTTATCCTGGTGGGTCTTTCCTCCCTGTTGTATCTGCTTGTATTGAGTTGCTGCTGTGGAACTATGCAGGCCCCTCAGGGGTAGCCTATTAGATGGGGCTGCTCTTCTCCATCTGTGTCATCTCAATGCTACGTTTTTTAATGCGTATGTAAAGGTCCCCTTTATCTGGGCCCCCCCGGGGCTGGCATTCGTTGTGGGGCCTCTAGTGAGTCGCTTGCAGTGTGGGAGTTAGTTCCATAGGGCGTTAGTAGCTTGTGCGATTCTGCGGTGGGTCCCCTCCCGCTGGGATGTTTGAAGTGCTGTGCCTCCCCCCCTGCTTTGCGTGGGCTTTTCACGCAGGAGAGGGGGCGGCTCACCTGGGGTTTACAGAGCTTTCCTTGGTGGACCTGTTTGTCTAACAGGGCGTGCTGCCTGTAGTCGTAGTCAGTGACAGTTTTCCTCCTGCGTCCTCTGTTATGTGGCCCAGCTGGAAGTCTGGGGGGAGGGGCTACAATTTGTGCTTCTCACTTTGGGCGTAGTGCCCTCTGTGTCCCAGGGCTCAGTGTATGTAGGCGAGCGCAGCAAGGTGTTTCACCCGATGAGGGGGCGGGAGCGGTTGTCTCCCGTGGTCATCGCTTCAGGGCTGCTTTCCTCCCTGTTTTCCGGCACAGATCTGGTGAGTTTTCTACGTGGAGGTCTTGCGCCTTTCTGCTTTTGAAAGTTGCAATCGTGGATAGCGAACTGCATGCTGATTATCGTCTTGGGAGACCGCTGGAAGGAAGCGGTACACCTCACCTGCTATTCCCACGCTGGTGTGTGGGTAGGGGGCAGCTAGTGCCGAGCAGGGCTTTTTCGGAGGACAGAGCCAGGCGTTTCATGTCCTTGGTGGATGTCATCCATATTGGAATCAGTGCCTGTAATTGAAGCATTTATAGAGGGAGTCAAGAAATTATGCCCATCATTTTCTAATCCTACTCCTCGAGGGGACCTAAATATTGTACTTGCAAGTCTCATGAGTGCCCCTTTTGAGCATATGCACAAAGGCGGTCTTAATCATCTCACTTATAACACTGTTTTTCTCTTGGCTGTTACATCTAACTGAAGGGCGAGTGAACTGCAAGTACTATCAGTACAAGATCCCTTTGTTGTTGACCACAAAGACAAGGTAGTACTACGCACACCCCCCCAGGTTTTCACCAAAATGACTAAAAAAAACCTCAAAATTCCATATGAACCAGTCCTTAGAACTGCCTGTGTTTTTCTAACACCCCACAAACGCAGCAGAAAAGGAGCCTTCATACCCTAGATGTAAGGACTGTCCTGTATTATCTATAAAAGACTAAAGATATCAGTAAAAACTGACATTTCTTTTTTTTCCATAGCCACAGGAAGTGAAGGTGACCCAAACTCTAAATCGACTGTTTCAAAATGGATTGTCAACTGCATCCAACTTTATTCTCTTGCTAAGAGAATGTTGCCTTGCCATTCAAGCCTAGAGCACACGCCAATCTAGGCACAGGAGCAACTCTAGCTTTCATAGCAAATGTGCCCTTAGATGCCATTTGCAAAGCTGCTACTTGGAATTCAATTCACACTTTCACCCAACATTACTGCTTAGACACACATTGTAGAGGTGATACACAAATAGGACAAGCAGTGTTAAAACATCTGTTTGCAGCGCTACCTTTAAATAACCCACCTCTGTCTCCATGTACTGCTTGCTTATCTATGCAAAGCATGCAATTCAAAGCAGATCCAGAAGCCTCAGAAGGCATACATTACTTACGGTAATCGTATTTCTGATGCTTGGATCTGCATTTACATGCACCCACCCTCCCTCCCTCCCTCCTTTGCGTTGAAGATTCTTGGGAAAACCATATAGTTTACACACCTCATCATCACTACCAACTCTCCACACTTATACTTACACTCCCTCTTGTCAGAAACAATCTGGGGGAAACTCGACGCATGAGGGTACATGGCCACAGTTTACGTCACACAAGACGTAAGATTACAAACCCGCCCAGTAGGCGTCCCTTTTCGAAGTTCGAACACTTCATGTGCAGTACTTTGCGCCTACCACTAGATGTCGACCTATGCAAAGCATGTGTATCTAAGCAGATACAAGCATCAGAAATACGATTACGGTAAGTGATGTATGTCTATATATAATTTTGCTCTAGTGTAGTACAGCCATGGTTAGGTGGATAGATATAGTTCCAATACAATAAACACAGTTCAGTTAAGTAAGCCAATTGTAATTGACGTTCCTAAATGACCTGCTCCCCTCTGGAAAGTATAACCTTAACTGCACTGCCATGTGTGCACCTTGGCGTGGCAGGCATATATAGAGGCCCTGTAATCTAGATATAAATTGCTTTCTTAAAATCCTAACTCTGTACACTGAAGTTAACAAAAATTCTGCCACTAACAAATGTGTTCCACAAACCCGTTTTGAGACCTGCACAAGTTAATGGATCATTTGGTGTACCTTACCCTTAGCCTGAGTGACTTAATGTCTTTCATGGGCTATATACAGCATATGCCCCAGAATAGGACTCATTGGGGGAAGAAGTGAAAGTTGAAAATGATGATGGAACACAGCAAACATCAAGCCTTTGCATGAGAGTGCCAAGACTGTATCATTTGTCCCACACAGCATCATTCCATGTAGCTCCTTGTCTAGCATCCTAATCCCTTATCAATGTCAACGTTGTTTTGTATAGCACACAGCAGCCTTTACAGTGTTACTGCAAAGGATAAGATAAAAGGTATGCATGTGCTCATATAGGTGCATCCACTGATGATTTAAATTATCATAATTCATTTATAGCTTCTAGGAAAAAACAGAAAAAAAATGATGACAAGGCATGGGAATATGAAGAAAGATCAAGAAGAGGCTCTGGTGATCATAGGAAGAGTGGAAATGATGGTAGGAGGAGCAAGTATCGTGAGCGTAGCTCTGAAGAGTCTGATATGGAGGAATCTCCTCCTCCCGCCTTGAGTGATGGTAAGCAATCTGTAAATGTCTAACAAGTGTTGACAGGTTCAGCGGATATAGATCTTTTAAAACCTAATGCCAATATTTGCTTTCTTGTTTGCATGCTTAAAAGTTGCGATACCCATCTTTTTACTGACTCTGCTTTGAGATAGACATTTACTGCCTTTGATTTTGCACTGTGAGCAGACTAGCTCTTATGCGTGCATGTCTTTTCTTCCAAGTGTACATTTCAGGTGTTTGTGTTTTTTTTTTTTTTTTTTTTGCCGCACCACTGGCTAGGTTTGACACCTGAGCAGTTTCAAAGAATATGCTTTAAAATGAACACGCAACAGCACTGCTTTTCTGATTGAAAAAGTGGTCAAAAGCAAGCTTACTTTCAATTATGAAATAAGTACTCATTTGACCTAGGCTTTCCTCTTATGAGGCTAAACATTATAATTCAGGGTGATAATACCGTTTAAGCATTGATTTAAATATTGAGTGATGGGGACTAGAGAGGGACCTAGTTTAGTTAAATATACGGTACATGTGCTAAAATGTCAGGTTTACCAATGTAGTCTCTTTTTAATTAACATATGCTAAATATTTACTGTCTGTGCCTTAGTCCACAATCACGTTTGAAATATTTGTTGATCAAGTTTAGTCCGAATCGAACCATTAATTCTTTTGTACATTGATGACCGTACCCATTAGGATGGTGTTTTGCTCTAAGTTTAGTGATTTGAACAAGCCTTTTGACTAATGGATGCCATTTCTGTAATGTTAGGCCAAATGCTGTTCCCTTGAGGATTCGCCACAAAATTAATATAATTAAATGCTTTCATATAAACTCATTGCCATTAATCAGTACACATGTTTATCACAGTCTGCACAACAAAACTTATCAGTGGGCTGAAGTGTAGTTCAACACAATTCTGGCGTGCTAAGCGTAATCTTGGTGCCTCGTGGCGTGAAAGAACCCAGTTATAAAATGAGTACAAAAAGGGTTCTGTACCATAATTCTCACTGATCTATAATGTATTGACCAGGAGAGAGGGCATATGCAAAACAAGTTCAGGACACACAAAATCCATGTATGTTGCCATTGACCATTGAGCACAGTGACACATTTTAGGTTGCTATGGGTGCAGCTAACCTAACTGCTGAAGATACAAACATGTTTGTTGCTTAACAATAATGGATTGCACAGCACCATCCTATTAAGTAAACATTTGCAATTTAAAAAACCCCTGACCAGAAATTAATTTTTACTAGTATATGGCAGGACACTGCTTAATGGAGGGCTTTATATAATGTTATCACAGCAGCGATATGTGGTTGCTTCTTTGTTTCTGCCTTAAAGCAGTTGGCATTTATAATTTTAAACTTGATGTTTATGTTCCAGCCTATGCAATAAGCAATGAGAGTATATCAAATTGTTTACACTTTTCTTTTACCACATGCACACAAAGAATGTTTTTCTAATTGGAACGCTTTTCTTTTAATTGGACCAGTCTGAACTGTAAAATAGATCTTTGACTCTGCAGGTCCTGGGTCTTATACCCCACAAACAAAAGTGGAATGAAGAAGGACCTGGCCAGAATCCTGGCAATGGGCTTTAAATAGTTAATATACATTTGGACATTTTGCAAGAGCTGCTTCATTAGAAAATCGTGCCTAATAAACAGCCTCTTCAATAGGGCTATATTACGTCATTTCAAATCTGAACCTCCTAATATTTTACATAAAATGTCCTAATGCGATCCATATAACTTTCAAAGGACTCTTGTAATCCCTTATATTCTCCTAAGAGCCCCTTACCAGCCTTCAGAATCCATTCAGATGGTTTCAATTGGTATACTAGGGAGAAGGCCTGTGATTTTTGAAAAATGACCTCTCGTACTTGTACTTAGATTAACCACGGTCTTAAATATACCCTCTAGAGTTTTAATAGGACACTGAATTACTCTATTCCTTGCCCAACAGTTTTGGGAGATCAAACGCAGACCCGCCATCTAAATTCACTTACTGTCAGTATGTCTGACTGATTGTCACTATTTCATTAGAACTCCACTATTTCATTAGAACTCCAATAATACATGTAACACTGGCACAGTGGCCAATTCAAAACGTTGTATAGTTGGAGTTGTCAAAGGTTAGTTTATGCTGTTGCACAGGGCTCAAAATGATGTTAATTTGTCTATTATAATTATTTTAGAAACATATGTTTATTGCGTCACACCTATGCCAAAAATATCTTGATGTTTCAGTCCTTAGCAGAATGAAGAAAAGAGAAAAACAAAAGAAGAGGAAAGCATATGAACCAAAGCTGACACCTGAAGGTAAGAGTTTAATGTTAAATCATAGCAAAGGAAAACACTAATGGAAAAAAATAGAATGTGTTACTGACAATTTTCAGCACTCAAACCTGCAATTCTAGCTTAGTTTGTAGTTTTGATAATCATTTCGGTGAATTGGATGGAGGTAGGGTACTGCCATTTCTTATATGTAGCTACTTTGCTCAGAGTCCTAATCTTTGAAATGGTTCCAGCCACATGATGATTTCGGTAATCTTAATAGATGTGGAACTGTGTGTGACTCCATGACTGGGTCTCATGGTACGGATGGCTTTGGATGTGTTGTAGCTATATTTGAAATGGGGACTGAGTGTACAACTGCACATGCGCTATTCACATTTGTGCTTGCCACAGTGGCTCTTCCTGGAGCTTTGCCATTCGGTTGTCACTCCATCTGATTTGGGTCTCCTCATAGCTTTGGAGTTTAGGTTTTGCAAAGAATGCTTGGTGCTTTGAGGTTGGTTGTGAAAACATTTCCAGATTCTGACATGTTATGCATTCAAAAACAGCAAAGCTGTTCTTTGTGGTCCATTAGAGCACGGAGAGCTGCTGTAATCGGACGTCCGCAGTAGAGCCTGCCAAATAGGTTAAAAATGCCAAATAGGTTAAAAATAAAGAGTATAAGTTATCAAGGTCTATTAGTCTTACTCTTAGGTCCCGTCCCCTTTGCTCCATACTGCATGGGTGTCCCTTCCAAGGGACGCGAGACGGAACGTTTTTCACTAGAAAAACCTTCTTCCCCTTTAGATTTAGAGGCGCGCTGGGGTGCGGCCCTAGGAGCATGTGCTGACCTGACTCCGCCCTCCGGGGCCACTTCTCAATCCCCTTTTCCGAGTCGACTGGAACGGGCCGAATTCACCAGCGCTCCTGTAATTCCACACCCGGATACTACTTCCCTTCTGTCTTTTTTGTCTTTTTATCATTCAGGTACTCTGTCCTGAGGCGTCACGCTCCTCCCTGGCACATGTTGACTTCTACAGGGTTTAGCAGGTGTCCATACTGCGACAGGCTCTTCCAGACTAAAGACTCCCACGCTCTCTGCCTATGGTGCCTTGGTCAGGACCACGCTTGGCAAGCGCTTTTCTCGAGGTCTCTGAAGAACAGAATAGCCAGGTGGAGGGAGCACTTCCAGAGATCTCCTCTAAAGGACCTAAAGGACTTCGTCTATCATCAATCCAAGCCCAAGGTAGGGCTGCTCTTTTCCAGTGCACCCCGCAAGGGAGACTTATTCCCAAGGTCTCGCCAGCGCGCGAGGGACCGCCCAGTTCTTTGTACCTGTACAAGTACCAAGGCTGAATCCGCTACCGGCCGACAGGCCGAGGGATCAGTATATCCTCCGGTGACAGTGCTGAGAGACCGGAAGGTTCTTTTACCGGGTCTTCACCAGAGAGTCTATGCCCTAGTACTGGCAGCATGTTTGAGGGGGCGCCTATACGCAGTTCTACCGGCAGATCCGCTGAGGGTGAAATGCCTACCGGGCCTCGGCCTGAGGGACAGGGTAGGCCCCATGATCCGAGTCCTGGACGGGGCGGGGCCCAGTGAGCCGAGCAACACGATACAGGCATGTGGAAGGCAGCTCAACAAAATGGCTGCCGCGCCAGAAAATCCAGACATCCAGCCAACGCCGCTCCAGGGAAGGCAGCAGGTGGAGGATTGTGTCACGGTGGGACTGGTGTTAACCAGGTATGTGGCCTACAGCGTATCCTTCCTTCGCGCAAGGCAGGTTCCCGCTGTGTCCATATGGGCACGGCACACAGCGGCTCCAGCAGCCCCTTGCTACCCCCTCCTACCACCACTCGGACCTGTGAGGACAGGTTCTTTGAACGGTTGCTCCAGATCATGAAATCTCCTCGGATGGCGGACCTCCTCAGGGACGCCATCAGGGATGTGCTACCGCCAATGGATCCGGCGCCACAGGCCCCTGTTCAGGCTGCGCCACCCCCTCCGGCCCCCCCAACCAATGGTGCTGGCAGGTCCATTCCAGCCTTTGAAGCAGCCTCTGGCTACCTCTCCACACCCCAGCCTTCGGCGCCCAGGACTCCTCCACCGGTGCCGGACCAAAAGGTCTCTCGTGGACAGAGATGAGGAGGAGGACCCCGACACACCGTCATCAGCCAAGGCCTTCATGAACGTCTTGCGGGATTTGCAGAGTACTTGGGCCTTCCTCAACCCGAGGTCGAGCAGCCATCTGAGGGGGTCCTTGCACACGTCCTCACGCTATGTTCCACAGTGAGAACGGGGATCCCGATGCAGGAGGACGTAGTTGCCTTGGCCAAAAACGGTTGGCTCAAGCCCCACTCTTTCCAGCCAGTCAATCGACGCCTCGTACAAGCAAATGGAGGGGGATACACTCTTTTTATCGGTCCACCCTCTTTGGCACTCTTCATGGATCGCTGCAACATCACTATACTCCACCTCGAAGGGGGTGACTTCTTCCACTTCACAACGGACGAGGAGCAGGACAAAAAGAAACAGCTCACAAACGGCCAAGTCTTTATCCATCTTGACAAAGACCACGCTCAAAATGTACACCCAGTCACAGCAGCTCTCGGACAAGGGGCGTACATACGCAGTATTCCGCAGCTTCCAAGAGTGGAGGTCCCAGGAGCCTGACCATTTGCCGACTCAACATCGGCACAAACAACAAAAAGTGGTGGGTGGGAAGGGCTTTTTCCACTGCCCCTCCTCTACAGCATCTGATGGAAAGAAGGCATGACACAAGCCTCCGGGTCCACGTGTCTCCAGTGGGGTGCATGCTTGCTCTCCATGCACATTTCTGGCGCCAGAATTTCACGGACCCCTGGATCCTCTCTGTAGTCTCCACAGGGTACTGCCTCCCTATCCCAGCCTCTCCTCCCACAAGTTGGGACAAGAACTCTTTTGGCAGAGATCCGGTCGCTCGTCGAAAGTCCCAGCCTCCCAGTGAGGCTTGGGCTTTTACTCCCGGATTTTCCCCATTTCGAAAAAGAACCAGGCGGGCCTGAGAGTTGTGCTGGACCTTTCCACTCTCAACCTCTTCCCTACCTCTACAAAACTTCAAGATGGTTATGCCAGCTTTGATGGCGGTGACATTGTGTAAGGAAGACTGGATGTGCTCTCTGGACCTGAGGGACGCGTACCTACACGTTCCGATCTGGCAGCCTCATCGTTCTTTTCTACGATTCAGGATCATGGGCTACCATTTCCAACACAAGGTGCTTCCTTTCTGCCTCAACCCGGCCCCCAGGGTCTTTACCAGGCTGATGAACACAGTGGCGGCCCTCCTCGGGTTGCAGGGCCACCACATCTACATGTACCTCGACCACTGGCTCGTCAGGGCGAACTCTCCGGATACAGTGCACCATACCTCCAACGCTCTTATGAACACACTGCACAAGCTGGGTTTTTCACTCGACCACAAGAAATCGCTGCTGCAGCCCAGGCAGAGACCTGGGTCTTATTTGGGACACGTGCTCAGAGAGAGTTTTTCCCTCGGAGAACAAGATCATGGCCCTCAAGAGGGTCTCTGCGCACTTACTCAGCAGAGAAGTGACCTAGGCCTGGTGGTACCAATATCTACTGGGGCTCATGGCAGCAGTCTCTTGGCCACCCCCCACATGAGACTCAGGATGAGAAAGATACAGCTGCACTTTACAGCCTTTTGGAACTGGGAGCGAGGCTCTCAGTCAGAGATGATCAACTTTCCGCCATCACTTCACCTGGACCTCACATGGTGGTCCAGGTACTGCAACCTGCGGCTGGCCAAGCCTTTCCGGCACCAGGTCACCATCACCATGGACTCAACTCTAGGGTTGGGGGGCCACCCTCGATAACTAGTGCATCTATGGTACCTGGACCCGATAGGAGCATGAGTACCACATCAATTGGCTGGAACTTCAAGCTATCTGGCTGATGCTCTGAGCCTTTCTTCTAGTTATCAAGGGCAAGGTCGTCCTCATTCAGACGGATAACTCGACCAGCATGTTCTACGTCAACAAGCAGGGAGGTACAAGATCACTGTGCAGGCTCGCAGTCCATCATGTGGGAATTCGCCCTGGAGAACAACCTCTACCTCACGGCTGTCCACCTGCCGGGGGAAGTCAACCTGGTGGCAGACAGGCTCAGCAGATTGGGTGCGGACAACTAAGAGTGGCAGTTGAATGACCTAGTGCTGCAGGAAATCCTCTACAAATGGGGTCACACCCAGGTGGACCCCCAACCCCTGGAAAAACAGGAAGTGCCAACTGTTCGCTTCCTGGCAAGGGCAGGGCCCGGGCTCCCTGGGTGATGCATTCCAGATTCCGTGGGACGGAATAACAGCATATGCCTAACCGCCCACTGATACACATGGTAATATGCAAGATCAAGGAATCTCGCTTCCTCAGCATCATTCTAATAGCACCGTGGTGGCCTGCCAGGCCATGGTTCTCGGAGCTGTTCAGCCTCTCAGAGAGGCCACCCTGTCGCCTTCCGTCGGGCCCAGCACATCTTCTGGCACAGCAGGGGGGCAGGGTCATCCACCATGTGCCACAAAAACTAGCCCTCACAGTGTGGTTCCTCAACAGATCACGCTAGCTCACCTCAGCCTTTCCCAGGCTAATCTAGAGATCATACAGGGTGCCAGGAGCAAGTGGATCAGGTTCTGCCACTGGGCAGACTCTAAAGGTGTCAACCCCCTTACATGCACCTTGGACGATGTGCGCTCCTTCTCGGTGCACCTCACTCAGTCAGGCGTGCAAGTGGACACTTTCCGCACTTACTTAGCAGCCATTGGGGCTTACAGAAACTCGGAAGAGAAGATTTTCTTTCCTTCTCCAACCCGATTGTCAAGAAACATCTGACGGGCTGTTGGGGAGAATTCTCAGAAATATACCAATTCCCTCTACCTTAGATCCCCAGCAACTTGGCTGGATTTTGAGGACTTGTTTTTTTTTTTTTACCTTGAGTGAGAACCTTTTTCCCCACTCGCTCATGTATTTTAATGTTATTTCTGTACTCTTGTTTCTTTTGGTTGTGGAGTCTGACAAACTCAGTAGGCATCATCTTTTACATTGTGGTACACAGCACCTTTAGTGCAGTGACACAGGGAAGTCTCTTAGATTTCCCCAAGGTTTAAATACCTTCTCTGGGAACTGTTTCCCAGAGCAGTTAAGAGAAATTGACTTTACTTACATTTATAACTTTCTAGACCCAGCACACACTATCTTACAATAGGGTGCTGGAAGGGTTACCTAGTATCCCCTTGTGTCTACTTCTCATGTAACATTTTTTTTACCCTTTCCTCTCTGAATGGCTGGTGGCAGTGGTTTCGTTTTTACTACCATGGTGAGCATTTACCACAGGCTCTGTTCTCAGCTGCAGTAAAACACCCAAGGGTTCCATGTTTGTCAAAATGGCCAAGTCTTCTTTTTTTGCCATTTCTTTGTGGAAAGGTCCTTGAGATTTACTCTGCGCGCCAAAACAAGGTTTGGTCCCTTTGTTCATTTCGCCTTTGGCGGGATTCACGAGTGAAGCCCACCTCTGGCTCCAGGGTGTCTATGGTAGGCAGGAAGTGCCTGCAACTCCCTGTGCTTAGTCTCCTAGGAAACGCAAATGCACTCTGTGATTATTGGCTGGCTGACTGTCCGGCAAGGACAGCTAACCTGCTTGGTGATTAACAGCTAGTCTGGAATGAAAGGGAGAGAACTGTATAAAAGGCGAGTCTTTGGGCTTTGAAGGCAGAGTCGACCACTGGACGAAAGAACCGAAAAAGAACTTGAAGAGGACGCCTGCTGCAACTCCTGGACCATTGGTTTGCCTGGTGAAGCCCTGCTGCAGTGCCGAAACGCCAATTTCGCATCGACAGAAGCCCCAGTAAGGCCGACTTCTCCCCTTGAGTTGGTGGGACCAATCATCTCCAAAGTAAGCCACCTGGACATCCATCTCAGAGTTGGTTGAATTTCCAGAGAGTTGCTGCTGGAAACTGTAGAGCCGGGGAGCGAAACATCAGTTTGTGCGCGTTGCTTTTAAGTTGGCCAAGAGCTCAAGGAAGATCCTCTGGACTTCCAGGAATCAGGACTGACAGAGCCTGAGCCCCCTCTAGAGAGTGCGGGACCCCAGAAGCAAGGAAAGTCCATCTCGACAGCCAGGAACCGCGGTGTCGCTATTTGCGGTAGACGCAAGGAGCTGAAAACAGCCACTGAAAGTTTTGACCGTCCCAGTGCACTGCAGGAGTCTCCCAACATCCTCCCTCTTGTCCCCACAATTGAGGCCCAGGAACAGTGAGATCTGCAGAGCTGTTCAGGAGTCATCTGCTACATCTTTTATTCATTTTAAAGGTACTGTACAAATTCTAAGAGAACGTATCTCTTGCTGTAGAGTTGCTTGCATCTTCTACTACTCTCAAGTCTAACAGCTTGTGGCCCTACATTGATTTATCTTTTTCTTCAAAGACTTCTGAAACATTGTACAAAGACTTTTCTACTCACCTTCAAAGAAGTGCTTAAACCCATCTAGACTCTTTCCTATTGACTTTGGTTTAGCCTGTTTTATCTGAATTACTCTTATTTGGGGATGTGTAATTATTTTCCTGCTTAAGAAATATTTGTGGTGACTTGTTTGCTCTAATAATCTTTCCCTTTTTGCTTGCTCTTAACTAAATCTGAATGCCAGCAGTAATGCATTAATGTCAACAGCACCCTAGCAATTGAAGTCACCTCTGGGTGTAGGTCTCTGCTGTATGCCATCCCAAATGGGTATTTACTGATTCTGAACTTAAGAGTGTATTATTTCGAAGTATATTTGTGTGGTGTTTTACAGTGCTCCCTTCTGAAGAAGGCTTATATCAACTGACTGGTAAATGAATATTTGTTTTATCAAGAAACCCTGTGAGTAAGTGTCTGCTTGAATACTTGTCACTGTGAACCTCTGTGTAACTCCCCTACAGCTCACATTAACCCCTCTTGAGATGAGCCTGGCTACTCGTCCACACTACCAACCAGTGCATACAACCTGCCTAACACAGGCCGTGCCAGGCTCTTCCCGTCCAAGAGGCCACACCCCGTGTGGGGCCTCAACATAGTTCTGGTTGCCCTAGCGCACAAACCATTTGAACCAGTGGAGTCCGCGGACATCAGGCTGGTCACCATTAAGACACTCTTGCTAGTAGGCCTCACCTCGGCGCGCAGAATCAGCGAAATCCAGGCGCTGGTCACCTCAGACCCATATACTATGTTTTACAAGGATAAAGTAGTCCTGCGGAGACACACAGCATTCTTGCCCAAGGGGCCTTCCATCTGTACGAAGAGATAGTGCTGCCTACGTTTTTTGCTGGGCCCAAAGACGAGGCACAGACGTCTGCACTGCCTGGATGTCAGGCGTGCCCTTAAATTCTACTTGGACAGGACCAAGGGTTTCCGCAGGTCGGACACACTTTTCTTCACCTTCGGCTGATAAACACTAGGGTATCAGGCCTCTAAGGCCTCCATAGCCTGTTTGTATGGTCTAGGCCATCAACGAAGCTTACGAGGGACAGCACAAGCCACTGCCGGCAACATGCACGCCCAGGCGGTCAGAGCCAACGCAACAGCCATCGCTTTCCAGCATTATGTCACCTGGCAAGTCATAATGGGCCACCCCTTCGGATTTCTGCAAGCACTACTGTTTGGATGCTGGTTCTAGATCAGACACAGCTTTCGGACAGACGGTTCTTAGAAATCTGTTTGCTTAAGGAGGGTCTCCTCTCCACTTTGGGGCTACACTCGGTTGTAATCGTACGTGTATTATGGATGAAAGGGGACGGGACATAAGAGTAATTATGTTACTCACGATAGCGACTAATGTACTCTTAGTCCCCTTTCCTCCATACGTCCCACCAGCCTCCCCCTAATAAAACGGGTGTCATTAGGCAATGTTAATCTATTGTTGACGCGTCTGTGGGGACTGAGGTGTGGCACCGGAGGGCGGAGTCAAGTCAGCGCATGCTCCCAGGGCCACACCCCCGCGCGCCTCTAAATTTAAAGAGGAATGTTTTTTCTGGTGAAAAAGGTTCAGGCTCCGGTCCCTTGGAAGGGACGCCCATGCAGTATGGAGGAAAGGGGATTAAGGACTAAGAGTACGTTAGTCGCTATGGTGAGTAACGTATCATTTCTTGAGGATGGCCTGAGATTGGTTACCTCTGGTTGGGAAGGAGGTGAGCTTTACGTTGTTTTTCACTCGATTCCAGCAGAACTGCACCATTGCAGTGATCAAGCTACTTAAAAGCAGTTCCAGGTAATGCCGTAGAATGTCTGTCTCTACAATCTTGCACACATACACGTGACCAAAGCTATGGACAAAGACAAAGTTATGTCATTTGAAGTGTCTGACAGACCCTTGCCCAGCTCAAATTGGATTCCATTACTTTTGGGAAACTTGTGTGTGCTGTGAGGTAGAGATCTCACAATCAAAGTCCAGCCCCACCAGTAACCACGAATAAGGACCACAAAGATAATTTAGTCACATGAATAATAAAATACTAGACAGACATGTTGATTGTGCTAAGGAAGAAAATAGCTACAAAAGTGACAAAATAGATACATTTCAGTCGAGCCGTTGAGAAGTCGCCCACAAAAAACATGGGCCACTTTTGTTGTAACCTCGAGCAATGTTCCCACTCATCTGCCAAGTGTCAGTTGTTGGGTAAGAATGTGTAGAGTTCAACTAGACTTACAAGACTTATCTCTTGGTATTCGATAACCCACCATTTAGTATTAGGCCTGTACTACAAACGTTGGTAGTGTGACTGAGCAGCCAGGCCTATCTTCATTGTGAGACGTAGAGCTGCACAAAGAAATCAGTAAATACAGGTTTTACAGTAAACACTTACACACTTTGTTATAGTATAAATATGTATTTTATATGCACAAGGAATTAGACAATCTTTAAAAGCAGCAATTACTATTAAAATTAATCCCAATAGTTTGGATTCAATTCAACAAGAGCAATAAAGCAGGTGAGTAACTTCATGTTATACATATTCCAGCACATTGAGTGATGTCATTTGAGGTCAGTAATAACACTTATTCGTTTATCACCATTGCAATATTGAGTTATAAGGAGGGAAAAGTTGTAGTTCGATCAGAAAATACTTTGAAAAACAATTAGATTTCTCCAGAGGGATGTAGGCATTCTTTTATCCCAGTAAAAGAGCGGAGTTGGTGAGGAGAGTTGAGTCTGCTGGAGTTCTGATCGCAGTCTCTCTCCCCTGTCTACTACAGTGTGTGCGAGGGCTTAAAAACCCATACCCAGAGCGGAGTGGTGAGCGGAGTTGGTGAGGAGAGTTGAGTCTGCTGGAGTCCGCTGGAGTCCGAGGGAGAATGGACTTGACTCAGAAAGCCGATAAACCCCCAGGGCGAAAAGGCACCAGAAACGAAAGATTGGAAGAGGCAGTGGGGGATTCAGACACAGACCAAACCCGGAAGCGTCTAAGGAGTGTCAAGTCCCCAATTAGGAGGCTGAAAACAAAGTAGACTATCAGCGAAGAATGTGCCCAGGAAATAAACAAAGAGCTGCAAGCGCTTAGTATGCAGCGGAAGATCACGAACATAGTGCTCAGGGAGAAGGCATGGAAGACGATAACCCTCCCAGGGCAAATGCAAACTGAAACCACCCAAGATACACAGGAAACACAAGACCTGCAAGAAGAACCAAGCGGGGTGAAGAGAAAGGATTTACCCGGACTCAAAGCGAACAGCGCCTCGCGTACCGCTGGCGAGGCGAGTGGGTCTCGGGCAGTGGCAGCCCAAGGGCAACCACCGACGGACCCTCAGCGGGCGCGCTGCAGCATTGAGGAACGGGAGGAGACGAGTGGATCGGAGCCGTTGGAGAACCGGGGAGCAGGCACGTCAGGCTCGCCTGACCAGGGGCGGTCCAGGAAAAGCTTGACGCGGACGGAGTGTGAGGAGGAGCGTGTCCGCATCGAGAAATGACGAGGACTGTCGGGCAACACCAAAGAACGAGAGTAAGGGGGGGTTGACAGAGGAACATACGGAAAGCCCGACAAGGGAGCAGGAAGGGGCAGCCGCAGAAAGGGATAAAGTAACCCATGAAAAGGACGAAGCAAATGACCCAGAACCTCCTCAGGGGACGCATTCAGAAACATCTGTACAAGCAATGGTCCATAGGGGGCCTGTGTCCCCAAAAGCGGCAGTAGAACCAGACACTAAGGAAAGTGCCATAGAAGAACACAAAGGTCAAAACGAAAACTACCTGAACCAGGAGCAAAAAATCAACCCGAACAGAAATGACACGAAAGAGAGTGGAAGAGACGAAAGCACGAGAGAAGTGAAATTATAACATCAGAGTCTGACTCTGAGTCGGGGTCGGAGAGAAAAGCGTCACCACTGAAACAGAAAAAAAGAAAAACCGTTAACAAAATAACAATTCAAAGAAAAAATCAAGATAAGATCAAAATAACGAAAACAACGAAAAACACTAAATATCGAGGCGGCATGCATCCAGGAAAAGCGAAAATGGTAAGAGAAAATAGAAAAATGCAATTACAAAAAAGAAATGAAGGAACACACAAAGGGGTGACGCCAGTATCTGTCAGGTACGCTAAAAGCATTCTTTTTCAACCAACAGAAGCGCAAATTGGATTCGGAAAATGAACTGTCGGATGCTGATATCCTAGAAGCAGTCCAGGAGAAATCAGCAGAGAACAGACAACGGTCCCCCGACTTAGACGTGGCGCAAGAAGGACCGCCCAACGTAGGTCTGTCTCAGATCCTATTGGAAAAAAGAAATGCGGCTAAAGCAATCAGACGCCAAATAGAGGAAAAAGAAGAAAGTCGAAGGCTAAGCACTTTAAAAGAACAGGAGGTGCCCACAGAAGGGCGGGAGAACACAAGAAGAACCGAAGATGACCAGCGAAGACCGGAGCCCGGCCCGAGAAAAGCCCCCCCATAATATGATGAAGCCGACAACTAATTTGCAACCGAAGCTTTCGGCAGAAGGCTCTGATCAGCAAAAACAGATGACACAACTAAAAGCTCCGCCTAAACCTCTCGCCCAGATGGGTCAAAAGGCCACCTGAATTTAGGCCACGTATTACGGACCCCTGAGAAAGTAAGAGATCTTCACGGTGTGAGCCTTCAAAGAGCAGGCCTGAAAGAACAACACAAACGGTCAGGTACAGAGGGAGAGCCATATAGGACTAGGCTGAGTGACCGCTTGTTCATGGAAGCAATGGCAACCCTGGGGAAAATAGCAAGTACACCAAAATCGCTTAAAAACAGACGATTAAGTGAAATAGCCACGTCAATGCAAAAGGAGTCACCAAGCAAAAAAACAGACTTATTAACTATTATGTCGGCCATAAAGATCGCATTAGCCCCTTATTGCAAATTGTACGAAGCAATAAAAGAGGGAATACAGGACAACACATCAATCCTGGCTTCTTTGTCCACAAAAATCTCCCAAATAGAAGGCTACATCACTACATCAGAAGAAAGGAATATCAGACATCATAAAAGCTGGGAAAAAGAAGTGGAGGACCTTAAAAAACAAATTGAGCTTTTACAAAGTGAGAGGGGCCAAAAGGAGATTAGAACCTTGAGGAATCAATCAGAAAGACAGAACGACGAAATCGTGGACAACGCGAAGAAAAAGCAAGAGATAAAGGAAGCAAATGAAGAAAGTACAAAAATCCAACACTTATACCCAATTAAATCGGGACTGCTTAACCACCCTCAAAGAAAAGTCCCAGTGGTACTAAAAATAGCGAATAATGACAAGATTCAGAAATCGTCACCGGGAGAGAAGGCGAAGCAGCCGGAACCATCAAAGGCAAAGGGAAAAAAAGTAAAGAAAAACAAGGAAAGCCAAGAAGATAAACCGAGAGTGACGGAGAAAGAATGAGGAGCTCCCCACGATCGGTAGAAGATTTCATGTGCGATCCAAACTTGATGAATCTATCCCAACACTGGGAGACCGCCTCAAACAACTCAGTGATTGAGGTGAATATGGACCAACATACAAAAGAACAGAAGGAACCAGAGAAAGAAATCGAGAACATAGAAACCCCAAAAGCCCAAACAAGTAAAGGATTACAAGAGGAACTTGAGAGACAAGAGACCAGCAGTAGGGGAACAAAAAAAGAAGAGGGAAGAGGGACTTGGGTCTCCTAGAGACCAAAGAATGAGACGACAAAGTCGACCACAGCGAATGGAGGCCTCTAAAAGCTCAGAGGATCATCGAAGAACAGATTCGCCCAAAGCAAAAAAACATGGACGTATTTTCAAATTCGAACAACTTTATACAAAAAAAGGATACATGATTCTGAACAGGAAGACGATCTTGAAATTAATGAGCAGACCGAATTTGCTGAAAAAGATAAACAGAAGAAATCTTGTTAGTAGAGCCATATCATAGAGGAAAGATCGCAAAGGCTTACATCCATGTTAAAGAAACTAGCCTGCAACACACGGATGATAACGTAATCAGAGAAATGGAACAAAGCGGGTTTGGGCTGACAGAAATAAAGAGAGAAACGCCAAGAGGTGAGAAAGACCACCTCTACAACCAGAAAGGAGAGAATACAAATATACATCACGAACAGAAGAGCGTTATCGAGACAACAGAATCGGTAAAGGCTTAGAAAAAAAGGGTTATGACTCGGAGAGGGAGTATGTGCGACTAGAGGATAAAAAACACAATAAAAGATGGTATGGTGAGGAGAAAAGCAAAAATAAGCAATCAAGGAGTGAACATAAGGTAATGGTACCAGATAAATACAGCGCCCGACCAAGAACCGAAGCGCGACACTTCTCTCGCCAACATAGCATAGAACGAACCACGTACCACAACCGAAACGAGAGGTCAGGCAAACCAGCCCCGGTGGAAGCAAGTAGCACGTCAGAAGGCACAGGTCCATTGGCATGGATAAAAGCAGCACTGAATTTAAAAAAAGAGAACTAGCAATCAAAGTTGTTAGCGGCACCTACGGTGGGTTAACAGAATGACGAAAAGCAAGATGAAAGTAAGAAGTGCTTTGTTTTGGGATCATGGAACACAAGGGGGCATGTTCATTTAACCAGACCGGGCGACGTCGATTTAGGTTCACTAGACATTATATGTATACAAGAGACTTGGCTGCAAGAAAAACCCTCCCTTGATGACTTTGTAGTTGAAATGTCGTCGGCAAGCAAGGGCGTGCTAGGCCGCCCATCGTCAGGCCTGCTGACAGCCACAAAAACGGGAGTAGGCTTGGCAACATCGACTAAGCTACACGAATCGTATGAGATGTTAGTTACGCTGACCTCATGGACCGACCAATCTGAATCGCAGAAGAAGGTGGACAGAAATCAACTCATCATAATAAACACATATTGGAATCCACAGAAAATGACAACCAAAAACTATTGCGCCAAAATGGCGGAAGTAATAGACTCACTCGATGCGGAGTAGGAGAATGCGGACATCATTGTCTGTGGAGATTTAAACGCGGATTGTAGTGATGGGAACAAAGAAAAGAAGTTGGAGAAAGCACAAGGAGCGACCCGTGAGAGAGGTATTGCATGGGGGGCGTTGGTTAAACCAAGAAACCTTCTTAACATCTCAGCGGTATTCCCGAACCAAAATAATATTCCAACGTGGGAGAACATGAACTGCAAAGCAACACTGGACTATATTTTTGTGTCAACGGAGTTCTTACCAATGATCGAAGAGTACAAGGTCCATAGAACCATGCACAGTGATCATAATCTCCTGACATGCAAATGGCCAGGAGCACAAATGCAGAAGCATGCATACAGCTATAACCTGGAGTCTAATACCCAACAATCGAGAGTCCGTTTGTCGGAAGAAGACATTAGAAGAATAACAGAAAAATACATACTCCCAGACGCAGCTAGGTACAAGTGCCTGTAAATCGACCAAATTATCTTCCGCTGTTAATGCCATACAGAAAACCAGCGGGAAGTCAGACGAGGAAAAAGCCAAGTGCAACACATGTCTATGACAAACAGGTGGTGGAAAAAAGAAAAGTGGTCAGGAGACTAAGAAAAATAGCTAAAAAAGACCACCACAAGGAAGCCTGGGAAAATTGGTGCACAGAGACTAAGAGGTACAAACACTGGATAAAACACCACAGGCTACAGTTGTACCAACAAGACGCCGAAAGTATGTTGAAAAGTCTCAGTTCCAAGAAATCTAGTGACTTCTGGTCAATAATCAAAGCAGCAGATCCTTCGAAACCACCAGAATTGGTAAATGCAGTTTCTGAGACAAGCTGGAAAACATAGCTAACGGCCCAATTTGAGCGCCCCAAGCCGAAAACAACTATAGAAAAAGTAGATCCAAAAGTCCCATGGGTGGACGTGGAGAAGGTTACCGATATCGAAAGCACAATCAAAAACTTAAAAACATCGAGGGCGCCCGGGCCCGATGGATTGACCAACGTGGACCTGAAACAAGCTTCGAGCGCTTGGGCAGTCATAATAAGCAAAATCTTCACGCATTGCGCTCAAACAAAAATGGTCCCGGAAACATGGTTAAAGGCTATAATTGTGCCGGTGTATAAAAAAGGTGGAAGAGATAACCCGGAAAGTTATAGGCCCATAGCCTTGTTAGATATTGTGGGCAAAATCTACGCAACTCAACTGCTGGTCCACTTTAGAATGTGGGCTTCCCTGTCTGGAATGTTGACACATTCCAGACAGGGTTTCAGAAAAATGGAAGTACGACAATAAACATCTTGATGCTACCTATTCTGAAAGCGAAAGTAAGAGAAGGAGCTCCTAATGTTTACCTGGCGTTTGTAGACCTATCGAAAGCATTCGATAAAGTGGACCGAGAAAAACTATGGTCAAAATTAAGCGACTGGAAATGCCCAGCGTCCATCACGGGCCCGATAAAAGCTTTACATGACAACACAAAGATCATGGTGAAACTGAGCAAGCAATGCATCTTGTCGGAAGAGATTGCAGTCCAACAATGTGTTAAACAGGGCTGCCCATTAGCCCCGGCCTTGTTCGCTTTCTTGGGGGACTACCAGAAGGAGGAGGAAAAGATGAGCTTTCCCACCGAAAATTGGCAATAGTAACATCTCACGTCTGCTTTATGCAGATGATGCCATCATTGACCAAACGCCTATTGGGCTGCAACGAAAATTGACAAATCTGGCAAGCTATATGAAAACAAATAATTTGGAAATCCATACATCAAAAACAAAAGTACTGGTTCTCGAGAAAACCAGAAAGAAGAGATCGAAGGAGCAGAAATGGCATTTGGAGGATACAAAGCTGGAAGTAGTCGACAAGTTCAAATATCTAGGGGTGACCATGGACGGGCCACCGGCTGATAAAGCCATGCAAGACCAGCTATGGGACAAAGTGAAAAGACTCGCAGCTCAAGTAAGATTGAATGACAAAAAATTTGGGAAATTCTCCATAGTGCCAGCGATAAAGTTTTACAAGGCGAAGGTGGTGCCAGCTATTATTTATGGTATGGAAGCCTCTCTCAACATGCCGAACTCTATATGGCAAAAACTGGAAGGCCATGTGTGGAAGTCAGTACTAGGTCTACCTAAATCGACCTCCATGTCAGCAATTAGAAGGGAACTAGGCCTGGTCTCCCTCGCATCATCAGTGGAACAAAGCAAGATGAGACTTTACAGAAAAATCATAATGGCTGATTCTTTACCCATATATGCTATGATCGCGGAAGAACTCAAAACCGGAGCCTGTAAGGCACTTAATAACTGGGCAACAACAATCAAAGAAGCTCTGAATGAAATATCTTGCTCAGAAGATCTAAGAATAAATCCGAATCGAGTAAAAACAAAAATCGAGCGAATGGATTGGATTTGGACAATTGATACTGCGAGGGAAAATAAGTTACTCACACATCTCCCGCCGACGTTCAATAAGGTGAAAACGCCTTTGAATTACTGCATGAAATTTCCGCACAAAAAGATGTGAGGAACATTTTTGAGAGCCAGAATAAACCTGCGGATGACCCACCAAATCCTAGCAATTCGGTCACCGAAGATGGATAATGGATGTCGCTTATGTAAGGACAAAGAGGAAGTGGAAACACTGAAACATCTAGTCCTAAGATGCCCCAAGACGAGGACAAACGGAGACATATATCTTCAATCCTGCCTGCAAGAGGCGATCACGCTAGATGAAGAGGCGGTGTGGAATAGGTTAATCTCGGGAGAAACGACGAGATGGACAATCCCAACGGTGAAATTGATAGATCTGGCATTCAAAATGATAGCCAGCACACAGACTAATATAGTAGAAGGAGAGGAGGTGATGTCATCGGCATCTTCAGCCACCTTGTCTCTCTCTGGAACCAGCTAAGAGGAAACACAGCCCAGACATTGTGGGTTTGTGTTACTCGAACTTTAACCCAAGATTTTATAACCCCGCAACCCCAGCATCGGAGCGCAAGGGCATCTGTAGAAGAAAGGTTCTTGTAAAAATCGTTAAACTCTTTCGATTAAATTCAAGTAATAAAAAAAATAAAAATAAAATGAGTGTTCAACAATTAAAACCTATAAGAGAACAAGCACTGCCAAAGCCAATAGTTCCAGAAGTGGGGCCTTTGGTGAGCCAGGACAGCCAAAGTCGATGGGCTAGTTCAAAGTTATGATGCTCTCTTCTTAGAAAATGTTTTAGTGAAGTTAGTAGTTCAAATAGAAAATAACAAGTTCAAGAGGAGCCACCTTGAAGTGCAAGCTGGAAGGCCAGTGCAAGTGAGTTGACCTCCACTCTAAAGGGGGTAAAATAGCACTCATCAAGTGAGGAAGCACCACTATTGGCAAAAGGTAGATGTACCACAAGCCCTACAGTACCTGTGAACTGAAGAATTTGTTCCAGCTGGATGCCTTCCTGTTGCAGTGTAGCAGACACTTGTTCCTGGCCCTTGATCGTGGTGATGAAAGGGAGAACGTCTGGCAGGCTTCTGCTGCGGCACTCGAGAGAGGGGCTCTGCAGCAATTATTTCTCCTTCATTCAGCTTCCTTTTGTGGTTTTGGCGCCTTTTCTCCGCACCAAAGAACAGCTCTGGTTAAAAGTTACTTGATCCCTCAGTCCTGGACTCTGGTGAGGGGACTCTGGATGAAGATGTCCTGCTTCTGTAGGGTCCTCTGGATGCCCACAACGTTTTGGCCGGATTTGCACTTTGGAAGACCATGCACTCAGTGATGGTCGGGGGTCCCCAAGCATTGGGATTCTGCAGCCTTGGAAAGTCACAGCAAGACTGGGTTTGCGCCAAGTCTTATGGCTAGTTGGTCCCACCGGTCCAAGGGAGGAAGTCGTCCTGTACGGGTCTTCCCAGTCCAAACGGAAATGGGGTCAGCGCAGCTGCAGGGCTTTACCAGGCACTTCACGGTCCAGGGGGGTGCTGCTGGGATCTCTTTACGCCTTTGTCGGTTGTTGACCTCCAGTGGTCGATGCTGCTTCTAGTCCCAAAACTGGCCAATCAGAACTGGTTTCACTTAGGCACACCTAGAGACAAAGGATAGGGAAGTTTCAGGATCCTCCTTCACTTCCACTTTTTTTTGACACACTGGAGCCTGGCTGGGCTTCAGGGCTAAAGCCTAGCAAAGGCAAAATGCACAAACTACTCAAAACGATTCAAATAACAGAGTAAAAGCCTAGAAGGAACTAACTGACAAGAAATGGTGAAAAAAGAAGACCGTGGCCATTTTCAGAAAATGGTCACCCTTGGGTGCTGTACTGCAGCTTAGTAATCGGCCTGCAGACACATGGCACAAGGTAGTAAAAAAGAAACCACTGCCACCAGCTATTCAAGTTAGTGTAACAGAATGGTACATGAGTTGCTATGTAAACCCCCAGCACTCCACATAGGGCGTGTTAAATAGAATTATCATTTCAATGCTAAATTCCTCCCACCTTCAAGACCTCCAGCTCTTTTGCTTGACTTAGGACTTTTACATTATAACTCCTGAGTGAGTGGGATCTTTTTCTCATGCTCTCATGCTCTCATGTGTTTTTCCCTGATTTTAATTTTGTGTTTTCACTGTTTTTGGAGTCTGACAAACTCCATAGGCATCTGCCTTTTGTATGGTGACACACAGCACCTTCAGTGCAGTGTCATTGTGAAATCCTTTAGATTTCGCTTAAGGTTTAAATACCCCTTCTTGGGTGAACTACTGTTCTCAAGAATAGTAAGGTGAAATTGATCGTACTTACCTTTTTTATTTCTAGGTCTAGCACACACCATCTTATGTGAAATGCTGAGGGGTTACTTAACCTACTTTCTCATGTAACTTTTTTTTGTTACCCTCACTACTTTAAATGGCTCGTGGCAGTGGTTAAATTTTTACTACCAGTCTGCTTTTTTTACCACAGGCTGAACCCTCAGCTGCAGTATAGCACCCATGGGACTTTCAACTTTGTGTTCTGCAACCAGCTGATATTGTGTACTCTGCGCCATTTCATCAATCAGCTGTTTCTTCTCGGCTCTGCAATCTTTTGCAGCGGGTGCGCACCCTGATTGAGGTAAGCCTTGTGGCTCCCTGTTCATGCCTCAGGCCCCTTTAATCACGTCAAGCATTACAAGGAGACAATAAAAAGCACTTTTATTTATTTTGGTCATTTTTCTTCACCGCATGTATTACGAAGCCGTATTTTTTAAGCTAGATGTGTGCTGAAGCACGTGTTTTGGATCCACTCTCTTGCGTGTGCTGTGGGCCCTGAAGTTGTCTATCTGTGCAAAATGTGCATTGTTTGAGCAATAGCCAATCGCCTGGACCGGGAGGTGGGAACCGGCCCACTGCCTCAAAGGCCCCTGTCTGCTCCTTGTCTGCCTGCAGAATGTTACATGAAGCCACTACTGCAACCTGACCCTCACTGGGGCTGCCAGCTCACTCATTTATGAAACTGGACTACCAAGACTCCTACTTCCCTCTCTATGTGCTTGTTCGCTCCTTCTGTTACCTTTTCACCTCCCTTCATGTTCCTTCACTCTCCCTTGTGCCTGCTCCAACTGGTCTCCTTGTTTTGATCTCGAACGCTCTCGCTTCAGCACTCGCCTCTAATTCGTAGCTCATTTGTTCTTCCTATGGTGCCTTAGCATCTGCCTTTGAAAGACAAATTTGGGTGTGTTTTCATAGGTCAAACTTGGGTTTTCATTTAACCTTTGGCCCTAAATTGTAACCTGCTAGCCCAGTAACTGTTCCTTTACCTCTGTACTTGCCTATTTCACCTACTACCTCCTTGATCTACCTGCCCATGGCGTACTGTTTCTCCGATCTCCAACTGCTTCCTTCACTTCTCACTAAGTCTGGTAAGAAGAAATTTACAAAGGATATCTTGGCTCCAGCCCAAGTCTCCCC
The DNA here is from genome assembly GCF_040938575.1 of Ambystoma mexicanum. Lineage (NCBI taxonomy): Eukaryota > Metazoa > Chordata > Amphibia > Caudata > Ambystomatidae > Ambystoma > Ambystoma mexicanum. Next base: position 365,796,275 of record NC_090935.1, read on the forward strand.
ATCGCTCATGCCTATTCCAGCGCCTCTGCCAGACAAACCCTCACTGACCTCCTTTTTGTCGTTCCTTGGCTAGATCTCTGGACCCCTGATATGATCTGTTCTCTGTCCTGTCTCCTTTTCTCCCATTAATGGTGACACCCGCTGAGAAGTACTTATGGATTCTTTTGACTCTTCCAGAGTCATCCTTAATGTCTACCTAAATGGCACTATTGTGGTGCAAGGCCCTCGGGCCAATCTCCTTCTGTTTGATAGGCGGTTCCCTTGCCTCATAAACTTCCTCTCATCTCAAGCTGTCCCCTACTCTCCTCCCTTGGCTACCATGCCCTCTCTTCTTTCCCCCTCTGCCCCATCTCAAGCTCCCTCCACACCTCCGCAGGGCATACCTCTTATTTGTACCCCTCCCCGCAAGGTCTTTAAGGCTAGCAACTTTCTTCACCATGCCACTAAACTCTTGCTCTGCTGTCAATACTCCTCTGACATCTGCAACCTCCTTGAACTTGACCTTGATGTCCTCTCTCTTACCAAAACATGGTTCATAGCTAGTTCTGTCACAAGCTTTGACACTCTCCTCCCCAACGGCTACAAGATCCTCTCTGCCCCCAGATCACCCGGCCTGTAGGGGGTGTGGGGTAGCCCTGATCTTCCCTGAGTGGATTCCTGCCTCTGTCATCTCCACTCAGACCTATTCCTCTTTCGAATGCCTTGTGTTGGGGAGAATTCACAGAAATGTGCTAATTCCCTCCACCTTATAGACCCCCAGCAACTTTGCTGAATTTTGAGGACTTTTTTTTTTTGACCTGGAGAGTGACACCCTTTTTCCCACTCTCTCATGTATTTTTTTGTGATTTTGAACACTGTTTCTTTTGGTTGTGGAGTCTGACAAACTCCATAGACATCTTTTGTGTCACACAGCACCTTCAGTGTAATGGCACAGGGACGTCTTTCAGATTTCCCAAAGGCTTAAATACCTTCTCTTGGAGAAATTACTGTTTCCAAGAGCAATAAAGTGAAATTTACTTTACTTACCATTGTAACTTGTTAGAACCAGTACACCCTCTCTTACAATAGAGTGCTGGAGGGGTTACTTAGTATCCGCTTTGTCTAGCTTCTCATGTAACATTTTTGTTACCCTTTTCTCACTGAATGGCTGATGGCAGTGGTTTCGTTTTAACTACCATGGTGTGCATTAACAGCGGGCTGCGTTCGCAACTACAGTAAAGCACCCAACGGTGCCATTTTTATCAAAATGGCCCCAGTCGTCTTACTCCTACGTCCCGTCCCCTTTCCTCCATACTTATGGGACTTCTCTCCGTCCTGTGGGACAGGACCGGAGGACTTTGTAAAAAGCATCCCAAAATTTTTTTTCAACAAATGTGTCCTTCCTCTCTTTCTGCGCGGGGCCCGGCACGCGGCCGTAACCCCGCCCACATTGGCTCTGCCCCACGCATCGCCCATCAGTCCTTTTCTCCGCTCATTCGGGACTGAATGCACTTGCATCCTCGGAAAGTTTTCTTCCTGTTTTCCTCTCTGGCTCTCGCTAGCGATTGTGTACTAGTCTGTCTGTCGTTCAAACTTGACTTCCCAGACTGTTCATCGTGTCACTGTCGTTTCACAAGGGTGGATCCCCATTCTCTTTGCTTGGAGTGCTTGGGTCCGGATCACCGTTGGGATTCCTGTTTTTACTGCGACTCCCTTTCGGTCCGGGCACTTCAACTTCAGTTGGAGCGGTGGGAGGAGGTGTTCCGGCGAACTCCTCCTTCACATTTTCAGGCGTTCATCGACGAGAAGAAAAAACGCCCGGTAAGTTCTTTACTTTTCAGAAAACCCCGGCTGGGGGATACCTTTCCAGGTTCCTCTCGGGCCGGGAGGGGCGTTGATCGCTCTGTCACCGGGGTTCGCCCTGAGGTGCCAGTAGGGCCTAATAATTATACCAGAGTTTTCTCTAAGGGTCTCCGTAAGGGGCCTGTGGATACCGGAGCACGCTCCGAGGCCCCTCCTCTGGGTTTTTTTTGTGGACCCAGTTCTACGGAGTCGAGGGGGACCAGAGCTAGCTCTGAGGCCTCTCTATCAGCTTCCCTCAAAAATAAGACCGGGGTGCGCCCCGAGGCCTTGGGTGGGCTTGCTGTCACCGAACGGATGTTCGAGGCCCGCGCAGATAAGGCTTTTACCGGACCCGGGACCGAGGTCCCTCGTGCAGAGGCTAAAGCTACCAACAGTTCTGAGAGGCCTGGCAAGGCCTTGTCGGTGAAAGTTGTCTCACCGTTGCCGCTCTTGCGGCGACACCAGACCTGTTGAGGGGGCAAAGAAGCAAAGTTCTTCTTTTACCGGCAGTGCCGAGTTCCTTCCTTCGAAGACTTATTTGGTGGTTGGTATGTCACAAAAACATTCCAGGCCTCATAGTACCGGCTCTGCCGAGGTCCCTTATGTTAAGGCTAAAATTGAGACCCCTGATCCATTGACTGGGACCCCTGTCTCACTTCCTCACGTGCTGCAGTTCCTCTCAGATGAGGACAAAATGGCACCCGTTCCTGCCACGACCGTGGCGGCCATTTTGGGTGCTACCCCTACAACTACGCCATCGGCCTCAGGTGTATGGCTTGGTCCCTTGGGTGAACATAGTCCCTTGTGCGCATCCTTATCGGCCACTCTAAGACTGGAACGCTCGGATGCCTCTTCCGCTCAATGTTTCGTTGCCTGCAGGGTCGGCACCTTTGATTTATGTGGATACGTCGGTGGAGGGCCCAGTGTGGCACCCTTCCCCGTTACGTCCCTGGATTTGTCCACCTCATGAGAGGCCTCCTCAGGTTCCGAAACAGTCCCCGGAGGACACCTTTTTTGGTAAATTTCAGACGCTCATGCATACCGACCCCATGAGGGAGTATTTCAAAGGGCTTTTTAGGGAGATATGTCCGCCCGCACCTCTGGCCCCACCCGTTCCTCCGGTGGGTCCGCCCGCGCCTCCCTTGCCTACAGTGCCTTCCCTGACTCTTCTGCCTTTGCCTCCATTGTCCCCTGTGGACAAGGCAGCGCCTGACATGGCTCAGCAGGATCCTGACCTGTCGGATGACGCGCAAGGCGATCAGGACAGCGAGGACCTTCCCCGCTCTATCAGAGCTTTGCTTTTCATGACCGGGTACTGGACATGATGAACTTCTTAGATGTTCCAGTGCCCGAGGAACCCGCTCCGCAGGAGGGCGTGCTTTCTGGGGCGTTCACCCTGTCTCCCTTAGAGCGTACCGGCCTGTTCTTGCAGAATTACGTTCTGGCCGAGGTCCGCAGAGTTTGGGAAAAGCCACACTCTGGACTTTTTTTCAATAAGAAAATTGACGCGAGATACAGGCTGCATTCTTCGGAAGAGGTGGCCCTGTCGTCTTGTCCGCCCCTCCTCCACAGTAGTGGCTGCAGCCACTTTGCAGTCCAGGCCTGCAGCATCCTCTTCCACGATGGCTACTCAGGTTCTGGGAAAGGAGGACGAGCTCCTCCACTCCTTCAGGAGGAAAATCTTCACCAACTCGGCCTTGCAGCTCAGGCAGGCCAACGCTGAATTGATATTCGCGAGAGCTAACATGCGAATGTGGAAAGGCCTGTCGGAGTTTGAGGAGTTTATCCCGGTCGAGAAGCTGGAAGATTTTAAAGGAGGCCTATCTGACGCCGGGGTCTTGGCCCAGGATCTCCTGGAGGCTGCAGCTCATCACGTAGACACCTTGGCTCGGGGCCTTATGATGGGGGTTGATACTTCACGGCAGGCGTGGCTGCATGCAACTAAATTCTCAAAAGAAGTGCAGGACAAGGTGTTGGACCTTCCGTTCGATGGGAAGGAGCTCTTTCATTCTACAACAGATGTAGAGCTCACCAAGACGAAGGATAGCACTCAGACAGCTAAGTCCTTGTCTGTCCTGGTTAAGGCTCCTTTCAAAACCCAGAGACCGTTGTCACAAAGTCGACCCTCCTCTGGCTTTAGGGGCTTCCTCGACCCACCACCTGTGGGGAACAACCGCCGTAGGCAACAACGGACGTGGTTTTTCTCCCGCTCCTCAGCCGCCTCCTCAGGTTCAGGTGGCACCGCCACCGATAGACCTATTAAATGAGGGTTTTCCGCGCTCGCACGAGACCCCGGTGGGAGGACGCATTGCGTCTCATTGGGACGCATGGCAGACCATCACAGAAGACAGATGGGTCTTGTCAGTCGCTCGGGCGGGCTTCCGCTTATCTCTAACCCCCTACCCCACCCCTCAACCCTCCTTTTCAGCTGTCGGGCTCACCCTCCCTCAATGTCGAGGTTCAGAAACTTCTGTACCTCAGAGCTGTGGAACCCGTTCCCCTTGGGGAGCGAGGGGAGGGCTTCTACTCCCAGCTGTTTACGGTGCCCAAACCCAACAAGGCTGGCCTGCGCACCATCCTAGACCTTTCCCAGTTCAATCTTTTCCTACCACAAGAGAAATTCAAGATGATCACGCCCAGCCAGATACGCTCCTCCTTGCAGATGGGCGATTGGCTCAGCGTGGTGGATCTTCAGGATGTGTGCATTTTGGAACCCATACAGGAGATATCTCTGCTTCTCTTTGGGAGTGGAGCACTTCCAGTTTAGAGTGCTTCCTTTTGGCCTCAGCTCGGTGCCTTCACAAAGGCCTTCGCGTGTCTTCACAAAGATGATGTCGGTGATTGCGGCCCATCTTCGTCTCCTGGGTATTCATGTGTATCCATATTTGGACGACTGGCTCTTACGCAGTCCTTGTCCGCTGGCAGCAGCGGGTGATCTCCAGTCTCTCCTTCAGGTCCTGTTCCATCTTGGGCTGTTGGTGAACTGGCAGAAATCTTCCATGACGGTCTCTCAGGACCTGATTTTCCTGGGTTTTTTCTGGAACACGATCGGCTGAACCCGGGAACAGAATGGCGGATCTGTTAGCCACGTGTTAGATGTTTGCGCAGTCGGAGAGCATGTCGGCCTGGTGGTTCCAGAGGCTTCTGGGCCTCATGGCCTTGTGTGTGCTGGCTCTTCCTCTTGCTCGGCTCAAGATGAGACGGACCTAGATGGTTCTTCGGAGTTCCTGGCGTCAGGCGGTGGACCCGGATTCCAAGCTCATAATGATTCCGGATTCCATGAGTGGACCTGGATTGGTGGTCATCTCTCAGCAACCTGTCGGTGGGTGCGGGTTTTCAGGACCCTGCTCCTATGGTGACGATCACGACAGACTCCTCCCTCCTGGGGTGGGGTGCGATGTTCGATCTTCTACAAGTATCGGACCTCTGGTCGCCTCAGGACAAGCTCCTGCACATAAATCATTTGGAGCTCCTGCCGATTTTTCTTGCGTTCAAGGCGTTCAGACCGGTCAATGCCAACAAGGTGGTCCGCATACGCACGGGCAATTTGGTGTCAATGTGTTATATCAACAAGCAAGGGGGAACAAAGTCTCCCCCCCTCGTGGAACTGTCCATCCAGATTTGGGAGTGGGCCGTGCTTCATGGTGTCTGGCTGCTTGCAGTACACATTCCGGGCCAGCTGAATGCCACAGCCGATGCCCTCAGCCGGCGGACAGTGGTCAGCTACGAGTGGGAGTTGAAGGCAGAGGTCCTCTCTGGGATCTTCTCGCGTTGGGGCACACCAGAGGTGGATCTCTTCGCTATGGCAGTGAACCTAAAGCTTCCTCTGTATGCTTCCCGAGGGGGGCTGGGAGCCTCCTCTCTGGGGGATGCTCTCGAGATTCCATGGCACAACATGAGAGCTTATGCCTTCCCACCGCTGCCTGTAGTCCATCGAGCAATTTGGAAGCTGAAGATATCCCCCTGGTGGCCGGCCAGGTTCTGGTTCTCAGAACTTCAACACCTGTCGGTGTATCCGCCAATCAGGCTACCAGTGACCCCCGATCATCTTCATCAGGGGGAGCTGCGGATATGGCACTCCTCCCCACAATCGCTCAGCTTGGCGGCATGGTGCCTGAGTTCAGGTCTTTAGAGCATCTTAACTTGTCTACGGGTAACATGTGTATTATCCAGGCAGCCAGGAAACCCTCGACCAGATCCCAATACAGGAGTAAATACGGTTGATTTTCAGAAGTATGTCCTCTGGGAGTCCATTGCTAGGGCAGCTACTTGGGCCTCCCCATCTGCTTTTTGTAAGCATTATTGTATTGACATGAGCTTGAGAGCTGATGCTCAGTTTGGTCAGGCTGTGTGATGGGCGATGCGCGGGGTGGAGCCAAGGTGGGCGGTGTTACGGCCGCGTGCCGGGCCCCGCGCAGAAAGAGAGGAAGGACACATTTGTTGAAAAAAAATTTTGGGATGCTTTTTACAAAGTGCTCCGGTCCCGTCCCACAGGACAGAGATATGTCCCATTAGTATGGAGGAAAGGGGACTTTGGACTAGGAGTAAGGTGGTCACTACGGTGAGTAACCTGGTTATTTTTCCCCATTACTTTGTGGAAAGGTCCTTTTTGAGATTTACTTGCGCGCCAAACCATGTTTGGGCTCTTTGTTCATTTTGCCTTATGCGGGATTCACGAGTGAAGCCCGCATCTGGCTCCAGGGTTTCATGGGTAGGCAGGAAGTGAGGGAGGTGCCCGAAACTCCCTGTGCTTAGTCTCCTAGGAGACCCAAATGCACTCTGTGATTGGCTGGCTGACTGTCCGGCAAGGACAGCCACCCTGCTGCGTGACTGACGGCTAGGCTGGAATGAATGCAAGAGAACTGAATAAAAGACTATTCTTTTGGCTTGGAAGGCAGAGTCGACCAATGGACGAAGGAACTGAAGAAGAACTTGAAGAGGATGCCTGCTGCAACTCCTGGACTGTTGGTTTGTCTAGTGAAGCCCTGCTGCAGTGTCGAAATGCCAAGTTCGCATCGACCGAGAAGCCCCTGTATGGACGACTTCTCCCCTTGAGTTGGCGGGACGAATCAACTCCAAAGTAAGCCACATGGACCTCCATCTCGGAGCTGGTTGAATTTCCACAGAGTTGCTGCTGGAAACTGTATAACCAGGGAGAGGAACACAAGATTGCTTGCGTTGCTTTTAAGCTGGCCTGGAGCTTCAGGAAGATCCTCCGGACTCCCAGGAAGCATGACTGACAGAGCCTGAGCCCCCTCAACAGAGTTTGGGACCCCAGAAACAAGGAATGTCCATCTCGACCGCCAGGAACCGCAGTGTTGCTATTTGCGGTAGATGCAAGGAGCTGAAACGCTGGACAGCCACTGAAAGTGAAGTTTGCCGGTTGTGCGTTTTGACCGTCCGAGTGTATTGCAGGAGTCCCCTGCCGTCCTCCCTCTTATCCCCATGACTGAGGCCCAGGAACAGTGAGATCTGCAGAGCTGCACAGGAACAGGAGTCATCTGCTGCATCTTTTTCTGCATTTCTACGGTACTGTAAAAAGTCTGAGTGAAATTACCTCTTACTGTAGAGTCCTTGCAACTTCTTCAACTCACAAGTCTAATCAGCTTGTGGCCCTACTTTTGATTCTTCTTTTCATCAAAGACTCCTAAGAACTTGCGCAAAGACTTTTCTGTTTACTTACCAGAAGTGCTTCATGCTATACAAGACCTTTGCCCATTGACTTTGGCTTAGCCTTTTGAATTGTATGACTCTTCTTGAGGGATCCAAAAGTATTTGCCCGCTTAAGAATATTTGTGGTCTCTTGTTGTTCTAATAACCTTTGCCTTTTACCAACTTCTAAGAGTGTTCTAAATGCCAACAGTAAGATATTACTGTCCCCAGCACCCTAGTTATTGAAGTCACCTGTGAGTGTAGATTGTGTCTGTGGGCCATCCCAAAAGGATCTTTACTGATTTAGAAACGGAGTGTACAGTATTGAAGTGTACTTGTGTGTTACTATTATATTGCTCTCTTCTGAAGAAGGCTTATTCTAACTGACTGATAAATTAATAATTGTTTATGCAAGAAACCTTGAGTGTAAGAGTGTATTTGAATACTTGTAACTGTGAATCTCTGCATCTCCACTACAGCTCACATTGACCCCTCTTGAGATAAGCCTGGCTGCTCAACACGCTACCAAAACTGTGTAATACAAGCTTATACCAAAGGTTGGGTTTCCTATACCTGTAGCCAGAGTTGTGTGTAGTGGTCCCAGAGGGTACTGCATACAAACTTTGCCCAACACCTTGACTGTAGGCTTTCTCTCCTAGCCATTCTCTTACTGTTGCTACTCGCTTCCGGCCCACTGGTCAAATCAGTTACTTTTCTCTCCGAGTGGGCAGACCTATCCTCCTCCCTCCTGGCCTCAACCAATCAACTCATCCTCCTTGGTGATCTTAATTCTCCTTGTTCCTCATCTGCGCCCTTTCGCGACCTCTGCGATTTGCTCTCCCTCTTTCCTCCCCTCTGGCCAGACTTGCTCTGCTGTCCACACACTAGATGTCTTGATCTCCTCTGGCCTCACCCTCTCTATTCCCCTCAACGCTCCTCTCTCCTATAGTGATCACTGCCTCCTCTCCTCCCATCACGATCTCCCCTCAAGCCAAGCGTACCCCAAAATTGCCACCCACCTTCTCGGACATCCGGACCATGAAGAGAGTCAATCGCGGCTTTCGCTGCCACCTTCTCCCACCCCCGGCTGACTCAAGCCCTGACACAACCCTGTCCGTGCTTTGCTCCTTTATTTCCTGTACTCTGGATGCTCTTGCCCCTGTCATGAGGGTCCGTTTGAAGTCCACAGTCAAGTGCAATTCTTAGAATGACTCTAGCTACACTCAAACATAAGTGTAGGGTGGCTGAGAGGAAATGGAGGGCTTCTTGCTCATCCTCGGACAAACTGGCCTGCCGCCTGCTCCAAAGACAATAACGACTCTGTCCGTACCAACAAGAGAGTTCACATTCAAGCCTGTGTCTCTTTGGCATCTAACTCTACGAACTCTTTAAAATCTGTAAGGAGCAGGCCATCCCTGCTGCAGTCTCCACCCCTCCTTTTGCCTCCCGTGCTCTTTGCAATGACCTGGCCTCTCCCATTATCTGTAAAACCAAGGACATCTTGTCCACCCTCTCCTCCTTTCCCCCTCCACTCCCGTCTCCTTCTTTGCTTACCTACCCTCCTTCAGCTACCCCCCTCTCCTCCTTTCCTCTTTTCTCCCCCGATGAGGTCGCTAGACAAGTCTGATCTGTGAAAGCCTCATCAAAACAGGTCCATCCCTGTTCCGATAAAACCATTAAGGACCACATCGAAACCTTAGCTCCGGGCGTTGCCGAATTCTGCAACCTCTCCTTTGACTCTAGATCATTCCCCTCCCCTCCCCTCTGAAGCACTCCCTTGTGCATACCCTCCTCAAACCCACAGCTGATCCTTCTTGTCCAGCTAACTATCGCCCAATTTCCATTACTCCCTTTTTGGGTGAACTCCTGGAAAAGCTGGCCATCTCTCAGCTAACCCTTCATTCTGATTCTGCTGGCTCTCTCCATGATTACCAATGTGGCTTCAGTGCTGCCAGAAGCACCGAACCTGCTCTCCTGAACATTTGTGAAGATCTGCTCTCCAACCTGGACTTTAACATTCCCTCTGTCCTCATCCTACTTGATATCTCTTCTGCTTTCGACACGGTCAACCATACCATCCTGCTAAACCGTCTGTGACAACCTAGGTATCACCGATCAGGCTCTGTATATGACCCTCCCAGGTACAACTTGGGTCCTTACTTACTTCTATCTCCTTCTCTACCTGTGGTGTTCCCCAGGGGTCTAACCCCTCACCCTCTCCAACTAATACCTAGCAACTCTCACCTACTGCATTTCCATTGTCTGCTCAAATTTCCAGTGCTATGCTGATGATACCCAACTCATTTTCAGTCTTCCTTCAGCCACCGCCTCTCCTTCCCTCATCTGATTGCCTAATCGCCTTTCAAAATTGGTGTGCCGCCAATGATATTGGTCTAAATGCCAAAAAGGCTGAGATCCTCCTCATTGGTATACCTTCACTGTCCTTTCACCTCACTCTCTTGCGGGCCTCCCTTGCCCTCCTCCTACCCCCACCTGCGAGGCTAAGAATCTCGAGGTCATCTTTGACTCTATGCTGTCCTTTACCTCACACATCTGGGATGTCTCTTAAAAAAAAAAAAAAAATATATAAAACTTCTTACTGCACCTCCTCAGAGGAGCTCTGCCTTTCCCCTCCTGTCCTCAAAAGCTCACTGTCTCCCAATCTCCGGTTCTCTCCAAATTGAACTACTGTAACAGCCTCTATCTAAATCTACCTGCCTCCACTCTCCTCCTTTTACAATTAATCTAGAACAGGACTGCGAGATTGGTCCTTGGCCTCAAGCCCTGGGATCGTAGCTCTCCTGCTCTGAAATCCATCCATTGGCTCCCAGTGGATGCAAGGATTACATTTAAAACCCTCTGCATTGTCCAAGGCTTTCTGGGGCCTGGGTCCAAAATAACTTCAACTATCCCTCCGTAAATACCTCTCCTCTCGAGCCCTTTGCTCCTCTACTTCTAACTTCGTCAGGGTCAGTCGTTTTTCAAAGAAACGTGCTAGGGGTAGATTTCTGTCTTCGGCTGGGGACTCCCTCTGGAACAGCCTCCCTGCCACCTTGGAACTTGAGGATAACCATTTCCCGTTCCGGAAGCACCTTAAGACCTTTCTCTTCGGCTCTGCCTTTTCCCGTTTTCTCCCCTGCTGATCTTTTCTCTCTCTCCGCACCGTTCACCTGGCCACCCTCTCTCCTTAGGGCCCAGGTACCTGCTCACCCTGCCACCCTGCCCCCCCCGCCCCCACTTGCACTGGGGTCTGTATCTGTACCCATACAGTCCCCCACCCACTTTTCTTCTGCACTTATCAGATATACCCTATCTAACTAACCTAGCACTTGCCACTTAAGGGCTGCACTATCACTGTTTATCGTCTTTATTTATTTCACTTATTAATATTTATTCTGTTCTCTCCTCTGTTCTGCACTTTCCACTTTCTCCCCCCTTCCATGCACTTTCCCTCTTTTCCCTTTCTCTTGAACTTGCGTGTTCTTAATGTCACTGAGCCTACTAAGGCTGTTTTCGTTCTCCCCTGTTGCCCTCCCTTTGCCTGGTCGCGCTCTGAAACACTTGTGTATGAGCGCTATATAAATAAAATATTTCATTTCATGGGTGTCCATTTTGTCAAAATGCCCCCCATTTTTCTTCTCGCCATTTTCTTTGTGAGGTCTTTCTTGGCTTTTGCTCTGTGCGTTGAGAGATTTGAGCCCTGTGTGAGCCCCTGGCTCTAGTGTGTCTGGAAGGACAGGATGTGAGGTGGGGTCCAGAAACTCCCTTGTCCTTTGACTCTAGGAGTGCCTGAATGAAACCAGTCTTGATTGGCTGGGTGGCTGTCCTGAAAGGACAGCCACCCTGCTGTGTGATTGACAGCCTAGGCTGTGCATGAATGGGGAAACTTGCTTAAAAGCAAGGGTTTTCAAACTAGAGGCAAGAGTCGACCACTGGAAGAAACATCCGATGAAGAAACCGTGAAGAGACTCCTGCTGCAACCTCCTGGACCTTGAATTGCCCGGTGAAGCCCTGCTGCTCTGCTGACCTCCTTTTTCACCTCGACAGAGAAGCTCTGGACGGAACGACTTTTCCCCTTGGATGAGTGGGACAAACTAACCCTGAGACTGTTGGGTAAGAAGTGATGTAGTAACAGTGTGAGAGACTACACAACATTTATCTGATAGGTATTGGGTTACCCACCTTTTTGTATAGGTCTGTAGTACTGAAGTTAGTAGTGTGACAGAGTAGCCAGGCCTATCTCAAGAGGGGTAAATATGTGCTGTAGAGCTGTAGCAATGAAATTCGTCAATACAAGTAACCAAGTAACACTTACACTCAAGTTTTCAATTATAAATAGTCCTTTATTTAATTAACCTAAAGTTTGAATAAGCATTCTTTAAAAGGGCAATTTGGTAGCAATTTAAATATACTTTAAAAATACTTTTCAGAATCAGAACAAGTTAGTGGATAATCTTTGGATATGCTTCATACACAATTCCTACACCCGAAGGTGACTTTAATCACAAGGACATTAATGGCATTTTCTGAGGTTGCAGAAAGGAAAGGTTTAAGGAAGGAAAAGGTTAAACAGGTTCTCAGTATATTTGTGGACACATAAATCTTCTCATGAAATCTAGACAAGCCTTTCTCAGCAGTAACAAGTCTAAAACAAGTTACCACCTATGAAGGACAAACAATATCAAAGTCAATGGGCTACTAGAGTATGCAGGGAGCCAGGACAGCCAAAGGCAGTTGGAACACAGTCCATGGAGCTGAGGCACTTATTAGAATCAAAGTCTTGCACAAAGTTAGAGTTTAAGGAAAATCACTTGTAGGGTCACAAGCTGTTAAGCGGGTGAAAAACAGAGTTGGAATCAAAGAGTAAACCACTGCAAATCTCAACTGAGAAAAGCACAGCACATAGACACTAAGGTAAGTACCCCAAGTCTAAACGGTACCTCTGGTTTGATGAAGTGACCCAGCTGGATTCTGTCGTGTTGCAGCGATGCAGACCCTGGGTTCCTGAGCCTCAGTTGTGGGGACAAGAGGGAGGACATCTGGAGGGCTCCTGCCGCAGTAATTTGGAGGTCGTCTGCAGCTACAGGCTCTTTTCGATTCAGCAGCACTTTGCGGATCTTGGATACCGGTTGGGCTTCCTTCACTCCTTGGATCCTGCACGCTGGTGAGTGGACTCTAGCTCTGGTCATCCTGCTTCTGGAGGGTCCTTATGAGACTCCTACAGCTTCTAGCCGGATTTCAGACATTGCACTCGACTACAAATTTCTCGAACCCTGGCACTCGGTTCTTGCAGCAGCATACATGTGCAGCCAGTCAAGGAACATGGTCCAGTGGAGTTTGTTTTGGTGTTAGTTGGTCCCACTAACCCAAGGGAAAAAGTCCCTTCCGGAGCTTCTGTCGAATAGAAAAAGGAGTTTCAGCACAGTAGCAGGGCTTCACTGGGCAATTCAAAGGTCCAGGAGGCTGCACCAAGCTTTGTTCACGATTTCTTCATTGTGTTTTTCCCAGTGGTCGACTCTGCCTCTAGTCCCAGAACCCTCTCCTTTTTAGCAGGTTTCTCCCATTCTTGCACAGCCTCCTAGGCTGTGAATCGCACAACAGGTTGGCGGTCCTGAAAAGACAGCAAGTCAGCCAATCATGATTGGTTGCATTCAGGCACTCCTAGAGACAACGGACAGGGGAGTTCTGGGAACCCGCCTCACATCCTGCCTTTCCAGGCACACTGGAGCCAGAGGCGGGCTTCATTGCTGAAGCCTGCCAAAGCAAAAGGAAGGGCTCAAACCTGGCTCAAGAAAGACCTCAAACAGAAAACAGTGAAAAAAAGACGACCGGGCCATTTTGGCAAAATGGTCACCCATGAGTGCTATACTGCAGCTGAGGATACAGCCTGCGGTAGAAAAACACAATGGTAGGAAAAATAAACCACTGCCATCAGCCATTTAAAGTAGTGGGGGTAACGCCCCAGCACTCCACATAAGATGGGGTGTGCTGGACCTACAAAGAGAAAAGGTAAGTGAAGTCAATTTCACTTTACTATTCTTGGGAACAGTAGTTCACACAAGAAAGGGTATTTAAATCTTATGATAAATCTAAAGGATTTCTCTGTGACACTGCACTAAAGGTGCTGTGTGTCACTATACAAAAAGTAGATGCCTATGGCGTTTCTCCGACTCAAAATTCAAAATACATAATCCAAATAAGGTCAAAACACATGAGTGAGTAATAAGCCTCACTCGCTCCAGGGTTAAAGCTTAAAATGTACTAAAGTCCAGCAAAACAGCTGGGGTTGGGGAGGGGGGGGTTTCTAAAGTTGAAGGGTCAGAGACACACTCCACTTTGGTGCAATGCCCTTCTTGCTGTACCTCTCCGTTGCTGCAGAAGCCCAATGCCAGGGGTCGAGTGTCCATAACGGAGTGCAACGTCTGCCGCTGAACAATTCAGGCCAAAAGCTCAAGGAGCCTCCTAAGGAGGAAATCCAGAAGCAGGAAATCCTGATCCAGATCGCACAGCCGAACCCGGCCTCAGAACGGCTAACCAGCCCACTGGCACCCAAATTGGGAGGACCAGCTCACTCCACCTGGAAGCTCACCCTTAACTCAATTCGCCTTGAAAAAGACTCAGGTTAAAACGCGCGTCGGCTGTGTAAACGTAACATCATGTTATAAATATCATCTCTACATCCAATGATGTTTCTCATTGGTGCAGACCAAACCAACGAATAAAACAATCTCATGGTTGACAATCACCAAAAAACTTGAATAATCCATTACTTGTGTAAGCTGTCTTTCAACTACTACTGGATTATCGAATCCTACCAGCGCCTCACTAGTCCAGAGTTTCCCAAAATCCCACAAATTTTCTAATCAACCAGGAACCCCGGAGTTGGTCCCTTGACAAATTAGGACTCGGGCTGCAGGTCGAAGATAGTCAACAACTGACTAAAAGGTGCGCAGGAGTGAGGGAGTCCCGCTGTTCAAAAACTCCACCCATGCCAAAACTCATTTGCAGCATGGTCTGCATAAGGTAAGTAAAGTCTATGAGCCTGGCGCCTATGGCGCGTGGACTGATTTCTATGATGAGCCTGGCGCCCAAGGCACCAGGACTGAATCCAAACAGCCCCCAGCCGGGGCTGTTGGGGTTTTAATAAGTATCTGGATGCCTGCTCCTGGGGCTGATGGACTCGATCCCGATGCCCGGGGGTAGGCATCATGACACCACTCAGCCGGGGATTAGGTCACTGGGGTGACCTGGGACTGTCCTCTGAGGAAAGTCCTTGTTTTCAGAGCAGGTTTGGGTTTGAGAACCCTTTTCTAACCTTTCGCCTTGGTCTCTTTCTTCTTTCTTGAAGTGGCAGGATAGCCTGCCTGCTGGTTTGAGATGCTGGATTTCTCCTTGATCTCAAATTATCTCAAGGTTGCCTCTTTGGCCAATCTTGTCAGCTCTGGTTTCTTTTTGCTGGGAGGGCTGGGAGTACTGGAGACTACTCCAAGAGTTGTCAAGTCATTACCCAATCAAACTCTCTTAGGTTCTTCAGATTGCACACTAACAGGAATTTGTACGGTCATGTTATTGCACTGTGTAAGGGCTGGCAAAATGGGAACCGTTTGGATTGGGACTCCAGCAACTTCGGTGGGACTTGTGTGCCTTAGCTACATCCTCAGATTTGAAGAAACTCATCGACCACTGTAATGCTGGTCCTAGTGTCCCTGTTGGCAGGAGTCTCCTGGCCATCTACAAGTACACTATTGACACCCCTGAGTCTGAAGAGGACAATGGTTTTGTTGATATTCTCAACGTAAAGAAACAGGGCTATATATCCCGTTATTGCAATCCGTTAATAGGAAATTATTACGATCCCGTTCAACTCCGGCCCTAACCAGAGCCATGTAACCCTCGTATTGAAAAATTTAAGCCAGAACCTACAGACCCCCCTTTTTTGTCAGCGGACATCTAAAACCGGATTCTCTGGTGGTACCACTGATCGCAAGAGAGCCGAGACTCCCTAACCCTCATCTGAGGCTGCTCCTGATAAACCCTTTCAACAACGATGGAACTGGTTCCTATTCCAATTGCCGTAGTTTTATAATCTCGGCTACACACGGTACTCGGCCTAGTCTGGCTATACCTGAAGAAGGCTCCAGCTTGTGATGTAGCCAATTGTCCTTGGTTGGTACATCTCAATCATCCTTTCTAAGACAATTCTGAAGGGGGTGTAGGAGTGGTAGAGGCCAAACCACTAGAGGTTCGACTCTTTCCACCAAGCAATGACTCCCCCTGCTTCAGTTCCCCTCCCATATCCCCTCAATACAGTCTTTGCCATGTATGGGAGGGGGATAATGTGTGACAAGTTGGTGTTGTCACCTGTAAAAAACATATTGCGTGGAATCCAAGAAACTGCTGTGTGATCATCCACCGAGAGACAAAAGAATGCCCTTAGAACACCAACATATGCTCCAAGCTGAGGTAGCAGCACTGCTATAGAAGGGAGCCATAGAACTTGTTCCACCATCACAGGTAAAGGAAGGGATTTATTCTGTGTGCTTCCTTGTTCCAAAGAACGATAAAACAAAATGCCCAGCATGCAATCTGAGACCAGCAAACACATATTTCAAACCTCAATGTTTATAATAACAGCATTAGAGGACGTTAGTCCTTTGCTCACACAGGGAGATTACATTGCTAAAATGGATATGAAAGATGTATACTTTCATATTTCAATGATGCCAGCACATCGAAAGTGCGTAAGGTTCAAAGTAGGCTCAATGTCCTACCAATTCAAGGTACTTCCCTTCTGAATCGCGTCAGCCACCAGTATTGACAAAAGTACTAGCAGTTGTAGCTGGACACCGCCACAGAGAAAGTATCCCAGTGTACCCTTATCTGTATGACTGGCTAAACAAGAGAGACATCCAAAATATGTCCGCCAAATATGCACAAAGCAATAGATTTACTGCATCAATTGGGCTTCTCTATCAATGAAAAGAAGTCAAGCCTAGCAGGGGTAGAAATTAGGATTTGTTCACCGGGAGGAAAGGCATCTTCTGGGTAGCTTGAATCACCTGTTAGGCAGCAGTTTCCTCTAGGGAACTAGGAGCTAGTACTGAGCAAATCTAGCGTGTGTGCAAGATGCAAATCCAACTTTTTGTGATTATATATTAATCAATATAATTTAAATGTCCCTTAGGTGTCTTTTAATCTCTATTATATACATTCACAAGCCTACACAGTTAATATCACAGTTATGTTTGTATGTCACCACTTGCAAGGGGAGTCAAAAATAGCTCCTGGTAGCTGTTGGTTTCACGCTAACCAGGCTCTACTTGGCTATTACCAGGAGTGAAATGGCTCCCAGCTCCTGCCAATTTCAAACCATACCCAGTCAGCAAAAACAGTTCCTAAGGGCTATAATTCAAACAGAAGACACTTTGGTGTTCCCCCTCCAACAGGAGGGTCCAAAACATAGCAGATCCCTTGTTACGCAGTCGGTCACCAGATAAGTCAGAAAAGTAATGCGCCTTCTTGGCATGATGGCAAAATGCATATCCATTTTACCACATGCAAAGCTACATGTGTCCAGTGCAAGAGTGGTTAATGAAACAATGGTCGCAGGCACACGGCAATTGGGCCAATCTAGTGGTGATTTTGCAACAGTAGTGTGGGCCCTTCAATGGTGGACCAAGGAGAACTTGTAAAATGGAAAGCCCTTTTTAGGGTGAATTCTCCTTTCTGTGCTAATTCCCTTCAACCTTACAGACCCCCGGCTCTTTTGCTGGATTTAAGGACTTTTCATTTGTATCCTGGAGTGAGTGAGACCTTTTTCTCAGTCTCATATTTTTTTATTTGATCTAGACTCTTTCTTTGGAGTCTGAAAAACTCCATAGGCATCTACCCTTTTGTATTATAACACACAGCACCTCCAGTGCAGTGTCACAGAAGTCCTTTGGATTTCTCATAAAATTTAAATACCTTCTCTTAGGAGAACTACTATTTCCAGGAGTAGTAAACTGAAATTGACTTTACTTACCTGTTTTTCCTATGTAGGTCCAGTACACCCCATCTTACGTGTAAATCCTGGGGGCTGGGGGTTACTTAGTAGCCCTTTTCCTACTTTTCTTTTTTTTAATACTTTGAGTTTTCAAATTCAACCAAAATTACAACAAGGCGTCCGGTTCTCACTTCCACCCCCATGGTCCTTGATTGACATCGATTACAAGCCTCACATTTACAGTGCATTTCTTAGTCCTTCCAGAGAATGGCTGATTCACTCCATATTTCGACCTTTCAGCAGTCTGCGCTCGTCAGCAGATAGTTTATGTAGGGGCCTCAGATATCTGGGGGTCATGCGTGAAGGGGTTGGGTTCTGATGAATGCTATCTCCATATCGTGACAGTACGCTACATCCTGGAGTCCGTTTTGCAGTGGGAAGGTCGGCCTCTCCCCCAAGTCACTGCCACCCTCCTGCGTGCCAGCAACAACCCTGCCAGTTTTCTCACAGCGGGTTGTGGAACATTGGTACATCCCAATAGGGCAAGGAGCAGATTCAATTCTAGTGGTTCTCCAACGATGAGTGTGATTTTAGCCAACGCCTGAGTCCAATATCGACTCACCCCCGGGCGCTCCCATGCCAGGTGGAGGAAGCTCGCCGGGGCAAAGTTGCATCTATAACATGCTTCTGAGATGGATTGCCAGTGCCTGTGGAGTCTGGCTGGAGTATGATACACTAGATGAACGTACTTAAAATGAATTAACTTGTATCTTGTCAGGTCCAATCTTGAATCTTCCTGCAGGACTGATGCTGGCCCACCAGACCCCCCAAGTTTGCCCGCCTAACAGTCTCTCAGCAGATAAAACTACCAAGCTGGCAAACCCAAGGGGAAAGGGGAATTGGAGAACAAAACAAAGACAGATCTTCACGGAACTGCACTGATGCCCTCTGGTACTGGATTGTGGATTGCTCGCCTCAGTGTCTGTGAAATCTAGGAAAAACAATAACATATGTTGATTTATATCTGATAAATATGGTTACTTTTTCTTTTACTATAATTTACTTTCTTTTTTCCTAAAATACCTGTTGCCTATGCTTTTATGCTGATAGGCTTTCTTTACAGATGATGTTGAGCTGATACTTTTGTAGAACTTGAATGACTTCTAAAAAGTCAGCTGAAATCCTTAACTGAATTGTCTTTGACTAAAACTATTTATAATGCTTCAAGCTGAAGTCTGTGCACTCTTCTTTTAAAAAAAAAAAACTCTGCTGAAAATCTGTAGACTTGTGTGCACTCAATATGAAAATTGTTGTACTGTATAAATATGTTCCCGAGTTTGATGCTCCTCTTCTAGTCACACGAACCGCGCTTCTTACCGACGTAGAAAAATGTCCTACCGCGCTATTATCCGATTCTTGCTTGTTTACAGCGAACCGCGCTTTCACCGTTGCTCTATTTTCTTGATCGATGAACCGCGCATCATCCGGCACTTGCTTGTAGATAAAACAACCGCGTACAGCTTCCGAAGGAAAAGACGTGTAAGCGACCGCACGTTATGAACGTAAGGTTCCTTACTCTAACCTTACCAATAACGGCAAAAGCGAGATTAAGATGCGCTCGCGCACGGAACTAGTAATAGCTTAAATGCCAGTACAGCCCGAACATAACTGTACTAGTAAAGAAAATATATTTTCTTTTCAAATAACCGCGCAAGGGTTAGTAGATACTTCGCACAAGTGAAAACTTATAGAACACAAAAATATATACACGCAATAAACAGATATCAGATAATAAATGAATTCAATTCTGATAATAAAAAATTGTCTTTTCAGTATTTTCTTAAAAACAATGTCTTTCTTCAAAAATAAGGCAAATAAAAACTTCACTCGACTTCATAAGTCTTGAAGGAGTGAATCACTTAGCTTGCTTCATCTGTATCTCTGCCCCTTGTAAAGTCTTGAATACAATGACTTTTCTTCTGAAACTTTTGGAATTCTTTTTAAAAAACTCATCTAGTATCAGCTAACTATAAATATTTTTAAAATATACTCTAGAGCTAAGTAGACTGCGACCTGCCACAAAGACAGCTAAAATGAAAGGCAGTTTAGAACCTAGAGTAACATTCTAAACTACCTCACAATCCATTTACACCAATCACTGCTGCAGGCAAGAACCTCCATCTTGCCTTGGGGAAGCAAGCGATTCCTGAATGTACATTAAGGAATTTTTGTACAAGTTCTTTTTTCTAATTCAAACATAACCCAAACATAACACTTCTAAGTAAAACTATATCCAAAAGGTGTTATAGCTAAATGATGATTTCTTATTTAATGTGAGCAATTGAATTTAATGAAAATTATCTTGGAATGATAACAGTATGTCTTTTGAGGTTGTGGACCTTAGAAACTCTAGAAATGTACCATGGAATCCTGACATATCTAGCGTTAAGATACATTTTTTGGGTCTGCCCCAGTATGTAGTTCCACCCCTCCTCCTCAATGGGGGTATATAGAGCCTCCTCCCACTTTCTCGGGACATCCAAACCGCCCAACTCTGCTCCCATCAGGTCCCTGTAAATCTGTGAGGTTAACCGACCCTCCCTTTGCTGTGGAGTAGCTGCCATGTCGGTAGTTGTACCGGAAATGAGGGAAACGGGGACCTAAGTGTGTGGCGAAGCCGAATGTACACGAATATGTCCAGAGCTGAGTCAGCACTTCGCTCTCTTGCTTGTTGGGCTGTTACGAACATCCCATCTACGGACAAGTCGCCTAATGCTGCAATTTTAAGTTTGTCTACCCACTGTCGGTCTACCTGCTCATTCGTTATGGGCACTCCTGGGATGTGTTTTGCCGGAAGAAGTGGCGAGCATCTAATGACAATGTTGCCCCTGGCTTCAATCTTTTTTCATATCATGTGTGATCAGGATGACATTTCGTGTCTTTAGGGGGACCTGAAGCTCTCCAATGATCACTGCATGCAACAGGTTGGGGGTCGCGAGATCCTGCCCATGCTGAACGTGTGGGCAAACCAAGTGAGTGGCATACCAGTGCCCCAGAAATTGTGCCTGTGCAGCCCAGTAGTATCGTTCCAGGTCCGGCAAGGCTAACCTTCCTTTTGCTGACCGTCGAGTAAGTATTGTTTAGGCTACTCTTGCTGGTTTCCCAGCCCACATTAGGTCTAAAATTACGTTGCATAAACATTGGAAGAAGCCTCCCGACAATAATAATGGGACGTTTATCAACAGGTAGAGGAGTTTGGGTAATCATTTTAATGAGGGACACCCGAACCAGGAGTGTGAGGGAGATGGCGCCACCTTGCTATTTTCCCCCGGAGCAGTTCGATGGTTCGCCCATAGTTATTGCAAAACAATTCTTGGCGATTTCTAGTTAGCATTATCATCAGATACCATACGTCGGAGGACTCCCACCGTAATTCAAATTTCTTGCGGAATTGCCTGGTCCCTGCTGTCAGGGGAAACACTAGTGACTTATTAGGTTTGATTTTAAGCCCCAAGAATACCCCAAACCTTAGGACCTCTCGCATCACCGGATTCATGTTGGCTTCTGGGTCTCTAATGACTAGGGCCACGTCGTCGGCATATAGTGATAGGATGAGTTTGTGAGGGCCCAGATTTGGCCCCCTATCAATTTGTCGATCTCTCTGGCCCGCAGTGAGCGGCTCCATTACAAGAGCAAACAGAGCCGACAAAGGGCATCCCTGTCTGGTCCCCCTTTTCATTTCGAAATGCACTGGCCGTGCTCTCCCAGTATGATTTTGGCTGCGATTCCTCTATAGGAGTGAAATTAGTCTGATGAAAGTGGTCCCCAGTCCCAATTTCCGCAGGAACCCGAAGAGAAAAGGCCATTCGACAAACGAAAGCCTTTTCAGCATCTAGGAGGACCGCCACCGCCTGAGTTGAGGGGCTCAGGGCTTCCAGGATGCAAAAGAGGCGCCCGATGCCGAATGATGTTTCGGCCGGGTATAAATCCTGCATGATCTGCCAGCACCAGTCTGGGCAGGAGTGGGAGTAGCCTGCTAGAATTTTAGCAAAAATGTAGCTGTCAATGTTTATTAGTGAAATCGGCCTATAGGAGGCACAATCCTCGGGGGGGTTTCCCTGGCTTGTGGAGCAGTATCACGTAAGCTTCACGCATTGTGGGTTAGCAGCAATCCCTTCTTCATACTCTAGGAAGGGGAAGAGGTGCTAGTACGGAGGCAAACGCTTTGTAAAATTCCCCAGTCAGTCCATCGGGGCCGGGTGACTTGAACCTGAGACTTCTTTGATTGCTGTTAACATTTCCACAGAGGTTATCGACCTATTGGGAGGTTCCCTCAGGCCCCCTTCCACCCAGCACAGGCCTGTTTCTTCTAGGTAGTCATGGAGGGCATCTGGGTCACTCAGGCATTTAGAGCTGTAGAGCTCTTGATGGAAGACACGGAATACCTCTGTCTTCTTCAGTATGAACCATGTCCCTTTGTGAGTTCTGTATACTATCTACAATAGGGTGTCGCCTGTCAGCGGCTATCAGCGGAGCCAAGAGCGCTCCTGGATTTTGGCCTTCACCGTTAGGCAAAGTTTGTATGCAGTACCCTCTGGGAACACTACAAACCACTCTGACTACAGGTATAGCAAACCCAACCTTTGGTATAACCTTGTACAACACAGTTTTGGTAGCGTGTTGAGCAGCCAGGCTTATCTCAAGAGGGGTCAATGTGAGCTGTATTGGAGTTTTCAAATAAACTTACACTCAAGGTTTCTTGAATAAGCAATTATTTATCAGTCAGTTAGAAGAAGCCTTCTTCATAAGGGAGCAATATAATAGTAACACGCAAATACATTTAATGAAATATACACTCTTAATATCTCTAAATCAGTAGATACCATTTTAGGATGGCCCACAGACACTACCTACACCCTCAGGTGACTTCAATTGCTAGGGTGCTGGGGACATTAATATATCACTGTTGCATTTAGGATCATATAGTAATATGTCAAAGGAAAAGATTATTTAGAACAAACAAGAGACCACAACTATTCTTAAGCAGGTCACTACTTTCAAATCCTCCAATAAGAGTCATTCAGTGGAAGAGGCTAAGCCAAAGTCACTAAGTCTATGTAAGCTGAAGCACTTCTTTGTAGGTAAGTAGAAAGCCTTTGCACAATGTTTTAGAAGTCTTTGAAGAAAAGAAGAATCAAATGTAGGGCCTCAACCTAGTTAGATCTGTGAGTAGTAGAAGATGCAAGCAACTTTACAGTCAGAGGTAAGTTCTCTCAGACTTTTTACAGTACCTTTTTTTTAAAGTAAAGAAAAGATGCAGCAGATGACGCCTGTTCTTGTGCAGCTCTGCGGCTCTCACTGTTCCTGGGCCTCAGTCGTGGGGACAAGAGGGAGGACGTTGGACTCCTGCACTGCACTGGGACAGTCAAAACATGCAACTAGCAAACTTCACTTTCAGTGGCTGGTCAATGTTTCAGCTCCTCGTGTCTACCGAAAATAGCAACACTGCGGTTCCTGGCTGTTGAGATGGAATTTCCTTGCCTCTGGTGTCCCCCACTCAGTTGAGGGGTCTCTGGCTCGGTCAGTCCTGCTTCCTGGGAGGATCTTCCTGGAGCTCTTGGCCATCTTAAAAGCAACGCACACAAACTGGTGTTCCTCTCCCTGGCTATACTGTTTCCAGCAGCAACTCTGCGGAAATTCAACCAGCTCCGAGGTTGGATGTCCAGGTGGCTTACTTTGGAGTTGATCGGTCCCACCAACTCAAGGGGTGAAGTCCTTCTTGCAGGAGCTTTTCTGCTGATTGGAACTTGGCGTTTCGGCACTGCTGCAGGGCTTTACTGGGCAAACCAACGTTCCAGGGGTTGCAACAGGCGTCCTCTTCAAGTTCCTTCGATTCCTTCGTCCAGTGGTCGACTGCATTTCAAGCCAAAAGACTTGTCTTTTATTCAGTTCTCTCCCATTCATTCCAGCCTAGCTGTCCGTCACCCAGCAGGGTGGCTGTCCTCGCCGTACAGTCAGCCGCCCAATCACTACAGAGGGCATTTGGGTCTCCTAGGAGACTAAGCACAGGGTGTTCCGGGCACCTCCCTCATTTTCTGCCCACCACAGACACACTTCAGCTAGAGGCAGTCTTCACTCGTGAATCCCACCAAAGGCAAAGCTAACAATGGGACCAAACCTGGTTTGGCGGGCACAGTAAGTCTCAAGAAGGACCTTTCCACAAAGAAATGGAGAAAGAAGACCGGGCCATTTTGATAAAAATGGCACCCTTGGGTGCTTCACTGCAGCTGCGAACGTAGCCCGCGGTAATTGCACACCACGGTTGTTAAAACAAAACCACTGCCACCAGCCATTCAGTGAGAAAAGGGTAACATAAAAATGTTACATGAGACTCTAGACAAAGCGGATACTATATAACCCCTCCAGCACCCTATGGTAAAATAGTGTGTGCTGGGTCTGGAAAGTTACAAATGTAAGTAAAGCCAATATTACTTTACTGCTCTGGGAAAGAGTAGTTTATCCTAGAGAAGGTATTTAAAGCTTGGGAAGTCTGTAAGATTTCCTGTGCGACTGTGACACAATGTAAACGATGATGCCTATGGAGTTTGTCAGGCTCCATAACCAAAAGAAAGAGTTCAAAATCACATTAAAATAATTGAGAGAGTGGGAAAAAGAGTCTCTCTCTCTCCAGGTTAAAATCCAGAAAAGTTGCTGGGGGGTCTCTAAATTGGAGGGAATTAGCACATTTCTGAGAACTCTCCCTAAGAATCGATAAGTGCAATTGGCCTGTATTTGTTGGGATCCTGAGCATCGCCCCTTTTAAAAATGGGGATAAGGATTGATTGAGCCGTGGAGAAGGAAATAACATGGGTTAGGTAGATTTGATCGTACATGGGTTTTAGAATCCCTGACCAGATCCGAGGAGCGTCCTTCAAAACGAATGAAGGGATACCGTCTGGGCCCGGAGCATGAGGGCTTCAGTCTACAAAGGGCCCCGATTATGTTCTCTATATCCCATGGGCATGAACCAGCACTAACTGGACCCAGGTCAAGGGAATGGGAATCTTGATGGCTTTCTGGCAAAGAATACTTCTTTACATAATAGTCAACCCAGGATTGTTCTTCTATCAGGGACTCTGTACCTTTACCCTTAAGTCCCAAAGTCTGATTAACAGTGGCCCAGAATTTGTTTTCCCTGCCATTAAAAAGTTGATGAAGCGTAGACTGTTGGGTATGTATGTAAGTAAGATTTGATCGTGAGAGAATTAACTACATTTTTATGTGTTTAGTAGATTTTATTCCTAGCCACTGAAAATTCTATCTGGGGGATAACTCGTGTTCACATCAAGAGCAGGGGAATATTCATGAATAACTCTTTTAACACAGGCCATAATAGTTTGATAGGGTAGATTATAACAGTCAGAGCTCGCACCCAAATAATTGGCGTTTGTTTAAATTTGGCAAAGAGTCAGTCAAGAACAGACTCCATTTGGCCACAATCTTTCTACTCCAGTTAAAGGGGCGACCTCCCCCCAGCCTCTGATAGACCATTGTGGTCAGGTCCAAGATCAAAAATGGGGAAAGTCTCGAGCAAAATGACAGTAGTACATTGTCGCCCAACTCGGGATTGATAGGAGTCAGGTAGTCACATTCAGGCCTTAATCGTTTGAATTATAGAAATAATCGATCCTAGATGTTCTACCTCCTCTATGCCAAGTATACAGGGGGCAATTAGAAGACTGGCCACAGTACAAAAGGACATATCCCTTTCCCTGAGAAAGCAATCCCAACACATTTCCCCGATCTATGTTCTAATGCAGAGAAGAGGGAGTAGCTTCAACAGCATTCCAAAGTGAACCCAGGAGGATAGCTCAGGAGCAACGTGCTCGCCTTGGAAGCAAGACGAGACAGAGCAACACCGTTTTGATCCCCGGGTCCGTGTTTAGACACCTCTGGGTATTAAGTGTTATAAATAACCTATCATCATACCCTGCGCACAATAGGAATTGAAATTGCCCCCTTGTTTTATTCTGTTCTCGTTGCCCTCAGACCATGCTTGAACTATGACAATCCATGATTACTGTATAGCCACAAATGACTCTAAGCGGATTCCAATACATGTTAACTAAAAGTAAGGGTGGCTGTCCCAAAACCAAAATGACCTTAATCGCCAACAGCCATTCGTTTCTGAAGAATCAGTACCGATTTAGTCCCAAGATTTGGATCTGTTGCCAATGCCGGGCCTCCCCTAGGTCGGCCCAGCTCCCCTTTTACTGCCGGACTATTTAGTGTGAAAGCCCTCAAGTTCAAAAAAAGAATCGTAAGCATGGTTTCATGCAACATGTAGATGCGTTGCAATACCTCGTCGCTAGGTTCCTCAATAAATGTAAATGGATTAATGCCACACACATTTCCATGAAATCAGCTCGACCTTAGTATTGTCAGGGTTTGCCCATGCCTAGTCTGATATTTTCAAAGGTTTTAAGGTTTTAAGTGCAGATCCAAACCCATGACAAATCCTGCCCAATAAAGTTGTAATAAGTGACGTCGCATCCCCAGGTCCCCCTAGAACATTGTCCTAAAAAGCCCAAACCTTTTTTTTTTTTGCAGGGTTAATAATATTGTTTTGAAGCCCAAGAATTGTTTTGCGTCATCCGTACTTTTCAATCCTGCCATTTCATAGCCCAGGAATAAGATTCTCCTTCTGTTCTCAAACCATATTCACTACTATTTCCGAGTGAAAATAGCGAACTATGCGTTGGTTATCCACATGCAAAGAAATCCTGTCAATAGGATTTAATAGACCTCAATTGAGGGATATTCTGGAAATTGCCAGTACTCTAGATCTATTTAAACTTATTAGGTTGTCTGATGGATTCTTTACAACTCAACCTAAGATTTTTGAGGCACAACGATTGCACTCGCCCTTCGCTGTTTCTAATACAGTTTGTAGAGATTGTGCAGGATCTTCCTCCCGCACAGGTATGGACATTTATTTATTTAGCATTTGTAGAGCGCTCTGCAGCCGACAGGCATAGAGGCGCTGTTCAAGGATACTTAAGAAGGCTTGCTTGAGGGTTACAAAAAGCGGCCCAAAAAGTAAATAGCGTTAGCTTTAGATGGTACAGTTACATAACAGTATTATACAGTGTATCATTTGCGACACCTGTCTTACCCACATCACCTCCAGGTTTGGATTAATATTGTCGCATCGTGAAATACTAGGCGATGGTACAGGTAAATTGATCCCGTGGTTCGCAGCAGCCCCGGAACCAACGCTGTAGACTGTCGACTTCTCAGAGGTCTGTAGACCCGTCGTTACATTAGCATGAGTTAGCTCTTAGTTTGCTTTGTTTGTAAATGAACAGGAAAGCCTACAACTTGATCCTTTTCAGATCAACCCGATGAAGCCTTCTCTAATACTTCTTTCCACATGACAAAACCAGAAGTTGATGCAAGTTGTTTATCAGGGCCATGAGTCCATTTTTTTTTCCAGTCGGCTATACCTGGCAGCAAAGATATGGCAGATGTTTTCTCTGTAACGTTCAGTACCCTTGCAGAGGTACTGGATACAGTCTCTGCCTCTTGACGCTCCTGAAGATCTAGGTCAATCAGTTTCTGTCCCTGATAATTGACATATACCAGTTGGAATTACGCCCTTTCGGCCTAGTTGCTGTCATTTTTTGTATTTTTTCAAGTGGTTCTGTTTGCTGTTACATTTTTTTCCCCTTGCAGTCGGGTGTCTGGTGTATGTCTTTGGGATTTTCATGGATAATAGTTATGGCAGGGGTGTCCCGTAATGATCCAGGAAGATTGCATAGGGTCTGCGATTTATATTTGTATTTATTTTTTATTTTATTTTTTTGTCTCCTCCAAGGAAGCTGCTGCCTCCACAATGGCCCAAGGTCTATCTGGTGTTTCGGAGAGCTGCAAATCGTTCAGAGCTTCAGTACTAGATACCTCGACAAGTCAGGTGCAAGATGCAGCATCCTTGACCGTCGTCCCTTTACTTTATTCCTTGGGTGTAACCCGCAGGGTTTTCTCCAGCGTAGACATTTTATTGAAAATTAGTGTCACCTTTAAGTCTAGGTTTGTCAGTCTTTGAGTGTTCTCCAGTAGAGAATCCTTATCCCATTTGTTCACTTTGAGGAACCATCCCTCTAACGAAACATGCCAGAAACGCTATGCGATTCGTCAATTCATTAAATGTGGTCTGCTGGCCAGTTGGTACCCACCCAAATTGTCTTGCGTCTCAGTCTTTAATGTGCAGATTTTATATTGTGGAGGATACTAAGTCTTTGAAAGGAAGGCCCATAGGGCCTATGGATTTAGTGCAGTCTTGTTTTAGAGGCGATTTGGATCCCTCCCTTTAATATTTGGACCACAATCCCAGAGGACCCGTTTGTATCTCCATACATATTGATGGCCTACCCCTGGGCCTGAGGCGGTGATAGAAAGCCCTCGCTGTCCTTCTGTGGACTGTTTATCGACAGTCACTGTACGCTTCACCATGCTTTCCTCAGTTTTTTTTTTAAATATTGTGTGCTGTTCCTGGTCATCTGAAGGGGAATCAAAGCGTGACGACAACCTATTGCATTCGTAAGGGGTTTTTCCAAATGTATCGAGTACTGTTCGTTTATGGTAGTCTTGACGTCACTTGCCATCCCTCCCAAGGAATTCCTTTTATGAATCGCTAGATGATCGATGGCTCCCAGCAGTAGCCTATGGCCTCTTGTTGTTCTTGAATCCTTCAGAATGGAGGGCATGTCCAGATCTATAATATCTCTCTGAAGCTCTGTAGTGCTGTTGCGGCTAAATGGAAAGAATCCTCCATGATAAGGCAATCCTGTCCTAGACCATTAATCTCCCCCTCTTCTGGCTCATCAAGGGGTGGGAGGGCCAGAGGCCCCTCAGCATCTAGCTGTGGTTGAGCCCTAAGTGCAGACAAGATTCCCTCACACGAGTTTCCAAATACAAACACTTTGGGAGAGCAGGGAGGCGGAACAGAAGGAGGGCAAGAAGGTTGATTTTACAAGGTACAAGAATCTATTCCTAATACCGTATACATTTGATTATTTAGTGCAGGAGATTGGTTGTCCTTGTTAGCCTGCCCAAAGTGCTGGGGGTGGGGGGAGGGATAGATGCATGGAATCTTACCACCTTCCTAAAAAAAACACAATAGGTG
This sequence comes from Ambystoma mexicanum, assembly GCF_040938575.1. NCBI lineage: Eukaryota > Metazoa > Chordata > Amphibia > Caudata > Ambystomatidae > Ambystoma > Ambystoma mexicanum. Next base: position 365,824,918 of record NC_090935.1, read on the forward strand.
TTGCAGATAAACATTTCTGCAGACACTCTGCATCTGTCAATCCCGTCCAGCCCCGTAGTCTTGTGTATTCTCCTGTGTAGGTTCGGTATTGTTAAACAAAAACAGTGGTTCCTTCGGGGCCTCCTTGTGCCCCTTAGTTGCCAAGGTACGATTTGCATTCACATTACCCTCCCATTCTCTTGACACTCTGCCATTGCCGAAACCACTCCTCAGGTTCGGCATGATCCTAATTTGGACCCGAGTTTAAAGACCAATAGGGCAAGACAATAGAGGTCCTATACACTGCACCTCTAGGGAGGAGTCAAACCAGATTAGGCCGGAACAACACCAGATAACATAACCAATAACAGTTTCCAAGAAAAGTTTCACAGCTGAACCGATGAGTGATGTGATAATGAGCTTTGGTTTCCCTGCAGTCCTAAAAAGAGGAGAGACACATCAATTCCAAATCATAAAAACTTCAGCTTGAGGCCCCAGCACCTACAAGCACCCACCAGCACAAAAATAAAAATGTAAAATAGTTACAAAAGTTGTAGCAGATAAGCCTTGTTAGCGTGCAGCTGGGTATATTGCAAACCACAAGTAGCCACAATCTCCTCTCAAAATTTGATGGCCCCAACCACCACACTAGAGATACCTTGGGTATGCTTGTGAAGTGGGATTCCACATCAAATTTAAACCCCAGGTCGGCTCAAAAGCAAAGTGCCCACAGTCACCGGCCGGAGTACATTAGTGTTCGGCAATATTGTATGCAGTACCCTGTGGGAGACCGCACCAGCCTTGTCCTATTGGAAATAGTTAACCCAACCTTTTGTATAAGCATGTACTATACAAGTTGGTAGAGTGACTGAGCAGCCAGGCTCATCTCAAGAGGGGTCAATGTGAGCTGTACGGTTAGTGCACAGAGATTCACAGTGACAAGTATCCAAATAAACACTCATTCGAGGGGATTGGGTCCTCCGACGTATTCCAGATCTATGACAGTAATCACCACAGCTGTGCTGATTACTGTCATAGATATGGAATACGTCGTCGGACCATCCCATCGAAAGAAAGTTACAAGGTAAGAGAGTAACTTGTTCTACTCCAGGTATCTAGATTAAACAATTATTTATTAATTTAATTCAGTTGAATAAGCCTTCTTTAGAAGGGATCAAAATATGTAATACAAAATATACTTCGAAATACACACTGTTTCTGTAAATCAATAGATGCCCATTTGAAATGTCACTCAGACACTTACTACACCCTGAGGAGACTTAACTAACTAGGATACTGTGGACATTGATAGACCACTGGCCCATTTAGAACAATACTGAGGTTAGTGTATAAAGGAAAAGATGAGGGAATAAAACAATGGTTTACAAATATTCTTAAGCAGGTAAGTACTTTTTGAACCCTCAAATGCAAAGTAAATTCACCCTTTACTGGGGGAAAGCAAAGCACAAAGTGAGAGGTAAGAGTCTTTCAGGGAGCCAGAGCAGCCAATGTTAGTTGAGCAAAAGTCTAGGTGAGCTGAAGCACTTCTTGCAGGTAGGTAAGTCTTCCACAATGTTTTAGAAGTCTTTGTAGAAATTGAAATCACTGTACGGCCTCAAGCTTGGAGGCTTGTGAGGGGCAAAGCTGCAAGCAACTCTGCAAAAGCAACCAAGACAAGTCTCAACTGAGAACTAGCAAGGCTACCCAACAAGAGCGAAGTGCCCTTAGTTTTACAGTACCTTTGGTTTGAAGACATTGGTTCCCGCTGGCTTCTGTTCCTTTGTAGGTCTGCAGATCCTGTTGTTCCTGGGCCTCAGTCGTGGGGACAAGAAGGACGACGTCTGGAGACTCCTGCACTACGAATTGAATGTCGGCAGCCGTAATGGGCAGCCATCAGATCAGTGGCACTTTGTGGTTTTAGCTCCTCGTAACTCTTGCAAATGTCACCACCGCGGTTCTCAGATGCCTTTATGAACTTTCCTTGCATCTGGAGTCCAGCACTCTGTTGAGGTAACTCAGGCTTGGTCTATTTTGCTTCATGGGGGTCCAGAGGATCTTCCTGGAGCTTGGGTCCGACTTAAAAACGACTCACTCGATTCTGGTGTTCCTCTCCCTGGCATTTATTCCTGCAGGAGTAGAGGAAGTACAGCCAGCTGTGAGAGGATGTCCAGACGAGTTCGCTTTGGGGTCGATTGGTCCCACCAACCCAAGGGGAGAAGTCCTCCTTTGCAGGGCTTCCTTAGTCTAGGCAAATAGGTCTAGTCTTTAGCACTGCAGCAGGGCTTCATCGGGCAAACCAACGGTCCAGGAGTTGCAGCAGGCGTCTCTTCCAAGTTTTTCTTTGGATTCCTTCATCCAATGGTCGACTCTGCCTTTCAAGCCAAAAGCCTTGCCTTTTATGCAGGTTTCTCCCATTCATTGGCTGCTTAGCTGGCAATTACACACAAGGGTTAATTTCTATAACCAATGGGATTAAGCACAGGGAGTTTCGGGCACCTTCCTCACTTCCTTCCCCTGCCAGACATAGAGCCAGATGCGGCTTCAGCAGTGAATCCTGCCAAAGACAAAACGAACAAAGGGACCAATCCTGGTTTTGCATACAGAGCAAAATTCAAGGAGGACCTTCCCAACAAGAAATGGCGAAAAGATCAGACTGGGGCCATTTTGACAAAATGGGCACCCATGGGTGCTTTACTGCCGCTGCAATTGCAGCCGGCGGTAGAAACACATAATGGTAGTAAAAAGTAAACCACTGCCACCAGCCATTAATTGTAGAAAGGGTAACATAAAAATGTTACATGAGAAACTAGACACAGGGGATACTAAGTAACCCCTCCAGCACCCTATTGTAAGATAGTGTGTGCTGGGTCTAGAAAGTTAAAAATGTTAAGTAAAGTCAATTTCACTTCACTGCTCTTGAAAACGGTAGTTTCTTCAAAAGAAGGTATTTAAACCTTTAGGAAACCTAAGACTTATATGTGCCTCTGCAGTGAAGGTGTTGTGTGTCACAATGTAAAAAGATGATGCCTATGGAGTTTGTCAGACTCCATAATCAAAAGAAACATACTTTAAATAACAGAAAAATACATGAGTGGGGAAAAGGTCTCACTCTCTCCAGGTTAGAAATTATTAAGTCCTAGAGTCCAGCAAAAGTGCTAGGGGTCTCTAAGGTAGAGAGGAATTGGCACATTTCTGAAAATTCTCCCTAACCGGCAGTGTTGCCACACAGCATGATTTCAGTTTTATTTGGGTTCAGAAGGAGGTGATAGGATATATGATAGGATATATGATATGATAAGTTATTTATAACGCGCTTAATACCCAGAGGTTTCTAAGTGCGGACCCGCGGCCGAGCCTCAGATTCCTAGGGAGTGGAGTCGGTCAATGAAGATAGGATGGTTAACAGTGTCAAAGGCTGCCGACAGATCAAGGAGAACCAGTGCTGCCCAAACTTCAGAGTCTGAGGCAACATTAAGATTATCCCAGATCGAGATGAGGGTGGTTTCTGTTCCATGGAGCGGCCTGAAGCCTGATTGAGCGGGGTCGAGTAGTTTGTTGGATTCTATGAATTGTTTGAGTTGAGAGCATGCAGCATGGTCAATGAGTTTCGCCAGGAATCGGGTGTTGGACATCAGTCAGTGATTCTTAGGGTCAATGGAGTCAAGAGAGGCCTTTTTAGAAGCAGTTTGACATGCACTATTGTGAACGCCTCGGGAAAGATCCCAGCGGTGAGGGAGTCATTTAGTATGGACCTTGCTAGTCGAGGAGAATATTTCTTTCTGAAAAGAGGCAGGGCAGAGGTCAAAGGGGGATCTAGAGGGTCTGCTGCAGGATAGTAGATCAAGGAACTCCTCTCTCGAGATGGGGTTGGTTAGGGAGAATTCTTAGAAATGTGCTAATTCCCTTCTACCTTAGACACCCCCAGCTCTTTTTGCTGGACTTTAGGTTAATTCTTAACATGGAGAGAGAGACCATTTTCCCACTCTCTCATGTATTTTTCTGTTATTTGGACTCTGTGTTTCTTTGTGATTTTGGAGTCTAACGCACTCCATAGGCATCATCTTTAACACATAGCACCTTCAGTGAGTGGCAAAAGGAAGTCTTTCAGATTTCCCAAAGGTTTAAATACTACTGTTTCCAAGAGCAGTAAAGTGAAATTGACTATATTTACATTTGTAACTTTTTTAAGCTGTTTTTATTGACTTTTAATAATAATAATACTTTAATGTGATACAGATTGAAAGTAATTCAAACTTTACACATATTACAAATTACATAGAAAAATAAGCTCTTTAAATTAGGACATAAATATATGTATCAATACATAGTTCCTTTACATACATCAAATTACTTCAGAGAGAAAGTAAAGTAAAATACAAAATGCTATATAGTCAGTTATATATAGTCAGTGTGTGCTAACATGGAGCCTTGGCTACATGTTAGCACACACATTGTGGTGGTTATGCAGGAGTTGTACACCCCTACTAGAGACGTCATGCCTCTATACCCATTAACTGTGTAGGAGAAGGATTACCTCATCCCAATCGGAGTCACTTGGTTATTAGTGAACCCTTCCTATTAGGACTTTTTAAATCAAGGCGCCCATAACTTTTTCGTTCTGTAGCCATACATTATACAACGCAATATAGAGATGCATATTGGAAGTATTAGTACAATAAAGCCAGAATGGTCTTTCACATATAGTTTGCGGGTCGTGCACAAATTCCCCAAGATATTTGGAAATTGAGGATCCCAATACAGAGCACTCGGTTAGTAGATGCTTAGCGGTCTCCAGGCAATCAGGGAGGTTACATAAACGACATACTCGTTCAGTAGTAGAGATCTTTTTCCTGGATCCTAAATTATACAGAGTTGGTAATTGCTCCAGACGGAACAGAGTAATGAAACGTCTGAGCCTTATGGAGGGGCAGAGGTGCAAATAGGCTTGGGGTTTCATAAAATTATAGAGTCTATATTTAACAAAAGCACATGACTTTAAACTACTCAAGTGTGAGAAGTTCTCTAACCAGTCCCAGAGGTCTAACTTTTTACTAAGTGCTGTTAAAACGTCCTGGGAGACAGTTACCCCTCTGAGTCCAACCTATGTCTCTGAGACATTTGGTCATATCTTTCTGAAGGGGGGAAGTGGTATCCTTTTTACTCACTTCTTGATGTATAATAGCCAATAACGGGTTAGGAGAACTGCTCTTCATCTTAAGATAGAAGCCCGCCCTCTTCAAGTACCAGTGCTTTAAGTGATGGAAGGCCCAGCTCAAGCCTAATCAGGGCCATTGGGACACTCGGAGGTAATCCCAGTATACGGCGCCAAAATTTTCCCTCCATCACTTGCAGCCAGGCCAGGTCGAATGAAGTAAGGGCTTCCAGCCCATACGTAATCATAGGCGCAAACACTTGAATGTATAAGTGTCTTGTCCCCCATAGGGTAAAACCGGCCTGCTTGCAGGTGAATGACGCAATTAAAGCTGTTACTTGCTGCGCCCTAGTTATTCGCCCTTGTCTGCACAGGGAATAATCGCCCAGCGGTTCAATTTCAACACCTAGATACCGGTAGGATGGAGAATATAGTATATTGTTATTGTATACCCAGAGCGCGCTCATGGGGGTTTGTATACCCAGAGACTCGGTGTGATGCTGGAAATGCATCTGAGGGACAGGGCCTCTGAATCCTTGTCCTATTACTGTTTTTATGTTTGTGTGTTCTGTCATGTTTTCTGCCCAGGAGTCCATGTGGGACTCCTGGCAGTGCAGCTCTCTTTTGGTTTGGTGAACAGACCCATGGGATACCCTTATGGCACCCATGGGTAGGGGTACAACCCTGTGCCCCTAGTGTATGTTTTTGGGCACCTGTGGGTGGCCCACAGAGCAGGGTATGGGCTGGTGGCAGCTCCATGCTGAACTTGACAGGTGCTCTGGGTGTCCTCCATTTTGGGATACCCAGGCCCTGCCATTGGGGATCAGTTGATTCCTGATAGAAACAAGATGGCCCCTGTGGCCTCTTGCTTTCTATTGCCTGTTGTCTTGTTTTTCCCAAAGTCCTGGGAAGCCCTGACTCTGTCCCTTCCCCCTGACTGGCTGTTGGGTGGAAGTTCCATATATGGTATTGTTGTGAAGGCCCAGCTAGACTGACTGGAGCCTTCCCATTGACTGTATGTTATGGGTACCTCCTGTGGGTGGGACCTGGGTGAATGGAGTGGGTGACCAATATGCACTCCTTGTTGTGGTTGTCTGGTTTCTGGCATGTGAGACAAAGACTGAGACAGCCCTGCCCGAAACTGGCCTGAATGCAGTGTGTAGTGTTGAATGGCTGGGTACTTGTCCCAATCCACATTCCTTGTTGTGAGTGTCTGAAAGGGAGGAGTGTGGCCTGAATGCACTGTGTGCCTGATTGGCTGACTGACTGCATGAATGCCCTTCTGTGTGATTGGCTGCTGTGTGTGTGCCAGCAGTGTGGATGAGAGACAGGATAGTATATCTGGGGACCACTCACCACTGGAAATTGTTCAGAAGCGTTCAGAAGCTGAGTCTCCACTCAAGAGTAACTGGAACTGCTGATCCTCGACGTCCAGCTGGAAGAAGAAGACTGGCTGCTGCATTTGCTTCGACAGATCTGAAGGTTGCCGAATTCGTCGAGGACTGATCCGAGAGAGGACCTGGTAAGGCGCCCTCTTCCCGTGCTCCGAGGGACCATCGAGCACCGCTGAATCTTCGCCGAAGCGCCCTGGAAGTCAGACCCTCGAAAGGCTGCCGACCCGAGACTGGACCGCCGAGGAGATCGAAGTGAAGCACCCGGACATCGACGCTGTCGAAGTCCATTGCCGTCGACCAGGGTTCGCAGGTTTGTGTAACCGCTGGAGGCCCGTCAAAGTTGTGTTGCCTAGCCGTGGGAACCACTTGACGCCGTGCCGCCGACGACCGAAGCCGTCCGCTCCTTTGCCTAAGAACATTCAATCGAAGGACTCTCTCGACCGCTTCGTCGACCGCTTATCCTGCCGGAGAAGTCGAGGACGACCAACGCGCCGAGGAGAAACCTGCCGGTGGGTTTCCCGCCACCCGACGACCTCAAAGACTCGGACGACTCGACGCCCTTGCTGGGCTCCCGTCTCTACAATCTTTGCGGTCCAGAACTATTGTCATCGAGGTGCCCCGCACACCTCCGCCTTGCAGGATGCCGACGCCCCGACGAGCACCGCTCGGACGAAGCTGCCGCCTCTTCGACATCGTTCTACCTCGTTTGTCGACGGACGTTCGACGCCCCGTGCCTCCCGCTTGAAAGGGAAGGCATTCAAGAAGGGCCGTCGATTCCCCGTCGCCGAACAGCGAGTCCCTCGACGTTTGTCGACGCCTTTTCGAGGAACTCGACTCCACCAGGTACATTGGGGGGGTAAAAACATTATAGGGGAGAATAAGACTTACAGAGCAATATATGGACTGGGCTTGTGTTATATCTTTCTTTACAGGTTGCCCAGGTGGGGGGGATCTCCACACAGAACTGTGCCTAGTGGTAGGGGTCAGTATTCTGCCTATTGCTCAACCATCTTATTTTCTCTCCTCTCTCTATTGCTGGTTTCCCTCTATTGGTCTGTGTGACATTGTACAGTATTGTTCATGCACTTCAATGAGATCTAGGGTGGTACCACTTCAGGATTGTAAATATTTGCTATTGTAGATTTTGCCAGAGTACAAAGTGAGTTACTATGATAAATGTACATAACCTTAACTATTGATTATATAAAGACTGTGTTCTAACCAATACAGAGTGTGGATATTCCTTTGTGGGGGCTTGGGGATGCACTGTACTTAAGAACCAGCCTGCATCACCTCCTGAGAAGCTAGGCCTTGATTGCTCGATCATTGCTACCGAATAGAGAATCTTGGCTGGGGTCTCCTGTGCCTCTCCTCCACCATATAGGGAGTGGGAGTACAGACACCCCCACCGGACGTTGAGGCCCGTTCTCTCACACTCGGGATACTCTTTTCTTCGTAAATCTGATCACCTTTGTCTTGTCTAGGTTAATCGACAAACCATTGATCTTGGCATATTCCCATAGTCACCGCAGAGCGCCTAATACCAGCTATGGTGTTATCAAAGATTACCAGGTCGTCTGCATATGCTAAGACAGTGCACGGTGCTTCCCCCATTTTAGGTGGGCAGTTATTCACCTCGGCCAGTGCTAATGGGATATCATAAACGTATAGATTATACACCAGTGGTGCCGTTACGCATCCCTGTTTTACCCCCCTGTTCTGTCTCACCGGTCTAGTCATACTGCCCTCTTGGTTTAATCTGAGGCACACCTTGGTATTATAATGCAACTGTCTTAGATAGTGAAGGAGACCTGGCGGACAGCCCGTGGTTTCTAGCTTAGTCCACAGCCTAACTCTTGGGATGGAGTCAAAGGCAGCCTTGAAATCAATGTATAGCGCGTAGAGCGGGGGCTGTCCCTTGCTAAGCGCCCGCGTTCGGAGCGTATCCATCACCCAAAGATTGTGCGTGATAGAGAAGCCACGGCGAAAACCACATTGGAATTTGCTAAGAATGTTGGTGTGTTCTACCCAATTCTGCAGCTCCATAAGCAGAAGTGCTGCAAAAAGTTTTCCCGTGGTATCCAGCATGGAGAGGGGCCTATAGTTATTTGGATCAATGCGGCTACCCTTTTTGAACACCGGCACCAAAATAGCCGTTTGCCATGAGCGGGGAGTCGTCCCCTCGGCTAAGACCTTTTTGAAAAGAATAGAGAGGAGGTGTGCCCAAAAAGCAGGGTGGTTCTTAATAACTGCATTGGCCAGTCCATTGGGGCCAGGAGCTCTGGAAGCTTTCAAGGTGGCTATTTTATTATATATGGCCTCCTCCGAGACATCAAGAGGCGGAGGAAAGGGAACCTTCACTACAGGATTAATTGGATCATCCGCCTCTCCAGAATTACGATCTAATAAAATTTTACCCATGATTCCTCACCAATGGGGTTGTCTTAGTGGCCCTTAACCTTCTCTCTGTTCTCATTTAATAGTAGCCATATATTACACGAGTTTCCAGAGCAAATGGTTTTAACAAGCTTTTGATTTCTGATATTCCTCTCTATTGTTCTGATGTTCCTAATACAAGCTCTGTATTTATTTTTGGCTTTTCTGACTTTTTCGTAATAGGTGGCTCCCACTATATGCAAGTGCTTAAGACCCCGAATCTCTGCTCTTAGCCCTCGCTTGGCGTCACGTATACCCTTATAAGGGGGAGTTGAACCTCCCAATTTTATCATGTGCCTCTTTTTTATGGTGGCATGCAGACCCGAGAATCCCAGGATCCATTCTTCTATTTCATTTGCGGTCATCTGTTCGAAATGAGGAAGAGACCACTGAGCGGGAGATGTAAGTGCTTCTGTAGCCACTCTAATGTTCCTCTCTGACCATACTATTCTGGATCTTGAGCAATTAGTTTGAATATTGTCAATGTTCAAATGAGAGGCAGAAGGGAGAGGGAGGCAGAGTGAGCAAAGAAGTAACGCATGGTCGCTCCAGTTATTGGGTATTACCCTCATGTCAGTAACTATGGACTGCATTTCGGGGCACATAAATATGTAGTCCAAAGTGCTAAATGATGTGCCATTGGACCATGTGTTTCCCCCGGACGGTCACCTAATGTTCGACCATTAATCATGGTTAATTCCCAAGTATCGAACAGTTGTAACCATCCTAACCCTTCGCTCTCCCTTTTCCCATGAGACATCAAGCATATTTCACTCAGGACGGGGTTGGGAGAAACCAGATGATCGCCCCTCATATGGCAATTAAAGTCCCCCGTAACCACTACCGCTAAATTACCAGACCTTTGTGTCCAAGATGACAATAACTCATGAATAGCCTCTTGAAGGGGTTCTCTTGACAACGCTCCAGGGGGATTATAGAGGTTAATCAATAAGAATCTACTTCGCCCATTTTCATTTAGATAGTCCACCTCAACCGCCAGAAGGTAATCAGCGGCTTTGGACTGAATCTTCCGAGAGTTGACCGTGTTAACCACCCCTGTGAGTAAACCCCCAAATGGGCGACCCTTGTCCCCCCTTTTGGCAAGTGACTGATATACTACAAAACCATCAAGCAGGAGTGGTTTCAGTGTCCATTTTTCCTGGAGACATATGCAACTATGCTTAGACAGCAAGTCCACTGATCCCTCAGGCCTCAAGAGATGGACAAAGCCTCGACAGTTCCACGAAATAAGAGAAAAGCTTCAATGGTTCTGTCTGATTCGTGGGAGAGCTTCCAACAATGTTTTAAGAGCTTGCTGTATTTCAGTAATCGCCGAATTTTCCAGTGCCACCAAATTGGGTTCTTTGGCCGTGGGGGCTTGTATATCAATGGTCTGTTTCCTCATTTGAGTCCCTCTCCTGTGGATCAACGTCAATGGCAATATCTACCGCTTTCAGTTCTTCTTTAAATTTTCTAATCATTTGCGCAGAAGCCAAGAAAGTGCAGTGTATGGCAGAGACATGGGAGTTAGGGACCTGTAGGGGTTCAATAAACAAGAACTCGTCAGATTTCATAACTCGAAGTTGAGGAATATAGTGAAGTCTAGTTAAGGCTCAGGTGTTTCTCCTGTTCCGCCCGACCCTATGGGATCTTCAGGATATAATGTAGCACTGTAGTCTAGGTCTTGCTCAGAGTCCACCCGTGAGACTTCGTCTAGATCCACCACACTAGACTTCTCTCCCGATACTAGCCAGTCTGACAAAGGCCCCTTTGCTTTTATAGCTCGAGCTGCCGCTCGTGCCATTCTTTTTCTGGCTTTTTTAGAGCGAGATTCCGGGGCTGATTGAGGTCTCGCGATAGGGAGTGGGGCGCTCGTTGATGCTTTCTTGTTTTTGAGTGCCCTTTTGGCTAGTCTACGTTGTTTCCATGTGGGAAAGGTCCCAGGACTTTGTGCAATTTCTAGATCTTCTACATTTGCTACTGAAAGTTCCTCAACTCGGGCGTTGTCCTTAGGGACAGGATGCTCGGCAGCTTCCTTAATAATCTTTTCCGGCTCTTCCATCTCTTCCACAATATGAACTGCATCTGAAAGGTTCACTTCCATCTCATCTCGAGGGAAGTCCTTAAGCTCCAATGCCCTTGTGATGGTGTTAGTATTTGTCAGTATGCGCCCTGACATTTGCAAAAGTATTTTAAGTGCAAATCGTAAAGAGGCTACTGACGATTGGAGCTCGGTTATTGCCGTAATATTTGTGTGCGGGCTGTTATCCTCTTCGGCCTCGTTTTCGGGGCCGTCCTCCATGGAGGCCATCGCTAGATTTGGAGAAGCAGATAGGCGACCAAAACTGCCCTCGGAATTAAATACCTCCAATGTTGTACTAATGCTTTCTTTTTGATGAGTTGAATTATTAGCTGCCCTCTGTGGATTCTGTGATGCCATTCCTCTCTGAATACTCAGACAGAGGTCAAGTAATGAGTTGTTATCAATGTCCTCAAAGTTCGTGGAGTTTAGTGAGATGCTGCCATTAATACCTGGTACAGCTGTTTCCTCATTAATTGTTGAATTTATTTCCGGTGGTGGATTCACACCAAAAAAGTCTGTGATAGCTCCTTGTGCCACAGGCACTGGATTTATTGAATTCTTCTTGCATTTTTTGCCTTTCTTGTTGTTCTCCTTGCCTTCTTTCAAAGGATGTGTCTTGCCTTTCCGCAAGTTGTAATTCGACTGGGGAACTCTTTTCCCCCGCTGCATGTCCACAAAGAGACAACACGATCCGTAGGAATTTTTTGTCAGTCCTACTTCAATGAAAGCAGTACTACTCGGTGCACCACCCCGAAGCGGTCACTTCCAGGACCAATGCCGGGTGTGCAGACGGTCAGGGTAGTTCACGTGCCAACTGCCCTGCACCCCTCCAATTCCCCACACACCCCTACTGTCTGTTTTCCTGTATCCTATGGGAGCGCTTATCAGGGATATAAGGGATACTAATCCCACCTGATCCCACCTCTAAACTCCCACTCCTCGCTGTCACTCCTGCGCTGGTCTCGCTGTCCTCCCGGCAGGTGCAATGACAGCGCAGTGGTGAGTGGGCAAGTCAGAGAGGGTAGGTAAGGGGCACCGGCGGAATACCTGAGGCCAAGTACAGTAGGCCACTAATCGGTGTTTTGCAGGTCAGCTATGCAGGGAGCCTCCTTTCCTCCTTGCCTCCCTGTGTCAAGCCGCACCTCGCTTTCTACCACACACACAGTGAGGCCGCTTCCGACACAGACACTCAGAACAAATGGTGTTCATGAGACACGTGATTGGCACAACGGCCGGTGCACTAAGACATTCGGGCACCGCAGGATGTTGGGGGCACTGCTGGGGGCTAGAGGCAGGAAGCTACAAAACACGCCACCACTAAGCACCTCAACAGCAGTCCGGCAGTCCGGCCGCAGGGACCACAAGTCCAACAATGGTCCTAGCCCTAGGTCTGGACCAGGACGCGGACCACTAGCCCAGCACCTACGTTCAACACCCACCGCTGCCGAGCAACACACTCATACACTCTCGCTCTCGGCTCCCACTCGGCTCGGCTTCCAGTCGCCCTGAGCCCCGAGACCTACTTGGAGTCTGCCTGCACACACAGCTGCCTCGACAGACTTGCCGCTTAATCGGGGCTTCAGCGTCTCGGCTCCTGCGCCTCACAGCTTCACAGCTGACCTCTGCCTTCACGGAGCCTCGGAGCTCAGAGCACTGCGTTTCCTGCGAACTAGGGATTAGAGGGATTAGAGAAAGGGACCTGCAGAGACCACAGAGTCAAGCCGCACTGTCGCTCGCTAGCACTCGCAATCACAGCCGCTTCCGACTCGCTTAGAATAATTGCCAATCTTTTGCAACTACAAAAAAACATGTAATTCAACACAGTCCCCTCATGGGGCCAAACAACCCCCACCCGGCCCCCCCATCCCTTCCGAGTCGTACGTACATATCACCATGAAGTAACAGTGTATTTATGTCACAGTTGTAAGTCCAACAAGAACAAAAATTAAATTGTACAGTAAAGAACGTAACCCCCGAGCAACACCACACAAAAAACAAAGCCATCCAATAGTCTCTGGGCCTACTATTGAGAGGGCGCATCTGATTATACTGCGTCTCTCTCCGTTCACACATCGACATGCAATTCACCCATTGTTGTAAGGTAGGGGCTGTGGCAAACCCCCATGAGCGCGCCACCAAAGATCTTGCGGCCATCGAGGCCATACCAAGCAAACGTTTGTCACCGCCAGACTGCATGTCCACCAACGCCAACAACCAAGTTGCAGGAGTCAAAGGGATCGAAACATCTACCAACTTCTCCATGACCCCAGCTACGGCCGTCCAGAAAATTTGAATGTTACATTTGTAACTTTCTAGACTTAGCACACACTATATTCCAATTTGGTGCTGGAGGGGTTACTTAGTATCCCCTTTGTCTAGTTTCTCATGTAACATTTTTATGTTACCCTTTCTACGATTAATGGTTGTTGACAGTGGTTTACTTTTAACTACTTTTGGGAGTTTTTGCCGCTAGCTGCGTTCTCAGTGGCAGTAAACTACCACGGGTGCCCATTTTGTCAAAATGTCCCTGGTTTTCTTACTTTGCCATTTCTTATTGGAAAGGTCCTTCTTGAGATTTACTCTACGCGCCAAACCAGGTTTGGTTCCTTTGTTTGTTTTGTCTTTGGCGGGTTTCACAAGTGAACCTGCCTCTGGCTTCAGTATGTCTGGCAGGGGCAGGAAGTGAGAGGTGCCTGAAACTCCTTGTGCTTAATCCCCTTGGTTACAGGAATGCACCCAAAGGTGATTGGCCGGCTGGCTGTCCGGCAAGGAAAGCCACCCTGCTGTGCGATTGACAGCTAGGCTGGAATTAATGGGATAAAAGGCAAGGCTTTTTGGCTTGGGAGGCAGAGTCGACCACTGGACTAATGAATCTGAAGAAGAACTTGGAAGAGACGCCTGCTGCAACTCCTGGACCGTTGGTTTTCACTGTGAAGCCCTGCTGCTTTGATGAAGCTCCGAATTCGCCTCGACTAGAGAGGCCCTTCAAGGACGACTTCTCCCTTTTGAATTGGTGGGACAAATCGACTCCAAATTGAACTCGTTTAGATATCCTTTCGAAGCTGGCTGTACTTCTGCTGCTGCTGGAACTGTGCGAGGGAGATGAACACCAAATCGAGTGGATCGCTTTTAAGTCGGACCCGAGCGCTAGGAAGATCCTCTAGTCCTCCCTGATGCAAGACTGACCAAGCCTGAGCCACCTCAACAGAGTGCTGCAACCCAGAAGCAAGGAAAGTCTGAAGTGGTATCGAACTGCAAGTGTTGCTATTTGCTGTGAGACGCGTGGAGCTGAAATGCTGAAGTGCCACTGAGTTGAAGTGTGCCCTTTGCTGTTGCTGACCGTCCTTTTGTGTTGCAGGCCTCCCCTGAAGTCATCCCTCTTCTCCCCACGACTGAGGCACAGAAACAAAAGGATCTGCAGAGCCACACAGGAACAGAAGATGCCTATGGAGTTTCAGACTACACAACCAGAGAGTGGGAAAAAGGGTCTCTCTCTCTCCCTCTCCAGGTAAAAAATGTAAGTCCTAGAGTCCAGCAAAAGAGCTGGGGGTCTCTAAGGTAGAGCAGAATTAGCACGTTTTCTGAGAATTCTCCCTAACACCTGGCTGCTTAACACGCTACCAACCTGTGTAGTACAGACGTATACCAAAGGTTGGGCTCCTATTTCCAGGAGGTCAGGGTTGTTCTAGTGCACCCAAAGGGTACTGCATACAATCTTGCCTAACACACTCCATCCGCATTAACAGTCTTCATGATACCCTTGGCATCAGAGACACCTTCCGTCCTCTCCCCTCATTCACTTGTGAGGCAAAATACTTTGGGATCATCTTTCGTTCCTCTTTCTCTCCATACATCATGGACCTTGCCAAGAAGTCCAATTTTCACTTTAATCTCCTCGGGAGTCGTACTTTCCTCACCTTCCCACAGAAGCGTAACATCTTCAGAGCGCTGGTTTTCTCTAGTATTGACTACTGCATTAGCATCACTCTCCTCCTTTCTCCCCCTTCAACTAATCCAGAATAGGACTTCAAGACTTATCCTTGGCCTCAACCCATGGACTGCACCTCTCCAGCGCTAAAATCTCTCCACTGGCTCCCGGTGACTGCAAGGATAAAATTTAAACCCTTTTTTTTGTTTGGTTTCTGGGACCTCTTTACATCCAGCTTTGCCTCCCAAAATATCTCCCGGCAGAGTCCTTTGGTCTTCTGGCTCAAACCCTTTGCAGATCAAATGTTTCTCCAAGCAGAGAGTGGGAGGTAGACCCCTTTCCTCGGCTGGCTCCTCACTCATGAAAAGCCTCCTCATCCCTCAGATTTGTGCCGGATCTTCTTAACCTCCAGAAAATTCTCAAGACTTTCCTTTTCTCCTCTTCTTTCCCTCTGCCCCTTCCATGCTAAACTCCATCTTCTGCTGCGACTTGGGCCTTATTCCTTCAGAGTCCTAGAGCTGCCAGTCCCCCCAACATCCTTTGCCAGCACTTGCCCTCTGGCTCCATTTCTCGGCCTAGGCCAACTTTATCCTCCCTGCCCACCCCACTCACCCTCTTCCCCTGGCACTTGCTTCCTTGGCTTGGCCCAGCACAGCACTTGCACTCCCCCACCCCTGGGTTCCCCACTTCTGTAATTTTCTCTCACCCCATTGCACTGATCAACTGGTCATTCACTTGCATGGTAGCATTTTCACAAGGCCGATATAACCATTTTTTGTACTACTTTTTGATTCCCATGCTGCTGTCTAAGCCTGGTCCTGTTTGCCGACGGTCCATCCTTGGCTGCTGTGCAACTGTTTAACGCGTAGCCTTGGCCCTCCGGGCCAGCATCCATAGTAGGGAGAGTGGGGCCCATTTGTAGTTTTGTTATGGAGAATTCTCATAAATGTGCCAATTTCCTCTACCTTAGAGCCCTCCAGCAAAACTTTGGGACTTAAATTTTTCATTTAATGTGTTTTCTCTGTCTCCTTTTGGTTATGGAGTCTAAACTACTCCATAGACATCATCTTTTCATTGTGTCACACTGCACCTTCAGTGCAGTGGCACAGGAAAGCTTTTCAGGCTTTCCCACGGTTTAAATACCTTCTTTGGGATAAGCTACTGTTTCTCAGAGAAAATAAAGTAAAACTGACTTTAGTTGTCTTTTTTAATTCCTAGACCCAGCGCACCCTATCTTACAATAGAGTGTTGGAGGGTTACTTAGTATCCCCTATGTCTAGATACTCCTGTAGCATTCAAATGCTAGCTTTCCTCTCAGAATGGCTGGTGGCAGTGGTTTTACAACAAACTATCATGATTTTTCCCGACCGCGAACACCGGTAGCGTTAAATCGCGGGAGCCATGTTTTTCCTGATGGGGCCTGAGCCCCCTTTGTTTAAACAGGGCCCGGTCTTTTTTCGCCATTTCTTTTTGGAAAGGTCCTTCTAGAGTTTCACTGCACGCCAAACCAGGTTTGGTCCCTTTGTTCCACCGACTTTTGTGGGCTTCAGGACTGAAGACCGCCTCTGGCGCAGACAGGACGTGAGGGAAGTGCCCGAAACTCCCTGTGCTTAGTCTCCTCGGAGACCCAAATGCACTCTGGTTTGATTGGCTGGCTGACTGTCGGGCAAGGACACCCACCCTGCGGCAGCTAGGCTGGAATTAATGGGCGGAAACTGGATAAAAGGCAAGTCTCTTGTCTTGGAAGGCAGACTCGACCACTGGAACGAAAGAACCGAAGACGAGCTTGATGAGGACGGCTACTGCATCTCCATGACCGTTGGTTTGCCCGGTGAAGCCCTGCTGCAGGTCTGAATCGCCAAGTTCATCTCGATAGAGAAGTCCTGCAAAGGAGGACTTCACCTTTTGAGTTGTTGGGACCAAGCAACTCGAACTTTAAGCCACCTGGATACTCACCTCTGAGCTGGTTGACTTTCCTTAGAGTGCTGCAGGAAACTGTAGAACCAGGGATGGAGACACCATTTTGTGTGCTTGACTTAGATCTACCGGAATCTAAGATTTGCCAGTTGCTAGCTTTTTGACCGGTCCCAGTGCAGGATTCCCCCGACGTTCTCCCTCTTGTCCCCACAACTAAGACCCAGGAACAGCGAGATCTGCAGGAACAGAAGTAATCACTTGCATATTTTTCTTCAATTGTAAAGAGTACTTGCCTCTCGCGGTGAAAGTGCTTGAAACTTTCCCAACTCACAGGCCTAATCAGCTTGTGACCCAGCATATAATTCTTCTTTCTACAAACTACTCCTAAGAACTTGTGCCAAGACTTTTCTGTTTCACTACCAGAGCTGCGGTATCCTATCCAAGACTTTACCCCATTGACTTTGGCCTAACCTATTGAATTTTTTCTTCTGGTGAACTCTAAATATTTGCACTGTCTAAGAATAACTTGGAACCTTTCACTTTATGAATAACCCATAACTTTTTTCTCCTATTTCAAAGTATTCTGAATGCCATTTTGCTCCTCCTTCAAAGTAGTCTGAATGCCTCAGAAACTTAGTGTATAGTACTGAAGTATATTTGTGTATATTCAACAGCCTCCTTCTAGTGAATATTTTATAACTGACTGTTGAATGAATGAATACGTGTTTATCCAAGAAACCTTGAGTGTAAGCGTTTATTTGAACACCTGTGATTTTAGACCTCTGTGTAACATCCTTACAGCTCACATTCTCTCGAGGTAAGCCTGGCTGCTCAGCTGCGCTACCAGAAATTGTGTAGTACAGACTTTTACCAAAGGTTGGTTTTGCTTACACTTGTAGTCTTAGTTGTGGTCCCCAAGGGTACTGCATACAAACTCTGCCTAACAATTTTCTTCTCTGAAAATGCCTTTCTTTTACCCCATCTCTTCCTTGTCTCTTGGTCTGGCTGCCGCTTTCCTCTGCTATCGAGAGTACTCCATTTAAATTGTGTCCGTCTTGCAAAAGGAAATTCCCTTGGAAGGACACCCATCGCTGATGCAAAAGGTGTCTCCTTGTGTAAAGCATATAAGCTCTTTCGGCCAAAGACCCTGAAAGACAGGTGTATGGAACGGTGGGAGGCTTACGTCATGCAGGCTGAGAGTCACTCCCCCACCTGCACCGTCTCCTCAGACGAGGAATCCGTCAGGAGCCGCGGCTCCGATTTGAAGTACGTTGACCTTCCTGTCGAGCCCTCTTGCTCCCACATCTATCCACGGCCCTCATAGGCATATCGCCGGCATTACTATTGGGGAAGTCCTATCCCGTCGACAGGGATACCCTCGCCCTACATGCTTCTAAGCACACAACTCCCAAACTTTCGCCATCGATTCTGTCGACGAGAGTTTCCATGCCCCCAGGTCTTCGACTGGCCCTTCTGAACCTTGCGGTTTGGCGCCCTGTGCCCAACAGTTGCCGCAGCCTATGCATGGTCTTAAATGTTCTTCTGTAGTGGACTCTCCCTCTAAATCTTCAACTTCTGATGCAGTAGCGCTGAAAGACACAGTAGTGCTGAAAGACGCACTGAAACGGGTTCAACCGGCAAAATCACTTCTGAAGCCTCGGCTTTCTATGGCTAATTTGCCAATTTTGGACCATAGGATGGCTCCTTCACCTGAGGGCTATTCTCAGATCGC
Source organism: Ambystoma mexicanum (assembly GCF_040938575.1). NCBI lineage: Eukaryota > Metazoa > Chordata > Amphibia > Caudata > Ambystomatidae > Ambystoma > Ambystoma mexicanum. Next base: position 365,843,539 of record NC_090935.1, read on the forward strand.
CTTGCCCCCTTTTTAGGGCCCTACATCCTGACTCGGCTCCTCCTACCAGGCATTTTCCCCCCTTCCAGATCCTTCAGAATTTTCTGAATGGACCAGGGACAAATTTGAGTCCTATATAAACATCATGTATTGGTTTCTCAGGCCAATTCGAGGTCATTTTGAAGATGCATAGGGATATGGACCCGTGCCCCATCCCTCCTAAGTCCCAAAGGCTCCACTCTCCCGGTGACCAATTCTCCTCCTTGGAGGAATCCCATAAGGACCCACAAGTCAATATATTTGGGGATGACCCAGATGATCCTAGCAAGGATGTTTCCTATGCCCTAGAACATGGCCAGGGCAGCCAGGATCATACCCACCAGGACCCAGACTTGGAACCCTGTGGATGACTTGGGCACGTGGCACACCCCACCACATGACACTGACATCTTTCTGGAGGCACCTACCAGCCTAGAGACTTGTAGCCTATAGATGATCAGGTGAGGTTCAACAACCTTCTGAAGAAAGCTGCTGATCACTTCAAGATTACCACACACACACACAGACTCCCCTGATTCAGACTTTGTGGAAGATATTCTTAATTTAATGTGTTAAGACCCGGGTCAGCCCAGCCATTCCTTTGTTAAACTCCATCAAGAAGCATCTGGCCCCTTCATTACTCACACCATCACTCGCACGTGAGGTTTGGAGAAAATGTTATGCCTGGCTCCCTCAGACCCGCTCTACATCAGAGGCCACACCTTCCCGGACCCTCTGGACATCACTACTCCTATAGGGGTCAGGGGTGCCGCTGTCCTAGTCACAATCCTCTCCTGACAAGGACTGCAAAAAGTTGTACGCCCATGGGAACCCTGTTAACACCTCTGTGGCGTATTCCATAAGAATTGCCAACACCACGCTCCTTGTGAGCTATAGTGACGTTCAATGGGGCCTTGCCCAGGACGGCCTTCAGGATGTCCCTGAACCTACTTGCACCGCCTTCTGGCGGTGGTCGCAGAGGGCCGACAAGTCACCCAGAATATCCTCAAGAACACCTTGGACTCTGCCGAAACTGCCGGCGTGCCATTGCCCAGGGAACTCTGCTCAAAACCATGCCTGGTTGAAGATTTCGGGGTTCAAACCAGAGACTCTGGATTCTTTGATAAAAACCGTGTAGGAAGCCAACCTCTTTGGCAAAGTGGTTGAGGATGCTCTGGAGACGGCTAAGAAGGAACATGAGATCCTGAAGTCGCTTAGTCAGAATTCGACTAAACCCTGCGTCCAGCAGGGCAACTCCAACACCCGCCCGTCGTTTCGGGGCAGTCCTTCTACTGCTTTCCCCATGCACAGTATGGCTCCGGAGGATCCAACTGGGCCTCCAGGACAGGGCTCCTCTGATAACTTCCAATCCCAACAGAGGTTTTCATCCGGTAAAGGGCAGGGGCAGAAACTCTGCTTCCAGAGGTTTCCCGACCTCTGCCTCCAAGTGACTCGACGGTACGGGTCCCCTCCCACACTTGCAACGTGTAACATCATTTGCCCACGCATGGGATTGGCTCACATCAGATCAGTGGGTACTCAAGACTGTCGCCTACGGGCACTGCATAGAGTTCCTCTAGCCACCCGCTAGCATCCACCCAGAAGCAGACACCTGTCATCAGACCATCTCCACATCCTGTGGGAAGCACTCCACATCCCTCTGTATCCTGACCTTGACGACTGGCTCATAACAGGGGACTTGTAGGGAACGTGCCTAGCCGAATGCCCAGGCAACAGTAGATCTCCTATTCAGCCTGGGATACACCATCAACGAGATGAAATAAAGTCTGGTTCCCATCCAAGTCGAACAGTTTCTGGAGCCCCTGATTCGGACAGAAGACTGGCTCAGCTGCCCCTCCAATGAGAGGGTTTATAACATACTGTTCCAGATCCCTCACTATGTAGCCAGTCACTGTGTAACCGTTTTGCAAGGCCATGCGACTTCTGGGGATGATGGCTTACTGCGTAGTCCTAGTTCTTCACGGTCGTTTGTGCATGCGCCCCATGCAGGAGTGGCTCTGAAGCCAATGGTGACAGGTCAGCGGCCAGTGGGACGATCTAGTGGTTGTCTCGCCAGTCCTTGTTCAATCACTGCAGTGTTGGTCAAGGGAAACTAGACTTTCCCAGCAATAAGTCTAGAACAAGTTACAACCAGAAATATAAAAGTCAATGGACTAGAGTTTGCAAGGAGCCAGGACAGCGAAAGTCAATTGGAGCGCAGTCTATATAGTTGAGGCACTTCTTATAATGTAAGTCTTGCACAAAGTTAGTTTTGTAGAAATCACTTGTAGGGTCACACGCTGTTAAATATGTTTGAATCAGAGTTGGAATCAACTCTAACAAAAGTAGCCAATGCAAGTTTCAACTGAGAAGAGCACAGCTAAACGACACTGAGGTAAGCACCCCAAGTCTAAACAGTACCTCTGGTTTGAAGAAGAGTGGGCCAGCTGGATTCTTTCCTGTTGCAGTGATGCAGATCCTGGGTTCCTGAGCCTCGGTTTTGGGGACAAGGGGGAGGACGTCTGGAGGAATGCTGCGTAAGCAAGTTGGAGGTCTTCGGCAGCTATGGGCTCTTTTCGGATCAGGGGCACTTTGGGGTTTCAGTGCACGGTAAACAGCACCACCATGGATCTCAGATACCGGTTGGGCTTCCTTCACTCCTTATGTCCTGCACTCTGGTGAGGGGACTTGAACTCTGGTCGTCCTGTTTCTGGAGGGTCTCTAGGAGACTACGGGAGTTTCTGGTCGGATTGCAGATGTTGCACTCGACTAAGATTTCTCGACCCCTGGCACTCGGTTCTTGCAGCAGCGAAGACGTATAGCTAATCTGGGAAAATGGTCCAGTGGAGTTGGTCTCTTGGTTAGTTGGTCCCACTAAGCCAAGGGAAGGAGTCGTCCCTTCAGAAACTTTGCTTGGCGATCAGAAAAAGGAGTTTCAGCACAGCTTCAGGGCTTCACCGGGCAATTCAAAGGTCCAGGAGGATGCAGCAAGCTCCGCTCACGATTTCTCATCTGGTGTTTCTCCCAGTGGTCGCCTCTGACTGTCGTCCCAAAACCCTTGCCTTTTAAGCGGGTTTCTCCCATTCATGCAGTGTCTAGGCTGTCAAACAGCAGGGTGGCTGTCCTGAAAAGCCAGCCAGCCAATCAGGACTGTTTGCATTAATGCACTCCTAGAGACAAAGGACCGGGGCGTTTCGGGATCCTCCCTCACATCCTGCCTTTCCAGACACTGGAGCAAGAGGCGGGTTTTAGGACTGAAGCCTGCCAAAGGCAAAACAAATGACTCAAACCTCGCTTGGAGCGCAGAGTAAAATCCACGAAAGACCTCAGAATCAGAAAATGCTGAAAAAAGAAGACGGGCTATTTTGACACAATGGTCACCCATGGGTGCTATACTGCAGCTGAGGATTCAGCCTGCGGTAGAAAAGCAAAATGATAGGGACATTAAACCACTGCCAGCCATTTATTGTAGTGAGGGTAACATACAAAATGTTACATGAGAATGTAGGATAAGGGGCTACTATGTAACCGCCCTGCACTCTACATAAAATGGTGTGTGCTGGACCTAAAAGGAGAAAAGGTAAGTAAAGTCCATTTCACTTTACTTATTCTTGGGAACAGTAGTTCACAATTTAAACCTTATGAGAAATCTAAAGGATTTCTCTTTGACGCTAACTGAAGGTGTTGTGCATCACCATACAAAAAGTAGATGCCCATGGAGTTTCAGACTCCAAAAACAGGAAATACAAAATCCAAATCTGGTCAAAACAAATGAGCGAGAAAAAGGTCTCACTTACTCCAGGGTTAAAATTAAAAAGTCCTAAAGTCCAGCAAAAGAACTGGGCGTCTCGAAGGTTGAAATGAATTTGCACAGAAATTAGAATTCTCACCAACAAAGGCCCTGAAATCATTCTAAGCACACCTTCAGGGGAAGACAGTTCTGCTCCTTACAGACAGTACCATGGCCATGTACTAATTGAACAAACATGGGGACACTCACTCTCTAGGGCTATCCAGACTGTCCCAGGAAATCTGGAAGTGGGCACTCAAAATTGACCTGTTCCTCCTCTCAGTTCCAGGGAAACTCAATCATCTGATATACCTGCTCTGCAGAGACTTCATCCTACCCGTAGAGCAAGAGTGTTAACAAGAACACATTCTATTCAATGTCTTTACAGAATGGGGTTTCTCAGAGATTGACTTGTTTGCAACTTTGGAGAATGCTCAGTGCCCAGATTATGCCTTCTGGTACCCACAAACGCTCCAAAGGGAATAGTGTCTGGATAATATGGTCCGGGAGATTTGCCTACTCTTACCTCCCTCCAACACCCCCCCTCCCTGATTCCCCTTCTCAACTGGATAGTGCACAAGAGGCACTAGGAATATGTCACAATGATCCTGGTGGCACCAATGTGGACCTGACAGCCTTGGTTCTCCCATCTAATGGAAAGTCAGTCTTGCCTCCAAGGAAGCTGCCATGCCTGTACAACATGCTGTCTCAAGACCAGGGAGAGACAGAGCATCCGTACCCCCAAACACTCAATTTAGCAGCTTGGCTCCTGAAATCTTAGAGTTTGGGCACCTTTAACTCCCACAGAGATGCATGGACATACTGAGGGAAGCACACATGCTCAACAGCAGACATTGCTACTCCAACAAGTGGAAGCTCTTTATCTGGTGCAATACTAAGAATGTCAATCCCGTGACCGCTCCCTAAAGATATTGTCCTTTATCTAACACACCTATTAGACTCTGGACTTGTTTTCAATTCCCTAAAGGTCCAGCTGTCCACTCCCTCTCTGTATACCACATCCCAGAGCAAAGTTTCATGGGGAAAAATTCCTGCCATTAATGCTTTCATGGAAGGGGTGAAGAGATTTTGTCCCCCTCCGGCCCCCTATTTCCAACCCAACTCCTGCATGGGACTTGAATGTTGTCCGTGCCACATTAATGGGGCTTCCTTTTGAGCGTATGCACAAGGCTAGCCTTAAGGCCCTCACCTATAAGACTACCTTCCTAGTGGCCATTCCCTCAATACGGGGGTTTAGTAAACTGCAGGCCCTTTCAGTTCAAGATCCCTTTGTGACTATTCACAAAGACAAGGTGGTTTTGTGCACACACCCACGCTTTGCGCCTAAATTAATTCCAAAGTTACATGTGAATTCGTTAATTGAACTTCCCACTCTTTCGAAAGCTCCACTAACGTGGCAGAAAAAAAGCCTTCACACACTGGATTTGAGGAGGGAAGTAATGTACTACCACTGAGAAAGACAAACAAGTTCTTTGTCTCTGTGGCAGCAGGTAGAGAAGGCGACCCTGTCTCTAAATCAGCTATTTCCAAATGAATTGTAATTTGCATCACACTGCGTTTCTCTCTTGCCAAGAGAGATCTACCCTTTACGCCTTGAGCTCACTCTACTCGGGGCACCATAACAGTCATTGCAAATGTTCCTGTAGATCCCATTTGCAAAGCAGCAACCTGGAGTTCTGTTCACACTCTAAGGCTGATTTTCAGGTGGGACAAGCAGTGCTAAGACATCTCTTTGCTTCTGTTCCTTCACACATCCCACCACCATCTCCCTGTACTGCTTACTAGTCTATGCACAGCATGTGATTCTAAGCAGATTCACAAGTATCAGAAGACATACATAATTGTATTTCCGATGGTTGTAACTGCTTAGATTCTCATTCTATTCCCTTCTTGGAGTAGAAGTAACACCAGCATCTTACACCTTCCCCCTTCTGTACTCACTCGAGCATTCTGCAAGCCTCCCTCATGGCAGAAGAAAAACAACCGGTTGGACCCCGACCCGTGAATGATTTTGGGTACACTTCTTGTCACGTTAGGGATAGTGTTAGTCACACCCATGTTGAGGTCCCTTTTTGATCTTCGTAAAAAAGATGCAATAGTCTGCGATTGCCACTAGATGTCAGACTATATGCACAGCAAGTGAATCTAAGCAGATACAACCATCAGAAATACGATTACTGTGAGTCATGCATGTCATTTTTTAAGGTACAATCATTTTCTACAACATTGACGACTTGCGGTAGTGAAATAAAGTAACAATTGAAGATTTTTGATTTTTAAATTGTGGAACAGTAAACCATGCTATGGTGGTGTTCATTCCCCAAGCAAAGTTCGTTCTTGAATTTATTTTCCTATTTTGGAATGAAAGTATTTTTATTTTTCAGATTTTTATTTCTGATACTCGTGTGTTTATAAGATATTGCCCAACTCGTATGGAAAGGTTTATGAAATATGCAAAAATAGTAATTGTGGTATAGTTTTTCAGAATACTTCAGAGTTAAGATACAGCATCTTTTTAATCTCTCAGTTTATTTTGGCAGTTTTATTTCCTGGCAGATGTTGAAATGCATGTCATTTTATAAAATCTGGCCAATATCATTTCTCTAGCAAAGTATTTTTAGAAGGGTAATTGGTACACTTCACTTAGCTTTTTTTGTGTTAAAAGGTTCTGTTGCATTGATTACATGGATCCTCACCTGATGCTCAAACATTTCAAAAAAATTAAAATGTTGCAATTATGTTTTTTGACAGAAATGATGGATTCGTCTACTTTCAAAAGGTTTACAGCTTCTATTGAGAATATTCTTGACAATTTGGAAGACATGGATTTTTCTGCATTTGGTAAGACATTTTCATAACCTGCTTTTATTTTTTTTTCAGAGATTTCATTAATAATCAGCAATACTATACATGGATCTTGCAACCATTAGATTTCCATCTAAGATGGGAAACTGATTTGATGACTTTGACCGAACAGTGGTCTTTTCTTGCAGCTAAACTCAATTTTTTCAAAATTAAGATCTTTTAGCTACCATTTGTACAAAAAATGTTTTTTTTACTTTTTATTCTCTTTATTTAGATAAATATATTTTTTCTGGCCTTCTCCATTAGCTGAAAAGTGCACTAAATTGGTGTCCAAAGGGTGATTTTAAGAAGGTAAAGCTGAATGAGCACACTATAATTTCATGTTTCCTGGATTACCACTGCTTAGAGGAGTGCCAAGTCTGTCACAACACGATTTTGACAACTCGGTGAAAGGGAAGCCAAGCTACCCAAATCAAGGATAGGCATCCCTGATGGAGGCTTCACGATCTTAACCCCCTTCTGAAAGGCATAGAGATGACTCTTTATTTCCCCCAGGTACTTCTGAGCCCCCCCCAATATGAGTTGTCCTGCCTGCCCGGCATTAGGAGCTCGCCGGTGACATGTATGTCTTTGAGGTTCTCCACTGCATTGCCAGTTTAGACTTGGAAACATTTGCTTTAGAGACCTCAGTCCCTAGGCACTCAACTCCAGGATGTTTTTATCTTCATTCTCAGCCAGAAGAACTGCTAGGAAGCGGTCTTGTCTATACTTCAAGATCAGTGGTGATAGGTCTCCTATGTTATGTTATGTTATTGATTATTTATATAGCACCTACACACAGAGGACAGTGTTTAAAAGCACTGAAGGAGGGTGGGAATAAGGGGAAAAGCAGTCGCACAGAGCCCTTGAATTTCTGAGACGATGCACAGGCAGAGTAAGTGCGCAATACATTTTTACAGGTTGAGACACAGCAAATAGGCCTGACATCGATTCTACAGTTTTACAAGTGCAAATAACTGAAGACCGGGGCGGACAGACAGACTATCTTCAGGCATGTGCATTTGGAATTTGCAAGTGCATAGAGGGTAACAGGGAGGGGGCGGTCCAAGTGCACCCTGTTGGTGGAGACTGGGGTAAGTGCAGAGAGCCACTCTCTCTGGTTATTTCTAACTGCCTTGAAGGTGGGTGGGGGTAGGGCCCAGAGGCAAGTACGAGAGAGGACTGGCAGGGTGCCCGGGATCTGTGAGACTGAGGTACACCAGGCAGCCAGTTATCAAGGTGGAAGGAAGAGGAGGGAGAGATGCAGAGTGCTAGGGTTTAGCACGGTAGCGGGAGAGTGAAGGAAGCGGCGAAGAGGAAGGACTTGAGGAGTTTCGGAACTTAAGGTCAGGCTCAAGATGGAGGGTAGCAGGGAGGCTATTCTAGAATGAGGCACCTGCTGATATGGATCTCCCACCAAATCTCTTGGAGAACCGGCTCACTCGTAGAAGGTTGGATATAGTTGAGCAGAGGGCTCGTGAGGTACAGTATTTAGGTAGGCAGCGTTGCAAGTGGGTAGGTCCCAAGCTCCAGAAAGCCTTGTGGGCAATGCAGAGGGTCTTGACATTGATCCTTGCAGCCACGGGGAGCCACTGAAGGGATTTTGGCACCGGAGACATGTGGTCCCTGGGCTTGAGGCCAAGGATAAGTCTCGCGGTTCTGTTCTGGATGACTTGTAGAGGCTGCAGGGTCGAAAAAGGGAGGTTGAGGAAGAGGCTGTTGCAATAGTCCAGTCTAGAGAGAACCAGGGCTCTAGAGACAGTGAGCCGCTGGAGGAAAGTGAGGAACGGTAGAGTACCTCTGAGGAGGTGTAGCTGATAGTTAGACTTTTTTGATATGTCAGAGATGTGAGCAGAGAAGGAGAAAGTGGAGTCGAAGATGACCCAAAGGTCATATGAAAGGTTTGGCAAAATGTGTTTCCGTTTTCACCCTTATTAGGGCTCATCCGTGTTGTGTAGTCTGACAGCCTTGTTGATGGAGCATTGGGCAATGTGTTGCAAACACTAGCACCAGCTGTGATCCCTAACAAGGGTGAGACTGGTATGCAGTTGTCTAGTTATAGTGTACACCGGAAACCTCTGGGTGTTTAGCCAAACCAATCAAGGCAGCATGGAGAGTGGCCAAGGCTGTGTCTCACGATAGAGGTGAGTGGGTTCAAGGGCCCATAATGAGTTCACAGAATTAAATAATGATTAGAATTGTACAGTTCCTATAAAAATACCATATTTATTATATGCACAAAAACAAACTATGAAAATGAATAGAGCAGGTAATGTTATCACACAACACCAATATAAAACACATAAAGTTGCAGTTAGAGCAAAGTCTACAGTTTACCCTCCAATACCTGAATGTGAAGGTTAAGTAGTTAACAGCTCTGTTAGGTGAGATTTATTTCTAAGACTCGCCATAGTGTCTTTTAAACGTTGTCCTCTGACAACTTTTGGCAATACGTGCCAATTGTTGCTGGGTTGCCCCAGTGGCTCCCCTTTTAACTTTCTCTGGCTAACCTTGTGGTAACTACTGTTCCTAATGGTAGAACATTTTATTAGGTGAAAAAAACACACACACACACTTTTTTTTAAATGTAACATTTGTGTTACAAGGAAAAACTTGGCTGGTGGCAGTGAATCTTTTTATCAATTCAGTGCACTTTTACTGAGCGCTGTTTCCTGGGTGCTCATTTTACCAAAATGGCCCCAGTCTTCTTTTTTCCCCATTTTACCATTTCTTGTCCTTTCGTGTTACTTCTTCTGACAACTAGGGTGGGAAATTCCTTTGTTATCCTTATCTTCACTGGTAGACCTTGGTCAAGCCCGTCCAAAGTGTCTGTGACAGTGGGGGGGGATCCAAAACTCTGCAGCCCTTTGTCTTCGAGTTTGACTGCGAGAATCCAGTTAAAACTGGAAGGCTGGCTATCATGAAAGGACTGCCAGCCCTGCAAGTTTGAATGTTGCATGGCTGTTTGATTGGCTGGGTTCCTGCATAAGTCTGATCCTGGAAGCTGAAGAGGTAGTCGACCGGATTTCCAGTGACTGGAGAGCCTGCTGTGTAACTGGAGCCTTCTTGTATCCCTTCCAATCGACCTGTGAGTCCCGTAAACGATTCCTACCCCAAGGCTGGTGAGATCCACTAGTCCCAGGGAAACCTGCATTTTGAGCCATTCCAGTTCATGCTGTGACCTTGCATGGCTGCAATACTCCAATACCATGGGACCTTGAGCCATTGTGCGGTGCACAGTCTACCAAATTACAAATCTCGCTGAAATTCGTGGGCGTCCTGCTGGTTCTCCAGAGGCACAAATCAAACCTGTAAAGTCCCCTCACCAGAGTGCTGGATCTTGCAAACAATGAGAATCCGACCAGCGATATTCTGTCTTCTGTGCTCCTGAAAATGCGCTAAATCCACAGAGCCACATCCAGCCACGAGGAAAAACGTGCCCAGAGCCTTCTCCTGTGATCCCTTCTGCAAAAGTCCTTCCAAAGTCCTGCCTTGTGTCTTCTTGATAAAGTAATCCATCGGCTGTTTTTGGCTGCAGATACTGAAGTCTTCCTGCTGCAACTCTTCTTCTGTGCTGAGGTACTGTTGGCTGGGGTATTTTACCCACTTTAAGCCTTTGTGATTTCTGTATAGCTTTGGGGTGTTTTCTGTAATTGGGAGGCCACTCATTCAGTTCACCCAGGCCCCTGCGGAATCCTCCTTGGGTGTCTTCTCTGAAGTCCCTGGACCCTCAACTAACTTTAAAGTGAAATACTTGTTTGAACAGTCTTCCTCTGGAACTCTGACTTTGCCTGCAACTGAACCCTATCGCCTCTCTGCCTACAGCTGGCACCTAGAACACTAGGATCCCTCTACTGCCTCTCAGTAAACTCATGCTATAAAATAAGGGAAAGACTGGATAAGAAAAGGGTTCTTCCTTGAAAAGAATAAAAAGTGTGCTAAAGTTACTTGTAAAAGGCGTTGGTTGGTAACAGAGTGAACAGTTACAAATGTTCTTACTTAACTTGAATTTGTTGCACTATTCTGAAAAGTGTATATATATGGTTAAGTTACTCACCTGTGAATTGGTTGGGCCTGTTTCTCAAAATGAATGCTGTTGGTTTTACTTTACTATTCCGGTTGGGATAAATGTATGAGTGTCCCCAATTGGGTCTTGCTTCCCCTGATTTGCTGTTAGCCTATTCAGAATGTCTGCCTTAGGATATTCTTACCTCTTAATTTGGTGATGGTTCCTTTAAAAAGTATATAGGTTTTACTTACCTTGTGTTAGCCTTTTGCTATCCTAAAACAAGTTAGTTATTGCTTATCTCAATGTGTGTTCCACTGATCTTAAAAAGCAACTGTAACAGAATATTACAACATTAGGTCCTACCTGCCCAGAATAGCTGTGTGCCATTCCTGAAAAGTGTTCCTTTAGGTGTAGCTGACCTTGGGTTGCCTGGAGCATCAAAAATTAGTGTGAATAGTTATTGCTCACCTTAGACTATGGTCCACTGAGCCGAAAAGCAACTGTAATTGTATATTACACCAAAAAGGTCTCTCACCTAGTATAACTGTGTTATTACATAAGTAGTGGAGGTATATACTGTTCCTTGAATCTGTGTTCCACTATTCAGAAAAGTATATTTGCAAGTTGGTTGGCTATGTGATTTATTGCCGAGTGTCACTTCATAACTGACCAGGTCTACTATCCTTGTATTACTGTAAAGTAATCTGAAAGTAACTTCTGGTTTTATTCCCCAAGAATTGTTGTGCCCTTTACTGAATGTGTATACAAAGTTCTGATTTACCTAGAAATATTGTTGGATTTCTAAACAAGGTCTATGTTTTGGTCTGTGAATTTGAAAGCAGTGCGTTATGTTTTTATAATATGTTTATATGATCTATGATAGTATTTGCCCAAGAATCTCTTGGTTTGCTTGTATGTAAAATAAACCCTTTATTTTTACAATGCATAGTGTCAGTGTTTCTTTGTACCTTATGTATAATACCATTTCTTTGGACTGATTCTACAGCCCTCTCTCCCTCCTAAGATATGCCTGACTGCTCTGTCTACGCAACCCTGAACTCAGGTGGTACAGCCTTATACTAAGAGTGGAGTCTTGTGCTGGCTCAGTTGAATGGTTTTATGGGCTTAAGTAAAACTGTCCTAACATGCTCCAAAAGTCCACAGGAATAGGAACCCTAACTTTTCTAAAGTCCAACCCTAAGTGGAACAGATCCTTGTGCCCAAAAGTTCAATAGTACTTTTGTAAGCTGGGAAAAAGTTACGGCAACATTCCAGTGGATATTAATCAGTCAAAACTTTCAAAGGAGTCTACTGCTGAGTAAAGTTCTTTTCTATCTTTTGGGGGGCTTTTGCAACAAATGTTGGCAAAGGCAACATAATATAAAACAAATTAAAGTTCTTCACAAACTTTAAAAAGGGGGAAATGGGGGCACAGGTAAGTATGGCCGCTACTCAACACCAGTACTCTGGCAATTATTTTTTTTTTCCTTCCTGCCCCTCCCCCATATGAGAGTCGATGGGGGTAGGTTTTCCTACCATTGGTTCCAGTCGAAGATGCCCAGGAGCTGTGGGGTGCAAGCAAAGTTCTGATCGGTTCCAGGAGCGGAGTGCAACATTTTCCAGTGGAGAAATGCAGCAGGCACCGATGCAGGACTCTTGTAGATACTCAATCAGATGGGGGGGAAAAGCTACAGTCACCCTTGAGTGTGTAAGTTTATTTGAATACTTGTCACTGTGAATCTCTGTGTAACTCCCCTACTGCTCACATTGACCCCTCTTGAGATAAGCCTGGCTGCTCAGCCACACTACCAACCTGTGTAGTACACACTTACACCAATGGTTGGGTTCCTATTGCCAGGAGATCAAGGTTGCTGTAGTCTCCCAAAGGACACTGCACACAATCTTGCCTAACACGGCAACAGCAGGCATCTCGGTAGTGGTGGTCAAAGAGAGCCTCCCAGTACCAGACCCGTTGGTTGGGACGTTGAAACATCACTGGAATGCGACTCATGGGACTAGCTGGAGACCACTGAAATTTGAGTACTGTGTAAGAAAAGCCCATTGGTATTTATATAATCCAAAGACATGTATAGACCTCTCCTAGCTTGAGTCAAAGAACCGCATTTAGTGTTAAAATACTCTTATTCTCGTTCTTTTGGGCATTTGATTGGTGGCTCTGCCCCCCTTCCCAGCAGCGCCTCATAACCATGGGCGCGTGTGCACATTTGTGGACATGCGTTTGGAAAGTGTTGATCGCGTGGAGCTGGCAGCGAACGTGCCTGGTGTAGTGCACGTACTATTGACAGCAAACTATGGTGAGCGTATGAAGGTCTTTACCATTGGGTTGTTGGATTCGATCACGAGTGCCTTGTGTCGTGTTTAACACCAGCATTAAAGTATTAAGCACGCTGTCAATTGTTAGCTTGTTTCGTTCAGACCAACACGACTTCATGTTAAGCCTTAGGTTAGTTGTGCTTTATATATGCCCAGTATTCGTGTGTCTGCAATCTGAGCCCAGCAATTAGTCTCAAGCAGTTAGCTTATTGCTTGTGGCCGTCAGCCGATTAGTCGCAACAGCTGAAGGGGGAGGACTCGCTTAACAAGCTCTGCAGAGGCTATAGATTCTCTTTAGTATATGCGTCCTGTTGAAAACCGCCAACTACGTAGAGAGTAAGGAACATCTCGCTTTAAGGATATTGACATTGTAATGAGAGACACTCGATTTAAAAGCAGACTCACAACTGTAAACGTTAACCACGTTGAAAACCAAACTCTGAGACCTTAGCTCTGAGCTATTAGAATCTTGCTCTAACAGTGGTGAAAAAGTGCTGTGGTGTTAGGCAAGATTGTGTGCAGTGTCCTTTGGGAGACTACAGAAACCTTGATCTCCTGGCAATAGGAACCCAACCATTGGTGTAAGTGTGTACTACACAGGTTGGTAGTGTGGCTGAGCAGCCAGGCTTATCTCAAGAGGGGTCAATGTGAGCAGTAGGGGAGTTACACAGAGATTCACAGTGACAAGTATTCAAATAAACTTACACACTCAAGGTTTCTTGATTAAACAATTACTCATTTATTTAAGTCAGTTCAATAAGTCTTTTTCTGAAGGGTGCAATAAATAAGCAACACACAATTGCAATTCAAAATACACACTTAGTTTCTCTAAATCAGCAAGTACCCATTTGGGATGGCACACAAATGGTGCTACACCCTGAGGTGACTTTAAATAACTGACACCATGGGCATTACTATCACTGGTACATTTAGAGCAATACTGAGTTGGTGTCAAAGAAAAGAGTTTGGGAATAAAACAATCATTAAACAAATATTCTGAAGCAGGTAAGTACTTTTTAACCCGCCAACGCAAAGTAAATTAAACCTTTCCTCGAGGAAACGTAAAACACAAAGTCAAAGGTAAGAAGTTTTTGAGGGAGCCAGGCCAGCTAATGTTAATTGAGCACAAGTCTAGGTGAACTGAAGCACTTGGTAAGTAAAGGTCTTGCACAGTATTTTAGAAGTCTTTGTAGAAATAAAGAATCACTGTAGAGCCACAAGCTGTTAGGCTCGTGAGGGGTAATGCTGCTAGCAACTCTGCAAAAGCAACCAGGACAAGTCGCAACGGAGAACAGGCAAGGCTACACAACAAAGAGGTTAGTCCTCTTAGTTTTATAGTACCTTTGGTTGGAAGAAATTGGTTGCAGCCGGCTTCTGTTCCTGTGTAGGTCTGCAGATCCTGTTACTGGGCCTCAGTCATGGGGACAAGAGGGAGGACATCTAGGGACTTATGCACTACAAATTGAAGGTCATCGACTGCAATGGGCAAACTTCAGATCAGCAGCACTTTGCGGTTTCAGCTCTCCGCGGCTCTCGCAAATAGCAACACTGTGTTTCACGGATACCACTATGGACTTTCCTAGCATCTAGGGTCCAGCACTCTGTTGAGGTGGCTCAGGCCTGGTCAGTCCTGCTTCGAGGGAGTCCAGAGGATCTTCGTGAAGCTTGGGTCCGACTTAAAGGCGATGCACTCAATTCTGGAGTGCCTGAAGCAGGAATGAAGTACAGCAAGCTGAGAGAGGGGTTCCAGTCTAGTTAGACTTGGGGCTGATTGTTCCCACCAACCCAAGGAGAGAAGTCGTCCTTGCAGGGCTTCTCTAGTCAAGGCGAATTTGGAGCTTCAGCAAAACAGCAGGGCTTCACTGGCAAACCAACGATCCAGGAGTTGCAGCAGGCGTCTCTTCCAAGTTCTTCTTGGATTCCTTCGTCCAGAGGTCTGTTAGGCAAAGTCTGAATGCAGTAAACCCTGGGAACACTAGAAACAACTCTAGACTACAGGTATAGGCAACCCAACCTTTGGTATAAGCTTGTACACACAGTTTTAGTAGTGTGTTTAGCAGCCAGGCTTATCTCAGGAGGGGAAATGTGAGCTGTAGTGGAGTTGCACAAAGGTTCACAGTTACGTGTATTCAAATAAGCTCTTACACTTAAGGTTTCTTGCATAAACAATTATTAATTTATCAGTCAGTTATAAAGTCTTCTTCAGAAGGGAGCAATGGAATAGTAACACACACATATACTTTAATTCTCCAGCATGGGGTCTGGCATGGATTCACATGCTCATGAATATTCCCCGTCGTCAGGCTGGGAATCCTCGGTAAAGAAAAAAACAGTATCAGTTTCGTTTCTGATCTGTCTTTCGTAGTAATAACCAATCACTGGTCTCTGCGTCATACTGACCACAGCCAATGACTGCCCTCTACCTAAGCACCGCCTCTGGCAGCCATCTTCAGATTTTTACCGCACGTTCATGTGTTGGGATCCTCGTGCTATTGCTCTCGAGCGTTAGTGCTATTTTTTCACGTTTTTCTCAAAAACTTCGTTTTTTTCGGTCAAAAGAGCCTCAAGCTCCACCGACTCTCCATCCGATCAACGGGGACCCGTGTCGGATTCGTCTGCGCCCCTCAAGGGTGAAGATTTCGTCGAGCTACGTTTTGGAGGACTCCAGAAGCTTCTCAGGCCCGGACATGGCCCAGGAGAAGGGAAGCTCGACGCCCGGAAAGCTGTTCAGGGTCTGCCCTGGATGCCAGCTGCAGAACGTCTTTAAGGAGGACGAACACTCCTTTTGTCTCTACTGCTTACATGAGGACAAGACGCACGTGGAGAAGGACTGTGCGTTTTGCGGCAATATGTCGGAGCGGACCATGAAGGACCGCCACCAACGCCTCGCCAACTGGCTGGAAGGGAAGAGCCCGTCCGGCGAGAAGAAGAGGAAGAAATCCGAGCGGTCTTCTAAGACCTTTGAGGACGCCCCGGCGACGGGGGTCCAACACAAGGCCAAGCACCGCGAGTCCGCTGGCACCGGGAGCGCCGAACGGTTGGGCTGTACGGGCGCCAGGCAGGGCGCACCCTCCCCGGCACCTTCAGCCACGAGCCAACGCTCTGGGTCGGGTAAGAGGAAGGGCGAGCACCCGGCGAAGCTCCTGGAGAGGCCCCGGTCGAGCTCGAAGGCCCCATCGGAGGGGGAGCGAGGCAGTGGCCCCCCCCCCTCCCCCAAGGATAAGGCGGTGAGCGCACCTAAGGTGGTGAAGGCCTTAATCCATCCGGCCAAGCCCTCTATCGATACTGTCGCGGCGGCCCTGGCTCAGCCTGTGCAGGCTACACCAGTGGTGGCGACCTCGGGGTTCAGAGTCTCCCTGCCACCTCGGAGGGAGTCCTCTTTTGTGCCCATCGATAGGACCCCCGTGGAATCCCCGGCGGGGAAGAAAAAGGGGGGGGGGGGCAGGGCGTCGTCGTAGATTCGGCCTCAGAGGAAGAGCTGATCGAGGTCTTAAGCCACGGCCTTGGCGTGGATGAAGACCGGCCCGTCGGGATGGATCCCGACGCAGGTGACGACGACAGCGTCGAGGGTGACGACGGGGCCCCTGATCGCCCGTCGGATTCCCCTCTGCCAGCGCCGCAAGACAACTTGGCGGCCATTTTGTTGGCTATACAGTCCTTATGCTCAGAGATAAGGACGAGACTACCGTTGCCGACGGAGGAACCTCTCCTGTCGGGGGATCCTGAACCGGGACCTTTGGGTGTTCCCCCGCCCAAGAAGAGAAGGATTCACCCTCCACCTCCTTTTCAGCCGTCGCGACCCGTCCAGCCCTCCTCCCCGTCCACCCGAGGGGATGATACGGGGACTGACACGGCAGCGACTGGTACGGACGACGAGGTATACGACGAGGATCTCCCGTCGTCACCTCCCACCAGGGCTTCTCCGCCCGACGAGATTGGATCGTTCCACTCCATGATCGCCAGGGCATCCGAGCTTTTCCAGCTCTGCCCTGAGGAGAAGAAAAAGGAAGGATTCCTTTATCAACGGCGCGAGGCCAAGCGGAAGACGGTCCTCGCGGTGCCTCTACTGGATGACATTTGGGATGAGGGCCTCGCCCTCCTCAAGAACCCTTCCACGACGCCAGCTAGAAGAGACTGGTACGAGAAGAAGTACCGGGTCCCGGACGCGGCCCCCCTGTGCCTCCGGGCGCAGCCTACCCCGGACTCCGTCGTCTCCGCGGCGGCCAGGAAGAAAGCGGGGGGGGGGTGCGGCCTCCACATCGACTTCCCCACCGGACGGCGAGGGAAAGAAATTGGATGCGATGGGACGCAGGGTCATCTCGTCGGCAGCAACGACGATTAAAGCGGCCAACGCCTTGGCTATCGTGGCCCGCTACGACAGGGAGCTATGGTACAGACTGGGTCCCCTGCTGGACTTCCTACCGGACGACAAGAGGGCGGATGCCCTGGAGATCCTACAGGAAGGTGAGGTGGCGTCGGACCACGCCATCACTATTGCGACGGACATCGCCGACACTGGGTTTCGCCAGTTGGGCAACGGCGTGTGCCTTAGGCGGCGTGGATTGCTCAAGGCTACGGACTTCCGTCAAGACGTACAGACCAGAGTTCTGGACATGCTGTTCGATGGGAACAACCTGTTTGGGAAAACAGTGGACGTTTCCCTCCAGGCCATTAAAGCGGACACTGAGACGGCCCGGGCCCTTGGGGTTCTGCAACGACGGACGCCCTTTCGGAGCAGCGGAGGCAAGGGCGCCTCCAAAGGTTCCGGCGGCGGTTTCTCCACCTACCGTCAAGCGGCCCGCTCGTCGTCTCAGGAGGCCTACAGAGGACGAGGCAAGTCTGGCGGACCCCGCCGTCGTCGCCAAGGAGGTCAAGGCGGCAAAGCCTCGTCGAAACAGGATTGAACCGGCCGTGGGGTCGGGCCCCCACCGAAGCACCCCGGTGGGAGGCCGGCTGGTGGGCTTCGTCAGCGTGTGGGAGTCCATCTCCACCGACCGTTGGGTGCTGGACGCCTTAGCCTGGGGCCACGCGCTCGAGTTTCAAAGAAGGTGCCCGCGCGTCCCCCCCGTGGCCAGGAAAGAGCTTCACGTCCCTCAGCTTCTCCTGGAGGTAAAGGCGTTGCTCAGGAAGGGCGCCATCGAACTCGTCCCAAAGAAGCTTCGGGGCTCCGGAGTTTACTCGAGATACTTCCTCGTGAAGAAGACGGGAGGATGGCGCCCCATCCTAGACCTGTGACGTCTGAAAAAGTTCATCAAGGCGCAGAAGTTCCGGATGGTCACCCTCCAGCACGTCCTGGGTCAGCTGTAGGAAGGAGATTTCCTGTCGTCGTTGGATTTGGAGGATGCCTACTTCCATATTCCCATCCTAAGGGGGCACCGAAAATTCCTCAGGTTTGTGGTCCAAGGGCGTCACTACCAGTTCAAAGTCCTCCCCTTCGGACTACGGTCGGCACCCAGGGTATTTACCAAGTGCCTTGCACCGGTGGCGGCGCAGCTGCGCCGCGAGGGGATCCACGTCTACCCCTACCTGGACGACTGGCTCATCCGAGCCAAGACGAGGGAGCTCGCCGTGGAGCACACGGCAAGGACCGTCCAACTTCTCACGGACCTGGGATTCTCCGTGAATTACGCCAAGTCCCACCTGGTACCCGCGCAAAACGCACTGTTTCTGGGAGCGAAGCTCGACACAGTGTCCCTTCTGGCCTCCCCGTCGGAGGAAAGGACCAGGTCCATCGTGGGCAAGGTACAGCGGATGTTGGTTTCCGACGCGGCCAAGGTGAGGTCCATCAAGTCCCTCCTCGGAATGATGTCTTCTTGCATCTACCTCATTCCCATGTGCAGGCTCCGGATGCGCCCGTTGCAGGAGTTCCTGGACGCGCGCTAGATCCAAACGACGGGCGGCTTCGAGGAGAGGATCACACTCGACGAGTTTCCGCCGAGCGGTCAGGTGGTGGGGCACCCGCGCGCATCTGACGGCGGGCATGGACTTCCAGACCCCAGACCACCAGGAGACAGTGACCACGGATGCCTCCCTGGAAGGGTGGGGAGCGCACACCGAAAATCTGCACGCGAGAGGCCTCTGGCTCCCGACGGAGAAGTCCCTCCATATCAATGTCCTGGAGCTCCGTGCAGTGTTCTGGGCCCTCAGGTCTTTCCTTCCGTCCCTCAAGGGCAAGGTGGTGAGGATCTTCACCGACAACACCACCACCATGTTTTACATCAGGAAACAGGGCGGAACCAGGTCCCCAGCACTGTCCAAGGAGGCGCAGGACCTGTGGCATTGGGCCGTCGCCCAAAGGATGTTTCTGGTGCCGTTTCATCTCTCAGGGATAAAAAACACCATCGCCGACTCACTCAGCAGGGAGCTGCGCTCGTGCCACGAGTGGGAACTACGGCAGGATCTAGTGGATCGCCTCTTCCGACGGTGGGGCACACCCCAGATCGACCTGTTCGCGACGGCGACGAACTCCAAGTGCCGGAGGTTCGCCAGCAGGTTTCCCCAGGCGAGGAGCATGGGCGATGCTTTCTCGTTCCCCTGGGAGGGCCTGTTCCTCTACGCGGTCCCTCCTTTGCCACTGCTAATCCGGCTCGTCAACCAGCTCAAGAGGTCACGGTGCAGGATGATCCTCGTCGCACCTGCGTGGCCGAGGCAGATATGGTTCCCGGACCTTCTGGACTTATCAGCGTCCCCGCCAATCAGGCTGCCGGTGGACGCGGATCTACTCTCCAGGGAAGGAGACGCCATCCTCCACCACGACCCGAAATCGCTGAACTTGCAGGCCTGGCTCCTGCAGCGCTAGAGTTTGGAGGATACGACATACCGGCCGACTGCAGAGAGGTTCTTGCAAAGGCCAGGGCGTCCTCGACTCTTAAATGCTACGGGCACAAATGGAAGAGGTTCTCTGTCTGGTGCCACGCACAGAAGATTAACCCTCTACGGATTACGGCCCCCCAGGTACTGCCGTACCTGCTGACGCTGGCCAAAGCTGGACTGGCGCACGCGTCCATCAAGATTCATCTTGCTGCGATCTCCCGATACACCAGGACCACGGGCCGGACGTCCTCGTGGTCTCATCGTCTGGTGAAAGAGTTCATGAAGGGACTGTTCAGATCGTTCCCGCCGGTGAAGGCTCCGGCCCCGGCGTGGGAGCTCAACGTGGTGCTGACCAAGCTCATGGGACCTCCGTTCGAGCCTCTGCACTCGGCCCCGTTGAAGTTTCTGTCGTGGAAAACAGTGTTTCTTGTGGCCATCACCTCCGCACGGCGGGTGAGAGAGATCCAGGCCCTTTCCTGCAAGGCCCCGTACTTGACTTTTCACGACACGAGGGTAGTGCTCAGGACGCACCCCTCCTTCATGCCCAAGGTACCGTCGGACTTCCATCTCAATGAACCCTTGGTGTTGCCTGTGTTCTTCCCGTCGCCTTCGTCGCCGGCTGAGAGGACTTTGCACTCGCTGGATGTGGCTAGAGCGCTGAAGTTCTACGTGGACCGCACAAAGTGTTTTCGGAAGACGTGAATTTTGGACCTGTCAATCAGGGGAAGGCTCTCTCGAAGGCTTCCATTTCCAGATGGCTCTCCGGCTGTATCATGTACTGTCATCGGTTGGCAAACCGACCGCTGCCTGGCCGTCCGAGAGCCCATTCCACCAGAGCGATCGCAGCTACCACAGCGTTCCTTTCTGGTGTGCCCCTGCTGGACATATGCAGGGCTGCTACGTGGAAGTCGACACACACCTTCACGAAATTCTACTGCGTCGATCTGGATTCCAGGGAGGAGTCCAGGGTCGGCCAAGCAGTGCTGCGCAACCTGTTCGCCTGAGGTGAGCCTGGTGAGGAGGTAAGATGCTTAATGTTGAGTTTGATGTAATGCTTAATGTTGAGCCTTTGCCACCTCCCGTGGTTGTGCATGTGTGTACTGCTATGTATTCTTTATTCATGAGCATGTGAATCCATGCCAGACCCATGCTGGAGAACAACAGTTACAGGTAAGTAACTTGTTCCTACTATACACTTTGAGTTTTTGAATCGGACAAGACCCTTTTGGGATGGCCCACACACAACCTACACCCACAGGTGACATCAGTAACAAGGGTATTGGGGACATTAATATCTTACTGTTGGCATTCAGAACACTCTTTAAAAGTTGGTAAAAGGCAAAGGTTATTAGAACACAAAAGACTACAAATCTTCTTAAGCAGAGGAGATACTTTTAGAGCTCACTAGAAGAGTCATTCAATTCAATAGGATAAGCCAAAGTCAATGGGCAAAAGTCTTGGATAGGATAAAGCACTTCTGGTAAATAAATGGAATAGTCTTTACACAAGTTCTTAGGAGTCTTTGATGAAAAGAAGAATCAAATGTTGGGCCACAAACTGATTAGACTTGTGAGTTGTGGAAGTTGCAAGCACTTCTACAATAAGAGGGAAGTTCTCTTAGACTCATTTTACAGTACCTTGGTAAAGGAGAAAAGATCCAGCTGATGACTTCTGTTCCTTTACAGCTCACTGTTCCTGGGCCTCAGTCGTGGGGACAAGGTGGACATCGGGGGACTCCTGCAATGCACTGGGACTGTCAAAACCCTCAACCGGCAAACTTCACTTTCAGTGGCTGTTTCGCATTTCAGCTACCGCAAATAAACACAGCGGTGTTCCTGGCTGTCAAGGTGGACTGTCCTTCTGTGGGTCCTGCACTCTGTTGAGGGGGAGTCCGGAGGATCTTCCAAAAGTTTTAGGCCAGCTTAAAAGTAACACATACAATCTGCTGTCCCTCTCCCTGGCTATTCGGTTTCTTGCAGCAACTCTGAAGAAATTGAACCAGCTCTGAGATGGGTGTCCAGGTGGCTTACTTTGGAGTTGATTGGTCCCACCAACTCAAAGGGTGAAATCTCCTTGCAGGGGTTCTCTGTCGATGCAAACTTGGCGTTTCGGCACTGCAGCAGGGCTTCACCTTGCCCCCCCAACGGTCCAGGAGTTGCAGCAGGCGTCTTCTTCAAGCTCTTCTTCTGTTCCTTCGGCCAGTGGTCGACTCTGCCTTCCAAGCCAAAGGACTTTTATTCAGTTCTCTCCAATTCATTCCAGCATAGCTGTCACTGACCCAGCAGGGTGGCTGTCCTTGCCGGACAGTCAGCCAGCCAATCACAACAGAGTGCATTTGGGTCTCCTAGGAGACTAGGCACAGGGCGTTCGGGCACCTCCCTCACTTCCTGCCCACCCCAGACATTCAGACGCCAGTGGCGGTCTTCAGTCCTGAAGCCCGCCAAAGCCAAAGGAACAAAGGCACCAAACCTAGAGTTTGTCTCTGCGAGCCAAACCAGAAGGACCTTTCCAAAAAGAAATCGCAATAAAAAAGACTGGGACCTGTTTAAACAAAGGGGCTTAAGGCGCTATCTTGAAAAACATGTCTTCCGTGATTTTTAGCTACCGGTGTTCGTGGTCTGGAAAAATCATGTTAGTTCGTTCTAAAACCACTGCCACCAGCCATTTCGATAGGAAAAGGGTAACATTTGACTGCTACATGAGTTTTTAGGCACAGGGCATACTAGGTAACCCCTCCAGCACTCTATAGGAAGATAGTGTGAGCTGGGTCTAGGAATTTAAAAAGACTAGTAAAGTCAATTTATCCTTACATTCTCTGGGAAACAATTTATCCCAGAGAAGGTATTTAAACCTTTGGGAAGTCTAAAAGACATCCCTGTGTCACTGCACTGAAGGTGCTGTGTAATGCACATAAAAGATGCCTATGCCTATCTAAAACTCCATAATCAAAGAACACGAGAGTAAAAGACACATCACTCACTTCAAATAACCAGCATCCCGAACTCCTGATAGAAAGCTACAATAATGCCATGAAAATGGCAGTAGACACCATTGCTCTTCTAAAGCTTCCAAAAAATAAACAACAAGCACGCCTAAACGCCTGGTTCACCACACACCTAAAAGAATTAAGAATGCAAAAAAGGAAACTAGAATCCAAATGGCGCCATACCCCATCTGAAGAAAATAAACAAACTCTCTGCAAATAATTACAAAAAAGAAATCCTACTCACAGAAAAAATCTCTTTAATGAAAGAACCTGCAATGCAAGTTCCAATACCAGGGAATTATTTGCTATCCTAAGGGAGCTGGAATCCCCCGTACCTCCACCCGAAAGCATTGCCAAAGACAAACAATGGTGCGCCAGCATCCAAAATGCTCTAACAAATAAAATTAAAAACTTCAAACTAAAATCTCCTTAAAAAAAGATTCCCTAACTCCCAATGAGACACCACTCATCATCATCCCTATGACTAACAACTTACCTGGCCTTGACGCATTCAAATTAAAAAAAAAATATCCTTTCTGGAAACTGAAAGGATCATCGCATCCCTCAAACCATCGAACTGTAAGGGTGACAGTTGCCCAGCTAATTAAGGATGCCACAACGGACTTAGCCCCCTTCATAACCAAACTGATTAATGCATTCTTCTCCTTTAACCCCATCCCAAGCAACCTAAGAGAGTCATGGGTCCTACCTCTCCTCAAGAAGCAAACTCTAGACCCCGCTATTCCCACTAACTACAGACCCATCACCACAGTACCATTCCTTCTCAAGATAATAGACAGAGTAGCATACCTACAAATCCACCACTATCTTGAAACCAACCAACTCCTAGGTACCCGCCAATCAGGATTCAGACCGCAGCACGGCACAGAAACAGCCTTAAATGATCTTAAAGTACAGATTGACAAATTCAATGTTGGGGGAAACACTGCCATGCTACTTCACCTTGATCTGTTGGCGGCCTTTGATCTGGTGGATCACACAGTCCTGTGCGAACACCTGGCATTGGCTGGTCACTTTTCAAACGAGGCCATAGCCTGGATCCAATCATTTTTGGACAAACGCTCAATGAAAGTTTTCTCCACATTGGCATCAGCAGACCCTATCAAAATAACTTGCGGTGTACCCCTAGGTTCTTGCGTCTCGCCAACTCTATACAATATCTTTACCAAGCCCCTATTTGACAAATTGGACAGACTGGGTGTCACCTACTCAAATTACGCAGACGACACTCAGATCCTCATTCCACCTTCGGAAAATTTCGACTCTGATACGGCCTTGGTAGACAAAATATATCTCATCATTCAGGCATGGATGGCCACACATGGACTATGCCTGAATGATGATAAAACTGAAATCCTGCTCCTCGGAACTGCTGCCAACCTAAAAAAAACCTCAACCCCCAACTACTCGGCATTTAACATTGATGCTAATATAATCACAGTTGCCAAAACAGTGAACACACCAGGCTTTGACCTTGACTTGGCCCTAACACTAAAGAAACAAGTTAACTCCTTAGCATCCTCCATGGCCTACACATGCAAGCATCCTCCACGGCCTACACATGCAAGCTCATTAGAGCAACTAGAGCTTTCCTCACCCAAGCCAGCTGCATCATTATTGCCAACGCCCTAATACTCTCCAAACTTGACTATTGCAATGCTCTGTACCCGGGAGCCACCAAATAAATCATTGACAAAATTCAAACATTGCAAACAATGCCATCAGAACTGCCCTCAACTTACCCTCCAAAGAACACATCTCTAACAATAGAAGAGAACACAAATGGCTCAGAATCCGTGACAGAATCTCACTTAAGACAGCATCACTTACCTTTAAATGTCTTAACAACGCAGCCCCCCCAACCTGGCAGCAAGAATAGTGAGAAAAACAGCCACTCGCCCCACCAGAACTGCCAACTCCTACTGCCTACAGATACCCTAATTTAGACTAAAAAGAACAGGCGGCAGCAGCTTCCCAGTTAAGGCAGCCCAATACTGGAATGTTCTCCCACTTAACATCAGAACAGACCATTCCTACTACAGCTTTAGACGGAATATTCTCACATGGCTAAATTCTAATGACCCCTCAAGATTAACCATGTATCAATCAACACCCATCAACCTGACTGTACATACGTATGTTCCTCAACTGATTTAGCGTGATGTAATGTTTAATATTTATATTGTGCCTTGTAACTACGTTTTTAAGCAATCTTGTTCTCCTGTTCTCTGTAGCGCCCAGTTACCTCTATGTTTGGCACGCCATACAAAAGCAATCAATAAACAAACATCAAAATACATGAGTGGGGAAAAAGGCTTACACTCTTTCCAGGTTAAAAAAAAGCAGTTCCTCAAACTCCAGCAAAGTTGGTGGGGGTCTCTAAGGTGAACGGAATTAGCACATTTATGAGAATTCTCCCTAACATCTGGTTTCACAAAATAAAATGTAAGTGATCCAAAGATGCTTTCGATCCTTGGCGATCTGTAGTTCTCAAGATTAGCCAGAGAAAGTTAAAAGGGGAGCCCCTAGGGCTAACCAGCAACAACAGGCACTTATTGCTAAAAAGTTGTTAGAGGGTAATTTTAAAAAGGCACGATGCCTAGTCAAAAATAAAGGACACCCATAAAAAGAGTGAACGACTCTGGGAGTGTGGAAAAAATGTCCCACTCCCTGAGGTATAAAAGCAAAAAGTTCTGGGGTTGACCCAGGTCAGGAAGATTGACCATTTCTATGAAAATCTTACCCAACACGAAGTTCTTGAGGAGATCTTCTCCTGTTGGGGAACTCCTCAAGTGTATTGTATTTATGTTTATAGCGCGCCAAGCCCTGGGGCAAGTGGGCACATTTCTTAGGTACAGATAGAGATACATTATTTGCAGTTACAACCATATTAATTTCAGTTTCCAACAATTTATAAGCGGGGTATTTCCCAGTTTACAAAAGCATAATGTATTTACACAACATAGCTAGTTGGCAGATCAGATATTACAAGGGAGTTAGAAATGTGTACAAGGACAGGCAATGAGGAGGTTAGTTTTCATTCAGAATGAGCCATGTTATGGCCTCTTTCCGGAATCTGTGGCAGGAGGGTTCTAGTCTGTTAGGAGGTAGGGTGTTCCAGGTTTTAGCTGCGAGGACTGGGTAGTGTTTACGCCCTGCTTTTTGCAGTTTGAACCTAGGTGTGATGAGGTAATTGGAGTGAGAAGATCTAGTTTCTTACTGATGTGTTGAGTTTCAATTTGTCGCACAGGTATTTGGGTGCTTGATTATGTATGCATTTGTATGTGAGAGAAAGGGCTCTGAATTTGATTCTTTGGTCGATTGAGAGCCAGCGAATACTATGCCTCATCTCTGAGATATGCCGTTTTCTGGGGAAGTTAGTTTCTGCTCTGAGTGCGTTGTTTTGATAGATCTGCACTTTGCGTAGATTGTGTTGGCTAGTGCCTAGGTATAGTGCATTGCAGTAGTCTAGCTTGGTTAGTACAAGCGCCCTGGCCAGAGTGATATAATTGTCAGGTGTCAGGAAGGGTCTGCAAACGTTAACAAGTTTGCATGTGTAAGCAGTGGTAGATGATGTGGCATTGATTTGTCTTCCTAGTGAAACGTTGGAGTCGATGTACATAACGTTTTGACGTCTTTTGAGACTGTGATATTATTGCCGCCAATGATGTAGGTGTTGAATTTGTTGAGTTTGAGTCTGGCGTGGGTTCCCACTAGGAGGAGCTCAGTCTTGTCTTTGAGGCAGAGACCGTGTTGTGCCATCCAAGCTTGGATGATATGGTAAATGTCGTTGAGTTGTTGTGGTTGCCTGTGATGTGCATGAAAATTGTGTGTCGTCTGTGTAGTTAGTGTAAGATGTGCCCCGGTGGTCAAGTTTGTCAGATAGAGGCTTTGTGAATATGTATTAGTGTGGGGGAGACACAGGAGCCTTGTGGGCCCCCACAAGTGACAGTTGATGGAGC
Organism: Ambystoma mexicanum; assembly: GCF_040938575.1. Lineage (NCBI taxonomy): Eukaryota > Metazoa > Chordata > Amphibia > Caudata > Ambystomatidae > Ambystoma > Ambystoma mexicanum. The sequence continues at coordinate 365,870,337 of NC_090935.1, forward strand.
AGCAGGAGCCGTTGGTGCAAACACTCTTGTTGTTCAGAAATGATTGTATCCAAGCAATTGCATCATTGGAGAAATGGACCGCTGAGGAAAGATGGTTACAGAGGGTTTTATGGTGGACAAGGTCAAATGCCACTGATAAATCTAGTAAGAGAAGGAGGGCGAGGTTGCCTGAGTCTTTGATGATCTCAATTTGGGTTACTAGATCCTATCGGGGCTGTTTCGGTTCCATGCCTAAGTCAGAATCCGGATTGTCGTAGCCCTAGCAAGTTGTTGCTTTCCAGGTGTTGCTGGATCTGCAGATAGGCTGCTCTATCGATGATCTTCAGAAGGAAGGGTACTGTGGTGATTGGTCTGTAGCTCGAAGGATTTTTGTGGTCAAGGGAAGGTTTCTTGAGAAGTGGCATAACCCAGGCGTTCTTAAGGTTAGCCGGGATTGTGTTGGATTTGAAGGTGGCGTTGATTAGAGAGGTGATAAATGGAGCAATCTCTTTTGCTGTTTCTTTTATCATAGGTCGGGGGGGGGGCAAATGTCACCCATGCATCTAGAAGGTTTTAGGTTTAGGATTATTTCTTCTACTTTGACGCTGAATGGGGCGAATTTGAATATGTTGAATTGTTCAGGAAGAGGTGTCGGTATTGAAGGTGAGAGAAGGTTGTTAGGGTTGCCTTTTTAGTCTCAAGTGGACCTCTCCCTTCCAGTGTCAACAGTAAGTGCAAGTTCTTTCTGCTCCATTAAAATTTCCTAGTCAGGTGAGGGCGGGTGTGTCCCCTCCCCCCCAATTCAGGTAATTCTGCTGGTTCTCATGAGATTGCACCCATTTGGAACCAAGATGATCCTGATTTCCCCAGACTGGGCTAGAGAATGTGTTATCTTGAGTTGCTAGATATGTCCATCTGCCCTCCCTGGCACCTTCCAGGGAGAGTAGACTTGCTTTCCCATTCAGAGGGGGCGGTCCTCGGCAACCTGAACCTTCATGCTTGTCTACTGAGAGGCTGAGATACACAGAGTGCTCCTTTCAGCTCGGTGGCCTGTTACAAAATCCATTTATGCCTGCAGGATGCATACATTTTCCATCTGGTTCTGGGAGTTGCTCCTGGATCCTTTATCCTGACCTCTATCCCTTGTGTGGGATATTCTGCTTACTTTGTTCTAGGCGGGACTTCAGATTGGCCCTGCGAAGGGTTACCTCCGCGCTAATCAGATTTTCAAGAGGTCCCCGGAATAGGGCTTGTTCTTCACAATCCCAACTGTTATACTCTTAGTGCGGGGTTTGTGTAACCAGTTTCATCCCCGCTTGATTCTGGCATGGTATTTGATTTTGGGTTTAAGGTTTCTTATGGGCACTCCGTTTGAGCACCTGCATTCATGTTCTGTTAGGTAACTTGCCCTTTAGGTGATTTTCCTCATTGCCATCACTTCCGCAATATTCATAAGTGAGTTTCTGGTATTGTCTGTTTTACCTCCCGATTTGTTTTTTTCCAAAGAGAAGGTGACGTTGAGGGAACCATCTTTTCTGCCTGAGGTGTTCTTGGATTCTCATTTCTCTCAGATCCATATACTTGTTTTTTTTTCTTCTGCTTCTCCCTTCCACGGCAGAGGAATGATTTCATTGTCTGGACCCGGTTCAGGGCCTAAAGGTTTGTGTCTTGCACTAGGAAGGCTAGGAAGGATGACCAGCTTTTTGTCGGGTACACTGGTGCTTGTGCTGGCAGAGCTGTGACCAAACGACCCCTGTCCAGGTGGATCATTCCCTGCATCTCAGAATGCCAAGATCTTTCTGGTAAGGATGGTGCCTGAGGGTTTTAGAGCTCATTCTACCAGGGGGTGTGGATGCCACCTCTACCTTGAAGAGACAAGTCACAGTCCTGGATATTTGCCATGCGGCAACGTGGGCATGTTTGCTCACGTTTGCTAAGCATTACTGCTGGGATTACCTTGTGGAACAGGATGCCTGTCTTGGTATGGCAGTCCTCCAGAGCTTTTCTGTTTAGTTGGTTTTCTTGCTTCTTCGCTCCACCAGATTGATTAGGAATCTGTGGTAGGAAAGAATTCATTAGTAGAACTAATTACTTTCCCATCTGTAATGTTCTTTCTGATGGAATATTTAGTGGCCCCAACGTCCTATCTGGCGCATGGCAGGTAGAGGCGTCGGACGGAGCCGCGCTGCGCCTCCCGGCAGCAGAAAAGTTTCTGGAGAACAATTGCGCTTGGATAGGGATTTCATAGATGAGGAATCTGTGGGAGAAACAACATCCATCAGAAAGAACATTACAGAGAGGCAAGTAATTCTTTTCAACTGTCTCACTTCATGCAAAGCTTTGCTGGGTCTGCCTCTGCTGCTGTACGATGGCCTGTTGCCGCCTGACCATGTTGGCCTTCATTGGAACACTCCTTCACTTTCCTGAGGTGGTCTGCAGCACAGAAATCTTCATCTTTCTTTATTTTGGTTCTCCTTCTGACTGGAGGGGTTTGCTGTGCAAATTGATCAACTCTGGACACGGAACGTGACCTCTGCACCTGCAACCTCTGGGCCTTCCTCACCCGAACCAATTGGATTGTGTTCCCAACGGATTTCGAAAGTCATACAGTGGTATCTGGAAGGATCGGAGGCAGGGCAGGGGCAGGTTAACATACATGTTTCTGTCCCCACTTATGTGTGCTCCATAGGCTAGCCAGGACTTTAAACTCACTCACTCTGGCCTGATCTGTGGTGGTGGGAAAGTATCCTTTCCTAGGCCTACCCCTGTGAACTGGATTATTAAAAATAATCTGAAAAAGTATTTACTTTTCAGTGCCATAGTTTCATGTGAATAAACATGTCATTTCTCTTTCAGTTAAAAACTGTATGTTGCTGCTATGTATGTTCCCACATTTTCATTAGTTTTTTATAAAATACTATGTTTTTCTGCAGTTTCTTTGTCAATGCATTTCTTTTCATTTAAATAGCTCAAATAGTCGTACATTTTCCAGTTGTTTAGCACATGCATCTAAAATTTATGGATTCCTGCAGGTGATGATGATGAGATTCCTCAAGAGATGTTACTGGGAAAACATCAGTTGAATGAGTTGGGAAGCGAGTCTGCGAAGATAAAAGCAATGGGCATTATGGACAAAGTAAGTGGCTAAAATGTGTTTTTAATTTAGTGTTGGTCATTGTGGCAAGTTGTGCATGCATTTATCATATTTGATCATCTGATTACTATAGAATGGGAATGCAGAGCGATTGGTTCTATTGGGCAAATGCACTTTCCAAAAGGTCGTATTTTGCTCAAGCATGTTTTCCAAGATTTATCGGCCTCCAAGCAACTGAGGAGCTGCATTTTACAATCACTGTTTTAGGTGGGTAGGAAGTTCTTAAAACTGAAACTAGCTAGAATATTAAATATTTTCCCGTGCCTTTTTCCCAATGCTAGGAATTGCCTCGTCTTAACTGTTTTTCACTGGCATGTGTCGGACATATTGGGAGTGTATTGAGGCCTGCGTCCGCCTGGCTCTTTTCTGGTGATCGAATTGTGGACTTGGGAGGCAGGCCAAAATGGGGAGGGCCATGTGGGAGACCGGATTGTACAGATCCGGTGAGGGTGCGTTGTGCATGCAGGCTGACACTGACCCCCCACCCCCAGCCACCCCGCCTTCTGGCGGTAACAGGCAGGCTACACAGAAGAAGGCGAACACCAATGAATGCACCAAAGTCTTTGTTCTGGTCAGAGATCAGGAATTGATTTGTTACTGGCAGAGAAGTATATTTCTTGTCGCCAAAGTACCTTTGGCACACTGGACCAGATAATTGTCTGTACTGGCGGGCACATGGCAGAGCTTCAACAACAGGCATACAGGCTAGGCACACCCGCTTTCATGAGACCCAGAGGCCTGTCGAGTACCCTTGGATGCAGGGTGAAGGGACACAAGACTTCTCCCCTTGGGTTGTTGGGGCCAATCGACCCCAAGACAAGCTTATCTGGAAATCTTCTTGGAGCTGGCTGCACTTCCACTGCTGCTGCAGGAACCGATTGCCAGGGAGAGGAACACCAGAATCGAGTGAGTGTCTTTAAGTCGGACCGAGCTCCAGGAAGATCCTCTGGACTCCCATGAATCAGGACTGACCAAGCCTAAGCCACCTCAACAGAGTGCTGGATCTCAGATGCAAGGAAAGTCCATAGTGGTATCCGAGAACCGCTGTGGTGCTATTTGCGAGAGTCGCGAGAAGCTGAAACCGCAAAGTGCCGCTGATCTGAAGTTTGCCCATTGCTGCCGCCAACCTTCAATTCGTAATGAAGGAGTCCCCAGACGTCTTCCCTCTTGTCCCCATGACTGAAGCTCAGGAACAACAGGATCTGCAGACCTACACAGGAACAGAAGCCAGATGAAACCCATTTCCTCTAATCAAAGGTACTGGAAAACTAAGGGGACTGGCCTCTTGTCGTGTAGCCTTGCTAGTTCTCAGTTGAGACTTATCTTGGTTGCTTTTCCAGAGTTGCTTGCAGCTTTGCCTCTCACAAGCCTCCCAGCTTGTGGCCCAACAGGGATTTCGTTTTATACAAAAACATCTAAAATATTGCGTAAGACTTTTTACCTACCTGTAAGAAGTGCTTCAGCTCACCTAGACTTTTGCTCAACTAACATTGACTGTCCTGTCTCCCTGAAAAACTCTTCTTACATCTGACTTTGTGCTTTGCCTTTCCCCCCAGGAAAGGGTAAATGTACTTTGCATTGGAGGGTTCAAAAAGGACATACCTCCTTAAGAATATTTGTTAACCATTGTTTTATTTCCTCAACTTCTTCTTTTGACACTGTTGGGGAGAATTCTCAGAAATGTGCTTAATCCCCTCCACCTTGAAGACCCCCAGCAACTTTGCTGGATTTTGAGGACTTGATATATATATTTTTTTAAACTTTGTTTTTATTAAGCATTTCAGTAAACAAAGACCGCCAGGTAACCCCTTGCTACATCAATATGAAACACCAGTACAACAATACAAGAGACTATATACCCCACCTGTCCCTCCCACCCGCACATGACCTTGCCAGAACTAACCGGGCCATGGGTATGTAGAGCAATGGCACAGAACAGGGCACAGAGTAAGACCAGTTCACGATGATTGACGTAGTGGGGGGTCGGGGCAACCACTGAGGACCCGGGAAAACAAATAGACGATGGGGAACACAAGGGGAAATGCAGGAATCCAGCAACACATTGGAATTAGTCTCATAGCGGCACATTCCTCGTTTAGGAGAACTGACCAGTCTTGTACAAACGAGGACAATGCATCGTTGGCTATAGATGACAGTTTTTCATGTGAAGATGGACCAAAGCTTGGCAAGCCACTCGGCCTTGGTGGGAGTAGACAAACTTATCCATTTTTGAATGAGAGCAAGCCTTGCTGCCCTCAACATTGCCCCAATCACCCTTGGAAAGGCATGCAGCTCAGAGTCAGGCATGGGAGTACCCAAGAGAATATCTAAGGGAAGAAAGGAAGGGGTTGTGCCTACAATGGACGACCAGACATTCCCACCACAAATGATACCAGGTACCGCGCTGCAGAAAAGGAAAGTCCATGTCGACAGCCAGGAACCGTGGTGTTGCTATTTGCGCTAGTCGCGGAGCTGAAACACCAAAGTGCCACTTGTTGGAAAGATTGCTGATTGCGAGCGGTGACCGTCCTATTGCAGTGCAGGAGTCCCCTGAAGTCCTCCCTCTTGTCCCCATGACTGAGGCCCAGGAGCAGAGAGCTCTGCAGAGCTGCACAGGAACAGAAGGCATCTGCTTCACATTTTCTTCAATACAAAGGTACTGTAAAGTCTGAGAGAACTTGCCTCTCATTGTAGAGTTGCTTGCATCTTCTACTACTCAAGTCTAATCAGCTCGTGGCACTACATTTGATTCTTCTTTTCTTCAAAGACTTCTAATACCTTGTGCAAAGACTTTTCTACTTACCTACCAGAGGTGCTTCATCCTATACAAGACTTTTGCCCATTGATTTTGGCCTAGCCTGTTATACTGTTTGACTCTGCTTAAGGGATCCAAAAGGCTTTGCCTGCTTAAAACTATTTGTGATCTCTTGTTTGTTCTAATAACATTTCCTTTTACTAACTTCTAACAGTATTCTACATGCAAACAGTAAGATATTAATGTCCCCAGCACCCTAGCTATTGAAGTCACCTGATGGTGTAGGTTGTGTCTGTGGGCCTTCCCAAAAGGGTCTTCACTGGTTTTAGTATATTGAATGTGTTTTGAAGTGTATTTGAGTGTTACCTTTATATTGCTTTCTTCTGAAGAATGCTTACTCTAACTGACAAATTGATAATTGTTTATTTGAATACTGGTCACTGTGAATATCTGTCACTCCCATACAGCTCACATTGACCCCTCTTGAGATAAGCCTGGCTGCTCAACACGCTACCAAACTGTGTAGTACAAGCTTATACCAAAGGTTGGGTTTCCTATTACCTGTAGTCAGAGTTGTTGTAGTGCACCCTAAGGGCACTGCATACAATTTTGCCATACAGACACTACCAGCACTATTGCTTTAAATGTACCAGTTATATTTTAATGTCCACAGTGTCCTAGTTATTTAAGTCACCTCAGGGTGTATAAAGCATCTGTGTTCCATCCCAAATGGGTATTTACTGATTTTAAAGAAACAGTGTGTATTTTAAAGTATGTGTGTTGCATATATATTGTTCCCTTCTAAAGAAGGCTTATTGAACTGACTGTTAAATGAATTAATAATTGTTTAATCAAGAAACCATGAGTGCAAGTGTTTATTTGGATACTTGTCACTGTGAATCTCTGTGTAATAACCCTACAGCTCACATTTACCCCTCTTGAGATGAGCCTGGATGCTGTCACTCTACCAACTTGTGTAGTACATGCTTATACCAAAGGTTGGGTTAACTATTGCCAAGAGGTCAAGTCTGGTGCAGTCTCCCACAGGGTACTGCATACAATCTTTCCTAACATTAGAGTACTCCACCGAATAAAAGGGGAATCGAAAAAATATGAAAATCGGGGTAAGTGCCTGGTTTCAGGAATTCACAGGTTTTATCCAAAGACACGGTTATAGGCTAAAGTAAGTTCGCATTTGCAATCTAAGAACTGCCAAGGTAGGACCTCTGTGCAGCATGGATCCACAGCGCAAAGACTCCTTCCTCTGGGTTCCCATGGATTGGCATTCCTTGCATTAAGGTTTTGGCAGGCCCAAGGCCTCTAAGGCTACGGGCTCGCAAGCCGAGGTGCCTGGGGGCCCTACCAGATTGTCTTTGGTTCGACGATCAGGCTCGTCCTCTTCTACCCCACGGGGTAAGGGATTGTGGCGTGCCACCTCCAAGAGTCGTTCCTCGGCTAGATCCGGCGCTGAGGGCTCCCTACCGGAACGTGCTCTGAGGCAGTCATCCAGGGATTTTCGACTACCGCCCATCCGGCTGAGGGCTCAGTGCCTACCAGAGGACTCTGCGGTCGACATCTCCCTTTCGGGTCCAAGACCCAAGCTGTATCCTCTTGTGTCTGAGGCCTCTTTTGGCGCAGGGCCTTGGCAAACTCCTGTCCAGGGCATGGCACAAGGCTTAAAAATGGCAGAGCAGCATGTGGCAGAACCTGCAAGGCTGGCTACCATCTTGGATCCACCTCCGGGCCCGCCAGTGTATTCACCCATTTAGTGGTCTTAGCAGGTCGATTACAGACCCCTTCACTCTGGATGCAGAGTTTTGGTCCCCTTACAGCTACATGCAGCGGGCGCCTCAGCACTTTGACCAGCACGGTCAGAGCGCCTAGGGTCCCGGTGGCTAGGGAGAACCGCTTCTTTGAACTCTTCCTCATGCGTTCCCCTCAGATGAAGAGGCTCCTGTAGGACATTGTGAAGGAGATTGTCCCCTCCCCCGGGTTCAGGCCATTACCGGTCGTGCAGACCCCTCCACCTCTTCAAACACCTCCCCCTCAACAGCCGTTGGACTTGTCTGTTGCTCCAGACCTGGGGTGGTGAGGGGCCCGTCGGCCACCTGTCCCAGGGCCAGGATTCCCCTTGGCCTGTGAAAAAAGTCAAGGATGATGATGATGAGGGCCAGGGCGATGAACCCTCGGCATCCATTAAGGCCTTTCATGACCACCTTCAGGGCCTTAATGGATGCCGAGGGTTCATCGCCCACAGACCGAGTTCTTGAGGGTCCTCCCCTGACTGCCCCAGGAGTCGGGGGTGCTCGCTGAAGTCTTGGACACCCACCACCACTCGGTCTGTTATTCCCTTCCAGATGGATCTGTTGCAAGTGGCACGGAAGGTCTGGGAGAAGCCCAGGGCCAACACCCAGATGAACACGAAGTTTGACAGCAGGTTTAGGCTGACAGACGGGGTGCCAATCCTCCTTGCCTCCCACCCACAACCCCATTCCTCTGTGGTGGCAGCAGACTCTTTATATTCTAAACCACCGTCTTGGTCGTCTTACTCTACGGGAGCCACTTCCAGTTGCCTCTCCAAGGAGGATAAAGTCCTTGCGAAAGCACTGCTAGTCCATCTCAAAACTGCATCTACGGCAGTACAAGGCGGCTGCCCTCTTGGACGCGGCTAACCAGAAGTTGTGGCGAGAGTTCAGGGAATTTCTGCCGGACCTCCCTTTGAACAAACGAGCCTCCTTTAAGGCAGGTCTGGCAGATATCGGGTCCATTACACAGGATCTTGTGAAGTCTTTGGTCTCCCACATCGACACAGCCAGCAGAGGGCTGTGTCTTGGGGGTTGTTATAAGGACGGCCTGGATGCACGCCACAAAGTTTTCATCTGACGTGCAGGAGTGGATCCTAGAACTGCCCTTGCGGGGGCAATGCGCCTTTTTTATTTGTCCACCGATGACAAATTAACAAAGATGAAAACCTCCACTCAAACCTCCAAGTCCTTGGCCATCCTGACAAAGCTGGTTCCGAAATCCTTCCCTAAATCTCAGGGTAGGAATGAGTTCAAACCCCAAACTTTCTCCGGCTTCAAGAGTTTTGGAGACTGCGGTACGCTGAGTCCTGAAAGGTCGCCCAGCGACAACAAAGTGAAGCAGCAGACGTCGTTGTGCTGGTTTTTCCGCTCCCCCTGCTCTGCCTCTGACGCCAAGAAGCAGTGATGTATGGGTCACGGAACTTAGCTCGCCTGTGGGGGGCCGCTCGACTCTTTTCCAGGACAACTGGAAGAGTCTTTTCAGCAACCCGTGTATCCTATCAGTAGTCTCTACGGGCTTCAGCCTTCCTCTGCCTCTACCATCCTCTCCTCCTCTTCGTCAGATCGGGTCCCCGGCTCTTTTATGGGAGGTCCTTTCGCTCTTGGAGATGCAGGCAAAAACCGGTTCCTCTTGTTGACTGTCACTTTGGTTACTATTCCAGGTTTTCTGCGATACCCAAGAACCATGCTGGCCTGAGGGTAGTCCTGGACCTGTCATTTTGAAATCTGTCTCTACTGCTGGAACACTTCAAGATGATTACTCCAGCGGACATAGCCGAATCTCTGTGTGCAGGGGACTGGATGTGTTCCTTGGACATCAAGGATGAGTACCTGCATCTACCCATATATCAACCGGAAGATGTGGTCGAGCAGGAGCGAGCGGACATGGAACTTATCCTTGTGTTCACTGAGGGTATTGAGCACTTTCCCCTGGGGTCATCGTTTAGGTTGGAGATCAAGAAGGGGGAGGTCACCGTCGCACTTGGAAGCGAGGTGGAAGCCACGTGAGTCCATTGTTGGTTGGGTGCAGGTTGCCCTAGACCCTTCTGGGCCTTGTTATCCGTCATTTTCTTTTTATCTGAGCCCTGAGCCCCCGATTGCGCCCTCGAGTCCCAACCTCTTCCCCTGATCCATTGCCCCTTTCCCGGTCTGCCTCCCATCCCGCCCCCCTACCTTGATTGGTCACCAGAATCAGTTTGCCTTGCTCTAAATATCGGCACTGCTTCCTGCACGCCACCTTTTTTGCTGTGCGTTGCAGGCGAGTGCAGGTTGCCCTACACCCTCCTGGGCTTTATCCACCATTTATTGCTTTAATCAGAGCCCCCAGTCCCGTGAAAGCGCACTCGAGTTCCCGTCCTCTGCCCTGATCCATTTCCCCTTTCCCGGGCCCTTCCTCCCGCCTCCCAACCCGCCCCCCTATCCTGATTGGCTCAATCCCCTCTCTTAACTCACCTTCCCAAGGCAGCCTTCTGCCCGCGCAGCCCCTGCGGCTAAGGGCACTGAAGCATAAAACTGCATCTACAGAGGTGGCTCCAGGTTATGTCTGCAGGTGTCAGCAGGGGTAGCCAGTGCCGTGCCGTCAACCAGCAGCGACTACCAAGGTAGGTGTGGCCTGGGTGGGGAGGAGAGCAATCGCTGTACTCCAGAAGCCCTGCCACTCTGCTTACCCTCAGAACATATCAGGCCAGGCTACTGATACTAACCGGCCTAATAACTGGTGAGATTTTTGACTATTGCCCGAGCCACTCTAAGATAGTACTGTGAATTTTAGCCTGCGTCGCACTCATAGTGAATTGTTATTGTTGCCTTGCGTCACATTTAGAGAGTGCTGCATTAAGACAGTGCTCTGAATATTGACCTGTGTCGCACGCCTTGAAAATTGTTAGTATTGCATTGAGTCACACCTAGAGAGTGCCACTTTATGATAGCATTATTACTAGCCTGCGCCACATTGGGACAGTACTGTGAATATCCGCCTGAGTTGCACGCTTTGGAAACTCTCGTTATCTAGGTGTTCTACTTGCTGCCTGCCACTCTTTGAATCCTAAGCCTTTCTCCCTGTTAGGCAGTTTGTATGCAGTACCCTCTGGGACCACTACACACTACAAGGACTACAGGTGTAAGAAAAACCAACCTTTGGTATAAGTCTGTACCACACAGTTTTTGGTAAAGAGCTGAGCAGCCAGGCTTATCTCAAGAGGGAGTGTGAGCTTGTAAGGATGTTGCACAGAGGTCTACAATCACAAGTATTCAGATACACTACTCAATGGTTCTTGGTAAAACACTTCTTAATTTATTACAGTCAGTTAGAAAACATTCACTAAAAGGAGGCAATCAATATCACACAAACATATACTACAATACTTTACACTAACCGGTTCTAAAACATTTAAGGTACTTAGATGGAGGAGCAAAATGGCATTCAGAGCGTTTAAAGTAGGAGCAAAAAGGCATAAGTTAATAAAACGAATATTACAATTACTTTAAAACAGTGCAAATATTTTGAATTCACCAGAGGTTCAATGCAATAGGTAAGCCAAAGTCAATGGACTAGAGTCTTGTATAGGTAAAAACGGTTCTGGCATTTAAACGGAAAAGTCTTTTGCCACGGTTCTCAGAAGTAGTTCACGGAAGAAAGGTTCATATGTCGGGTCACAAGCTGACTAGGCCTACAAGTTGCCAAAGTTCCTCAAACCTTCGCAGTGAGAGGAAAATTCTCTCGGTCAGTTTTTCACAGTACCTTGTTTTGAAGAAAAAGGTGCAGCGGAAGAATTCTGTTCCTGGCAGTTCTTGCATATCTCGCTTTTCCTGAGCTTCAGTCGTGGGGACAAGAGGGAGAACGTCTGGGGACTGGTCACAAAGCTGGCAAACTGGCAGTTCTTCGATTCCGATAGCTGTCTTCAAGCACACAAGCTGGTGTCCTTCTTCCTGGTTATTCTGTTTCCTGCAGCACTCTGAGGAAAATACAACCAGCTCTGAGAATGGTTAAAAATTGGTGACAAGGCAGGCGCTCTGTTGCCAGTCAAGTTTTCCTGCATTAGCTTCTCCTCCAAACACACGTTTTCATGACTCCATCAATCTTCAGGGAGGCTGTGTTTCTTTGCTTTTTCAGGTGTGGCTTCATTTCCCTTTCAGGTATGGCAAGTTAATTGACTCTAAGGATTCTGGTACTTGTATGTTTCACACTTAATTTTTCTTGCAGGTGGCTGGAAACAATTATTTCTTAACAGCTCTGAGAATGGTGTCGAGGTGGCTTAAGAGCTGATTGGTCCTACCAACTCAAAGGAAGAAATCATCCTTGAAAGGCTTCTCTGTCGAGATTAACTTTGCAATTCGAGCCTGCATCAGGGCTCCACCGGGCAAACCAATGGTCCAGTAGTTGCAGCAGCTGTCCTCTTCCAGCTCGTTTTCGGTTCTTTCGTTCCAGAGGTCGACTCTGCCTTCCAAGCCAAGAGGCTCGCCTTTTAAACAGTTCTCTCCCATTCATTCCAGCCTAGCTGCCACTCACCCAGGAGGGTGGCTGTCCTTGCCGGACAGTCAGCCAGCCAATCACGCCAGAGTGCATTTGGGTCTCCTAGGAGACCAAGCACAGGGAGTTTCAGGCACCTACCTCACTTCCTGCCCACCCCAGACACTCGGATTCTAGTCCTGAAGCCTGCCAAAGGCATAGAAATAAAGGGACCAAGCCTAGTTTGGCGCGCAGAGACAAACTCTAAAAGGACCTTTCCAAAATGAAACAGCAAAAAAAGACAACCAGGACCTGTTTTTACATACGGGGTTCAGATGCCATCTTGAAAAACATTGTTCCCGCAATTTAACGCTACCGTTGTTCACGGTCGGGAAAAATCATGGTAGTTTGTTGTAAAACCACTGCCACCAGCCATTACAAGTGGAAAGGGTAGCAGAGGACTGCTTCATGTGCTTCTAGACACAGGGGATGCTGGGTAACCCCTTCAGCACTTTATTGGAAGATAGTGTGTGCTGGGTCTAGGAATTTAAAAAGACTAGTAAATTCAATTTCATTCTTTCTCTGGGAAACAGTAGTTTATCCCAGAGAAGGTGTTTAAACCTTGGGACAGCCTAAAAGGCTTCCCTTTGTCAATGCAGTGCAGGAGTCCCCCAACGTCCTCCCTCTTGTCCCTACGACTGAGGCTCAGGAACAGCGAGATCTGCAGGAACGGCCTGGAACCACGACTTCAGCAACATTGGTTTCTTCATAAAAAGGTACTGTGCCAACCCGATTGAGAGAACGCCACTCTTGCTGTGAAAGTTTGTGAAACTTTCCCAACTCGCAGGCCAAATCAGCTTGTGACCCCACAAATGATTCTTTTTCGCCTAAACTACTTCTGAGAACTTTTGCAAGGGGAGCTCAAACTGTCTCCAGAGCTTAGTTTTGTATTGAAGTGTATTGGTATATAATATTAAGTTGTCTTCTTCTAGTGAAATGTTTTCTAAATGATTGTGTAATAAATTAATAAGTATGTTTTTTTACCAAGAAACCTTGAGTACAAGTGTCTACTTGAACCACTGTGATTGAAAGTCCTCTGTGTAACTACTTGTACTGCTCACATTCACTCTTGAGATAAGCCTGGCTGCTCAGCTCGCTACCAGAAACTGTGTGGTACAGACTTATACCGAAGGTTGGTCTTGCTTACACCTGTAGTCCTAATTGTGTGTGGTGGTCCCAGAAGGGGGTACATGCAATGCCGCCTAACAGCACATTTATGAGAATTCTCCCTAACAGGAACGTAGACATCTGACTACTTCTTCGCTCTTTCTGTACTCACTCATGATGGTCATAAGGCTCCCTCATTGCAGAAACAATACAATCTGAGGGACCTCGACGCCTGAGGGATTTTGGGTACACTACACGTCATGTTAGGGATAGTGTTACAGGCACGCCCATGTCTACGTCCCCTTTCGATCCTCGAAAAACAAGATTCAATACTCTGCCGTTACCACTAGATGTTGGACATGTACAGCATGTGAATGTAAGCAGATCCAATCATTAGAAATGCTATTACGGTAAGTATTGAATGTCATTCCTACTGTTTTTGTTTTATTTAGGCGTGGTTAATGCCCGAACGTGGCTGTGCCATGAGATATTTGCATGCTCTTTGGCCATATTTTAGTTTGGCCGTCTTCATGCCTTCCCAGTCCTTTAAATCACAAAGAAGGTTATGCGCTTGCTCGGGAAAGCTGCTGCTTTCGTGGGCTAATGTGGCCCAGGAAGGGTGGGAGGTCTGTCTAGTCCCAGTACACACGCTGGTGCCAGAAGGTTTGCTGCTGGGGCGGTTGTGAAACCAATAGTTGTCCCCATTGAGACACCCCTGGCTGTTTTGAATGGAACAGATCCTTTCCATTTGTGGACTTGGACTTGCTTTCAGCTCCAGTTTTCAATAGGAATCCTCATTCAGCCATTCTTCATATCTTTGTTTGAGCCAATACCCCTTCAGAGAAGAGTAGCCCATTGATGACCCCAGGACGACTTCCACAGTGGACCAGTATCCTCTCGAGTGCTCCTCTGCTTGATCACTGAAGGCCATCTTCAGACTTTTGACTAGTGGGGCCAACTAGTCTCGGCGGCTTCTCGAGGTTGCAAGACTATCAGTACTGGGAGACTGTCTCCCTCAGTGCATTTGTCATATTTTTCAAGCTGCACCCATCTCCTTAGAGTGAAGTGTGCTTAGGATAATATGTATCCTTGTAACGTTTCCTTTTGTAACTTTGTGGACACAATTACAATGTGGGCAGGGTGGGCTATTTGCATCAGATCCAACATACACTGGTGGCAGCTGATATTTATCTACCTTGTTTGTGACTTTTTATTCCAGCAATTTTGCATTTGACCGCATAATGCCATAAAGAGTATCGTATACTCTAAAATGGCTGTGCCACAAGATGTTTGTCCTTTGTTCATTTTATACTTTAACCTTTTTCCTGCTCTCTCGGATTCGGTATTGCCATACATGGAAATCCTTTCCTAAGCAAATCCTCTGCTTTCCTAGGCAAAGTGGTGGTCTGCGTGTGTGACCCGATGCAGGGGCTGAGACAGGCTGGTTCTAGTCCACCCAAGCCACAGTGTGTCCGTTGCTGGCCAGTGGCTGTCCAGGATTGGACCACCCATGATTGGACCATCCCTGTCATTTTGAATGATGTAGATCCTTACCATTAGTGAACCAATTCAGTCCAAATCCTGGATTAAAGGTCGACTCTTGTAGCAATACTTCTGACTATCGTTGGAGCCAAGACCCATGCAAATAAGTGCAGCATGGTCAAGACCCAATGATGTCTTTAGCAGCTGACTGGCATCTCCACCCAAGTTCCGATGACACACTGCTCCTCAGTCATGATCTCAAGAAGGCCCTCATTGGTGCCTCAACACCTGGACTGGTGTAATCAATCTGTTCTGACTGATGTTCGAGGGCCAGTACATGCTATGCCTTGCAGCCGTCCCTGTCCTCAGTACATCTTTGGAAGCTGGTGGATCTTTAAATTATACAAGACATCTTCCCGTGCAATTGCAGCTTCTTGTAATGAAGAGGACTGTATAGGACCTGCTTCTTTGTTTGTCTTACGAAAATCACTTGTTGCCTTATCGTTTTTACCCCTGAGACATCCTTTATGTCCAGGAAGACTCCTGAGATCACTTGTCCTTGCGAGGTCTGCATGCCCAGTAGTCCAGTCTTCAGAACCATATCACCCAAACCTGAACTACCTACTGGAACAGACACATGCCAGAAGTAAGAGTGCTCAGCAGATCTTTTAACCTGTGAGGTGGTCCCTGGAAGAATCAGATTTAGGGGGAGGGGGGTTAAGTTATACTACCCATTTTACTCTGCAAAATGTATTTCATCAAATGTTTCATAAAAGTAGAAATCACAATGCAACATAATAAAACTACCCATTTCTTCCGGTTAGATCTAGACAATCTTTTTCTTGACACCATGTATTCGAAGCCGTCCAGGACAGGAAGGTATTGCTCCGAACATCTTTAAAGGAAGTTTGATCAGTCTTTCAGATTATCAAACAATCCTAAAGGAATTCGATGAAAAATTATAACATCAATCTTTAGATTGGCATGTGCAAGATGGCGACCCAGTAGCAGCGCTGTACTGCCACTGAAATCTACCAAGAACCTGAAACCCTGCCTTATCTTTTGCTAAATGGACATAAGTACCAGGGTTAATTAATATCTTACCCGTTGCGCTGAAGATATTCCTTAGGTGCGGCTGTGACTGCAGAGAAGGGATGGAACTCCCAGCACTGAGCCGCTAACTCCTGTTCACACCTTCTGCCTGGCGCTGCGACCGTGAGATTGGAGGCGCTGCAGAGCTATATCTGGCTGGTAAGGGGGTACTCCTGCAGACATTTATTGGTGCAAAGAAGCTACTTCATGAAAGGAATCTGAAGTATGCCTTGCTCCCGCCAGTAGGATTGACGATTGATGTGGAGGGAAATGGACACTTTCTTTCAGATACCGGTGATGCTAGCAAATTCGTGGAGCCACCTCCGAAACGTCATTGAATGCGTGGGACAGCACAAAACCTAAGGCAGTGTTATGCACTGCACACCTGAACGAGGAGATACAGAAGAGTCACAATGACACTGTTACAATGAATGTGTGAGCTCTGATATGGCAAATATTGTGCCCTGTGAAACGCACAAGGCATAATTATGTGCTGGGGGTGGTGCGATACTGCCATAGGTATAGAGGCTATTGAGAAGTTGAGCCTACCTTAAAAGAATACTGCTAAATGTTTTGCAAAATGTTGCTGAGGCTCTTGTATAAAAAAATTGATTAATGTTTTGCATTAAATGATGAAAAGCATTTTGAAGTCTATGGTTAGACCTTATGTTCAGTCAAGTGACAAAACTGAGTGAAATTATCAAGATAATGGCATTAATTTTGTCCCCATATACATATGAGATGTCACTTTAAACATGTAGACAAAATTAGGACACCATCTGGGAATACTGACTAGCACACCCAGTAAGTAGTGATTCTTGACTTTGCAATTTTCTTGCTCCCTTTGCTCAGAGAAAACGAGGTGTACAAAGGTATTTGATATACCGTATCACCCATACACTGTAACCTGTGGGGACATATTCTTTTGATTTTTATAGGTATAGAGGCTGCCTAACAAATGCCCTTTATCGCCGACGCTTCCCCACCGAGTTCTGGGGGTTGAAACCCCGCTTCCTCATGGCTTGAGCGGGTGGTTGGCCCTATATAAACCACGTTTAAAGTTGTTCATGAGGGATAAAGAGGGTAAGGGGGAAACAGTGAAGTCCTCATTAGACATTTGTTGCTTCTCTGGTTGGGGTTTAGAAGCACGGGCGGAGAAGAGGAATTCTTTATATTTGTTTTATGATTTAGCTGTCATTTCAGACACACCTCATAGGCTGGGGCCGACATGTGGGCTATGAGGTGACACAGTATGGCAGGGTCCTATGATGGCGGCTAGTACGGATAGAGGATAACTTTTGTGACCTGGAACATGAGAGACATTAATAATGTGTTGTAAAGGCACACCGGGTCGTCCCCTATTCAAAGCGCCACAAAATTAAAATTGCAATATTGCCGGAAACACACCTTACTTGGGCAGAAAGTGTTAAATTGCATGGTAAGATGAAGGGTCAATTATACTTTTAATCCTTTTCTGCAGCAGCAAGGAAAGCAGCAATTTGGATAGCACAGTTTGTTCAGATCGAGCAAACAAGACAAATCGCTGATGACTGTGTTAGATTTATAGGGATTGCCGGACGGCTACAGGAGACAAGGGTTTTGTTTCTGCTGAGCACCTAGGCGCCTAATTAAGATGACCCTGTTTGTTTACTCAATGTCGAGGATACTCCTAGACCAAATGGGTGACTGGATCATCTGGGGAGGTAACTTCAATTGTATCCTGGATACAAATCTGGATAGCTCCAGGAAAACGAGCCTGCCGTTAGGAACTGCGCCCAGGACACTGTTACAAGTTCTAGATAAGTTCCAGCCTATTGATGTCTGCCATAATATGCACCAGAATGAAGTGGGATATTCGTACAGGTAGCAGGTACGTAACACCTTCTCGCGGATCGTTAGTATTTTTGTGAGCAAGTCAACCATGCACAGGGTGAGACGGGCGGTAAACCAGAAGACCAGTGTGGGAGGGGAAAATACATATAATCGACTGAAGACTGGACAGCAAAAAGTCTCTCCTGTGTCCCTTGCATCCTGTAATCTCCCTCCCCCCCTGTTGCCCCAGCATCTACCCCTGAAGTGCCTCAGGAGTCCTGCAGGAATAGTTTTACTACTTTCGGCTTGTATGTCACTGCTGGGTACTTTCTATCATAGTCCAGGAAGGTGGCCAATGTGTCGAAGAAATTATTTAGGCAACCCTCTTTCGCTGCCGTAACTTTTTCATCCACCACAATAACTCCTACTTTCACCCACCACAGGGGCTGAGCTGGGCCCCCTGGAGTTTTCCAGCATTTGGCTATTGTAATCTGGGCTGCCAACAAGAGCTGGTATATAAGGTGGGCAGCTGCAACCATATTTTGGATAGACCTCTGCCAGTGGCACCCCCAGGACAACCACCTCTGGAAGCATGGGAACTTGGTGTGGGTAACCTAGTCTAACGGGGCCACAATCTCTTCTCAGAAAGCATTAATGAGTGGGCAGTCCCACCACATATGCATATGAGCCCTGTGCTCCATATTTCCGCCAGCATAGGGAGTTCTGGGCAGCCCGGGAAATGATAGAACTGCGCTGTGGGGTAATATCACCGAAGCATACGTTTCAGGGTGCATTCATTGTACGTGACACATCTGGAGGTTGAGTAGTTCCTGGCCCAAATATTCAACTGCTCCTGATAATCTATGGGTCGTCCCAGATACACCACCCAACTGCATGTACGAGGCCTGGTTTGGCAGCATGTCCTCCTGCAGGAGTTTGAAAATTCTCGAGACCCCTCTATCCTGAACGCCCTTCTGGATTGTTAGCTCAATAGCGCTTAGATTTCAGATGGCCCCTTGCTGCACCGAGGGATGTGTTATCCAGTGCCTCAGTTGTCCATAGCAGAATCTGTCCAGCTCGGATAACTTAAAGATCTCCCTGCATTGGTCAAAGGTAAGTGGGTGCTCCTCCTTACAGAGTTGAGCTAAAGTTTGAAGGCCTCCCGTCCTCCATCTTCTGAAGGCCCCTGGCTGCACCCTCGGGGGGGGGGTAAAGGCTGGGTTGTGAAAGATTGGGGAGCTGGGGGTTTAACCCCTTGGGGGACCTTCTTCAGTTGGAGGGCCCGATCCCATGCTTGTAGAGATACCCTAGTCGGGGTGATAAGTGCTGAGGGCCAGTATCTCCATGCTGAGGGGAGGTGGGGTGAATAGCAGGGCCCCCAGAGAGGGCAATATATCCACCTGTTCAATAGCAGCCCACTTGGGGAGGCAGTGGACCACGCAAGAAGGTGTGAAATCTGAGCAGCTAAGTAGTACTTGTAAAGTCCCAGGACCCCTAAACCGCCCCAACTGGAGCCCCAGCAACACTTTCTGGGAATTCTAGCACGCTTCCCCTCCCCCAGACAAACCCCAGAATCTTCTATTGCAACTGATCCAGATGCTTTAGGTACTTCGACTGGCATAGCTGTCCATGTGTATAGTAATCGGGGGAGTAGGTTCATCTTTACTGCCGTTATGCTGCCTAGTAATGGGATCTCCTGTGTAGCCCATCTGGTCAGCTCTTTCTCCAATATTCTAATGAGCGGTGGGAAGTTGGTCCCGAACAGGTCCTTAGGGGAGGCTGTGAGCTGCACTCCCAAGTAATCAATCATCTTTGGCTCCCACCAAATAGGACAGAGGCATTCAGCTCCTCTCTAGAGACCCACCCCTAACGCCACATATTTGCCGTAGTTCATCTCAAAGCGGACTACGTTGCCGAAAGGTTCCAGAGGTTGTGGGAGGGAGGCCTGGATGAAAGTAAGAGTGAGCAGTACATAATCGGTATAGATGGGACACCTTATGTTGGATGTCCTGGATATTGAGCCCTTTGAGGGCGGGATTAAGTCTCAGGCGTTGAGCTAGCGGCTCCATGATCGGTGTGAAGGGTACAGGGGAAAGCGGGCAGCCCTGCCTTGTCCCACAGGTGAAGGGGTTTTGGGGGGGGGGAAAGGGGGAAATCCTAGGTAACCCTAAGGGAAGTAGAGGGAGAGGCATAGTTGGCCATGATCATTGACCTGAATAGGAGGACAAACCGGAAGGCCTCCAGGGTCGATTCCATGAAGGCCCAATTGACTATCAAAAGCCTTTGTGGCATCCAGCGCCAGGAAAGCTAATTGCTGTTGAACCGAGCTGGCTTTTTGAATCAGGTTTAAGACCCGACCGATGTTATCCTTGTTTTTCTTTCCCGTCACAAATCCTGTTTGGTACGCGTCTGACATCCAGAAGGATAGGTGGCTAAAACCATCGATTATAGGCTAAAGTCTATATTCAAGGGACAAATGGGCCTATATGAGGCACAATCCCTGGGGTCTTTCTTGGGCTTCAGGGACAGTATAGTGGTAGAGGCAGGCCTGCATGGTAGGAGTGGTAGATTCTGTTTCCCTAGATGAATTAAAGAGGGCTGCGAATGGGTCGGCCAGTTGGGGTCTGAAGGTGATGTGAACTTGGTGGAATACCCAGGGGCCCTAGACTTCAAGCCCTTAATGACCAGCTCCACCTCTCCCACCTCTATCAGGGCTTTGAGTGCAGCATAATTCTCAGCTGCAATCGTAGGCAGGGTGGACCCCTCCACATACCGCTTCTGAGTCTCTAAGAGGCGGGCGGGCCCCTGCATGGATTCCCTGAAATGAGTCTCTGCCAGTAGCCTCTTCTCCCTCTCTCCATAAAGTACCAAGCCCTGCTGGTCCTGTAACCCTATAATTGTGTTGCCAATAACCCTTCTTGAATATGCCAATTTCCTCACCATGAGCTGGTTAGATGTGTTGCCCTTGGCATAATATCGCTGCTTAGTTGCTAAAAGCGACTGTGCTGTCTCCTCAGCGTAGAGGGCCTCTAGTTTATTCCTTGCGATTTGCAGGGACCGATCAAGTTTCGCGGCCCACCTTTTTTTGCATTCCCTCTCCAAAACTTGAATTTCTTGATCCAACTGGGCCCTTAAGAGCTGCTTATGTTTGTAGAATGCCCCGAGTGGGCTATTAACTCCCCCCCCCCTAACCACCGCTTTCATGGTGTCCCATGTGATAGCTGCCGATGTTTGTTCATTGGGAATCTCTTGGAAATAGTTCTGGATGTTTTTTTTCTGTTTTGTCTCCCAGGGTCATGTCATATTCAGAATCTGATCATACAGTCGCCATGGGTGTTTGGAGTCTGCTGAGGAGGGACAAATCCTAACGTCAGCTGGACCGGGGCGTGATAGAATAGAACTCTTGTACCTATGGAAACTTCATCTACATATGATAGAACTGGGGAAGAGGCCAACATAAGATCTATACGTGATGATGTGCGGTGGACATGTGAGAAAAAGGTGAATCCCGTTCCCCTGTGGGCAACACCCTCCAAGCATCCACCACCCCAATGTCTTAAAGAAATGGAGGATACCCCTTGCTATCCTATAGTCTTTGGTGGAAGAGGCAGTGAGTCTTATCCATCATTGAGTATGGGACCCCATTAAAGTCCCATCCTATTAATTTCAGGCCTTCCAGGAATGGGGGAATGATAGCCTGTAGGTGGTGGTAGAATCCTTCCTGCCCCTCGTTAGGGGCAAAAATGGAGATCAGAGAATACAGTTGCCTAAAGAGAAGCCCCTTCACCCCCACCTACCTCCTCTTGGGGTACACCAATGTGTCCACCTCCACAAACATGAAGTCCTTTGCCACCAGGATTGCTGTTGCCTCAGTTTTTGCTCGGCTGGAGGCCAGGTATTGCCCTGGTAAGTCTCTGTTCCTAAGCCGCGTGAAGTCCGGGGGCACAAGGTGTGTTAACTGCAAGAATCAACTCCCTCGTTCAGGTCTTTCAGTTGGTGCAGAATTGACTTCCGCTTACATGGGGAATTCTGACCCTTTACATTTAGTGAATTAAACCTCAACTTCTGGTGGGGCACAGGGGATCTCTTCTGCCTCCTCCAACTTTTCAATTAAGCAGGTGGCGCCATTGTAGGTAAATTGCAGTGATGCTGGAAACAACCAGCAGTATTTGATATGCTTTTGAAGGAAGGTCGTGAGTGGATGGAGGGATCTTCGTTTCTGAACGGCGAGGGGAGCCAGGTCCTAGAATATCTGTAGTGCTGACCCCTGGAACGAGGGTTCATCTTGTGAGCAGGCTGCCGCCATAAACTGCTGTTTGGTTGTGAAAAAGTGAACCCAAGTGATGTCGGAGGCAGTATTGGAAGCTGGGCCCCCTCGGGAACGCAGTCTTTGAGTGCGGTCTAGAAGGAGCAGGGATTTGTCCACATACGGCAGGAGAGCCTGAAAGAAGTTACCAAAATGTTTCTGAAGGGTTTGGTCTGGAACGTAGGGGGGCACACCCCTAATCCGTAGATTATTTCTTCCGGCTCTGTTTTTCCAAATCTTCCTGTTTTATGCTCCGCCTGCTTGTTTTTTTTCTTCCAGGGACAGCATCCGTTGCTGCAGTGCGGCCATGGCTGCTGCATGGTCCTGGACCTAGTACTCCGTGTCCTCCAGACTCTGCTCCACTTCAACGACCCTTTGCTCTAGACTGTCCAATTTCGAGGAAAGTTCAGACATGCATTGACGGAATTCGGATTTAATCTCCATCATAAACGCCTGAATGTCCTCTTTAGTGCAAGCTGTCCTGTGGGATGTTCCGGGGTTTGCGGGCTTGAATGAAAGGACTCTGCTTTCTTCCCTTTGTCTGCTTGGAGCAGCATGGTAGCTATGTCTGCCATTTTGTTGGCCGTGGAGTGCCTGCAAGACATGGATGGTCCCTCTGTGGTCAGGATGCACTCCCTGGGATGTAGAGGCGCTGGATGACTTGGGGCCTGGGTTCCCACGCTCCCAGGGAATATCCGGCAGATGGAGCTGAGGGTAACATGCCTGTGGTGTTAGTGCCGTGTCTGTGGTCCCCCGCTGATTAGCTTCTCCTCCAAGTGGTCCCTGTCACCACCCCCTATGGTCTTCTTTGCTGCTGGGGTGGATGAGAGTGGGGTGAGAGGGGGTAGGTGGGTGCGGGTGTACCAGGGATGCCTCTTCACCTCCAAGATGCACACCCCCCCACCGGACACCAGAGCCACCTTCCTCCTTGCTGCTCTTCTGGTCATGCTCCCCAGCGGATCTGCATTCCGGAGCTCTGTTTCCCCTGCTCCTTCAGCACTCGCAAAGGGCTCCCCAGGGAGGCTGGCGCCTACCGTGTTATCGATTGCTGGGCAGGCCACACCGTTCTGCTTCTCTTCAGGCACGGAGCTCCTGAAACATTTGGTGCGCCTCCTTCATGTTGCCCCTGCTTGCCTGCATGGAGGGCTGAGGTCCTTGGACTGCTGCACTGTTTTTCATTGGGGATGGGTGAGTTGTGCTTGCCTGCCCCCTGGCTGTCTGAAACTTCGGTTGATCGTTCCTCGATAAGGGGTGCCAACGTTTTTAAGTTGCTGCCTCCGGTTCCCTCTCGACTGCCGGTTAGGATCTCCCATTTCTGATCCCGGTCTCACTGCATGGGTTTTTTAAAGCTTGTAGGAAGTTGGTCCTCAGGCAGAGGCCATCAGCAGCGCGACTGCATTGTGAGGGCCTTATAGACCCCGGTCCCTGATGAACAAAGACATGAAGGTTCTTAGTAAGGTGTTGGCCGGCAACTCGCTAAGGTGCCTTGGTTTCCGAAGATCAGGCGGGATTCCTAGCAGGGAGGAATACCTCTCTTAGCCTACATGGACCGTTTTTGGTGCTCGATGGGGTTAATACCTGCCACGGAGACTATGCGCTAGCCAGTCTAGATGCCAGAAAGCATTCCACAGTTACGTTTCATGCATTCAGCATTTCTGAAATAAGGATTTGGTTGGGGGTACACAAGTGAATCTCATGGTTGTATGACTAGCCAGTGTTGGGGTTTTATTTTTGTGCTTAATTCCTCCCAGTTTAGAGACCCCCAGCTCTTTTGCTGGACTTAGAACTTTTTTATTTTAACTCCTGAGTAAGGGAGCCCTTTTTTTCACTCATGTGTTTTGACCCGATTTGGATTATGTGTTTCCACTGTTTTTGGAGTCTAACCAACTCCATAGGCATCTACGGTTTATATGGTGACGCACAGCACCTTCAGTGCAGTGTCACATAGAAATCCTTTAGATTTCTCCTAAGGTTTCAATACATTTTCGTGTGTGAACTACTGTTCCCAAGAATAGTAAAGTGAAATTGATTTTACTTACCTTTTCTCTTTGTAGGTCCAGCACACCCCATCGTATGTGGAGTTCTGGGGGGTTACCTTGTAGCCCCTTCTCCTACATTCTCATGTAACATTTTGTTACCCTCACTACTTTAAATGGCTGGTGGCAGTGGTTTAATTTTCCTACCATTGCGCTTTTCTACTGCAGGCTGAATCCTCAGCTGATCGTGCTTTCTATATATATATATATTTGAGGCTTGTGGAATCTGCATAGATCACATGCTGTGCATAGGCCGACATCTAGTGGAAGCTGCGGAGTATTCCAGTTTGTTTTTCGAAACTTGAAAATGGGCGTCGACACAGGGCGTGCCAGTAATACTATCCCTAGTGTGACGTCCACTGTACCCAAGATCCCTCACGTGTCTAGGATCCTCAGATTGTTTTTTTCCGCCATACTGGTCGGAAGCATTTTGCGGAGTCCCCTGGCCTTAGCCATACTTTTGCTAAAAATGTAAAATAATAATCTATTGACATCCTTCCCCACCCCAACGTCGAACTTCAACACTCGACGCCAGGTTGGAGAAGAAATCGACCGTCGGCTGCTGTACCATGGATTTGGGCCTTGGAAGGCCGCTGGCCTCGGCCCAGGCCTTGGAAGGCCTCTGGCCTCGGCCCTGCAAGTAGGCAGAGTGGGGGGTGGTACATACTCTACACTCTTGATATATAGGTACACCTTATACTTTTCCTACACTTAACAGCCCGCTGCCTCAAGGTGTGTATGGAGGGTACCCCTTTTCAATTCTACCCTTGGGTCGACAGGCACGCCACGTGCAATCTCTGCTTGCCGAGGGACCACCCCGAAGCGAACTGCAGAGCGTGTAGTAGGTTTAAACCTAAGACACTTAAGGACCGTTCGACGAAGCGTTGGGCCCACCACGCCAGGCAGGCGGCCATGGCAGCGGAGGGCGCCTTCAGCGACGGCAGCAACGCCGTACTTTCGGACGGCGAGGGCATTACGGTGTCGAAAGACAGCCGAGCGCAGGTCCCCGACCTCGGAAGGTCGTCCGGCAGGGCGGCTATGGGGAAGACCCCCGGTGACACAAGCGCTTCACATACTACACACACTAAACACACTAAGACCAACCGAGACTCGACGACGTCGAGTTCTCGGAAAGAGGCACAAACAGAACGGTCCGATTCAGTGTCCTCTGGGCGCTCTCGATCAAGATCGCCGCATGACTCCAGGCAATCATCCACTCTTGCCAAGAGTGCCTCGCTCCCTAGGCTAACAGAAGTTCGATTGTCGGAAGACGAAGATGACTTCCACCCCCAGGCCGCGCTCCAGGAGTCGGAGCCTGCAGTTAAAGCCAGCGAGGCCCCACGCTCGAAGGACAGGGACACCACACCCGATCCTCGACGCCAGGCGTCGAAAACCTCCGGAGCCACTAAAGGACAGGGAAAACATTTTTCCACGCATGGGGAGGGGGGAAAACAGCAGAAGAAACAACCTTTGCACTCTTCCACACCTGTGAAACACACCACTCCCCCTAAACAGACAGACAAAACCAGGTCGTCTGATATGTCTAAAACCAGCAAAGCTACTCAGGATAAATCCCATAGACTTGCTGAGAGAGTCATTCCCAGTTCCAAAAAATGGTCCAGTGAAGACATAGATAGGGTCATGTCCAGAATGTCTTCTTTGGCTGATTTTTATGATACAAATCCAGAACATTTCCTCTCGTATGATCCACAAGGGGCGACACCCTCAGGCTCTACTGATCCTATCCCCCCCGAGTAAAAAGCCCCGGTTTGAAACTCCGATGAGGTCAGAACCCTTCGAGGTACAACCATACGCAAGACCATACTCACTGTATCAAGGAGAGGCTTCCTTTGGTGAGGACCAAGAATTTGGTATGGTAGAAGAGCAAACCGGGACAGGCTACTATGGGGATGATGAGGACCAGGAAGAAGAGGAGGACCCGGAAACATACAGAGTAAATTCCCCGGTAGAGAACAAAGCCCTGGTTACCGACTCCCCGGTCGATAACCAACCCCTCCTAAACGAGTTTCTCGCACGCGCAGCAGAACATTTCCACATTGACACCCACGGTGTCCAGGAGGAAAGGGACTTCGCAGAAGAGTTAGTGGGAGAAAGGAGGCCTGTTGCCCAGACCATCCCTATCCTTAAGTCCATTCAGCGGAGAATAGATCCGTCCCTGGTGAACCCGAACCTCACCAGAGCAGTCAATCCCAGGGTTGAAAAACTTTTCAGGGCGGCCCAGTCTGACCCTCTCTATATAAGAGGACATCTGAAGCCAGACTCCCTAGTTGTCACCAACACTCGTAAGAGGGCTGGAACACCCTTGTCATCGTCCGAAGCTCCTCCCGACAAGGAGAGCAAAAAACTATACGGTTTCGGCAGGAAAGTAGCCTCAACGTCCGCCTATCAAGCAAGGATTGCAAACTCCACCACCATGTTGGCCAGCTACAACTGCCATCAGTGGGAAGAAGTCGTGGCACTCATAGCCTCTGCTCCTGAACGTTTAAAGGGCCAGTTAGCTCGGATTTCCGCAGAGGGTAGAGCCGTGTCTGGTTGCATTTTGAAAGCAACCTTCGACGCCGCGGACACGCAGGCAGATTGATAGCGGAATGCACTGTTATCAAAAGGCATGCGTGGTTACGACAGTCTGGTTTTAAGGCAGAAACCCAGGCATCATTATTGGACAAACCGGTGGAAACCTATCTGTTGTTTGGCAAGGCGGTCGAAGACGCACTGAAGAATGCCAAGGACGAATACGAAACACTCAAGTCCCTTCACCAGTTAACCAATGAACCCCCTAACCAGAGAGGGAATAGTAATTTTCGTCGCCCACGCGGCCAAAATTCCCAGAGAGGATCTATCTATTCCCAGGGGCAGGGTACACAGTGGAACAACCAACAGTCTACCCAGGGTTACGGCAGGGGTAATAGGAGAGGTTGTGGTAAAGGCAGAGGCAGCCCCAACAAGGGAGGCGGCACGCCTCCACCAAAGCAGTGACGCTCAGTTCAGGGTCCCTTCTCACGCAACCCCAGTAGGGAGACGCATTTCCAACTTCACCCAGGCTTGGGAAGGGATCACATCACATCAGACAGATGGGTGCTGTCAACAGTATCCACAGGATATTGTATAGAACTGCTGCAGCGTCCCCGGAACCATCCTCCACGACAAAGAGTACATTCTTTAGAACATCAGAAGATTCTCCTCAAGGAGATCGCCATTCTGCTAGAAAAGGATGCGATAGAACTCGTCCCGGGCCACCAGGTAAACAAGGGTATTTATTCAACTTACTTCCTTGTGCCAAAGAAAGATTTGACAATGTGCCCAGTATTGGACTTAAGGCCTGCCAACAAGTATGTCAAGCCCCAAACATTTCGTATGACCACGCTACAAGAGGTAATCCCCCTCCTAAAAAAGGGGGGATTACATGGCAACCTTGGATATGAAAGATGCTTATTTTCATATTGCCATGTTCCCAGCGCACAGAAAGTATTTGCGCTTCAAGGTGGACAGTCGCCACTACCAATTCAAGGTACTGCCCTTCGGGATAGCTTCAGCACCAAGGGTATTCACCAAGGTACTGGCGGTGGTGGCTGCACACCTACGCAGGGAAGCAAACCCAGTGTACCCTTATCTGGACGACTGGCTCATAACG
This sequence comes from Ambystoma mexicanum, assembly GCF_040938575.1. Taxonomy (NCBI): domain Eukaryota; kingdom Metazoa; phylum Chordata; class Amphibia; order Caudata; family Ambystomatidae; genus Ambystoma; species Ambystoma mexicanum. The sequence goes on from NC_090935.1 coordinate 365,898,024, forward strand.
GGGGAAACCCCAGGAATTTGCAGGACAAACATTCAAAGGACTATCGACCTCCTTCACGAGTTAGGCTTCTCAATCAACGAGAATAAGTCAAGCCTGGTGCCAAGCACCTCAAAACAATTTTAGGAGCAATCCTAGATACCCAAGAGGGGTTGACCTTTCCTTCAGAATAAAGAATTGGGAATATACTACTGCAAATTCTGCATTATCAGTCCGGTCAACAAATAACGGTACACAAAGCAATGCGTCTACTGGGCATGATGGCGTCATGTATGTACCTGGTCTGCCACGCGCGCCTGCGCATGTGTCCCAGGCAGGAATGGTTGGCGAAACAGTGGTCTCAGGCAAGTGGTCAGTGGGACGATCTAGTGGTCGTTTCACCAACACTGGTACAAAGCCTTCACTGGTGGACAAGAGAGAATCTCGCACAGAGAAACCCTTTTACGATCCAGAGGTACAGGCAAAAGTCACTACAGATGCATGCCTGACGGGGTGGGGAGCTCACCATCTCCACCACACAGCTCAGGGTCTCTGGTCTCACTCAGTGGCCAAGAACCACATCAACCTGCTAGAGCTTCTGGCAGTATTCAGAGCGCTTCAGGCGTTCAAGCCCCACCTACTAAACCTGTCAGTGCAAATCCGGACGGACAGCACAACAGCCATGTTCTACCTGTACAAGCAAGGAGGGACTTGCTCGCCAAATCTGCCCAAGCTTGGATATGGGCACTCAGACGGAACATCTTCCTGTCATCACAACATGTTCCAGGGGAGCTCAATTCCCTAGCGGATGCTCTGAGCAGAGACTCCCTCTCAGAGGAACACGAATGGGTTCTACACAGAGAGGTCGTAGAAGAGATCTTCTCTCAGTGGGGTTTCCCCATTATAGACTTATTCGCCAAAAGCGAAAACATACAATGCCCAGAATTTGCATCCAGGTTCCCCCAACCAGACTCCCAGGGGAACGCCCTGTTGATGAACTGGTCAGGGATGTTTGCGTATGCTTTTCCACCAACTCCTCATCAGGAAAGTGGTGAACAAGATGAACAGAGAGTCGATGACGCTCGTCCTAGTTGCTCCCATGTGGGCAAGACAACCGTGGTTCCCACACCTACGCAGGATGGCGGTGTGCAAGCCCATCAAACTTCCAGCCTGGTACAACCTGCTGTCCCAGTACCAAGGTCAAACAGTGCACCAACAACCCAACTCAATGAACCTGGCAGCATGGCTCCTGAGGTCATAGTTTGGATATCTCAATTTGCCACAGAGGTGTATGGACATCCTAAATGAATCTAGGAAACCAAATACAAGGCACTGTTACTTTGACAAGTGGAAGAGGTTCGTTATCTGGTGTCAGAGTAGATCAATCAACCCGGTTGATTGCACTCCTTCCACTATTGTTACATACATTCTCCACCTGCTGGATGCAGGATTGGTTTTTTAACTCGCTGAAAGTACACCTGGCAGCCCTGTCGGCCTACACCACTTCCCATAGCAAGGTTTCGTTGTGGAAAGTACCAGTAGTTAAAGCCTTCATGGAAGGAGTAAAGAGACTTCACCCTCCTATTTCAAACCCACCACCAGGGTGGGACCTTAATGTGGTGCTAGCCAAGTTCATGGGCCCCCCTTTCGAACCCATGCATAAAAGCAGTCTCAAACACCTGACTTATAAAACGGCCTTCTTAGTAGCTATTACTTCTATAAGAAGGGTCAGTGAAATTCAGGCTCTGTCAGTGCAGGATCTCTTCTTTACTGTAAATTCCATGTAATCCAGTCCATCGAGTGTCACGCTCACCTGATTCCCATGGAGGCGCAGGTCTGGCTTCGAGTGCTGATGCTTCTTCAATGGTGAAGCGCAGGACTCTGATGATGGACAGGAAAGGCCCCTCTACTCTGGCTTTTCTGGCTCGCAGGAATATTCCCCTGTGCGTGAAAAGGGAGTATTACCTAATGACAGAATAATGCTCAAGCCTCCCACTCCCTTCCAACCCTCCTCGATACCCTTCCACGATTCCCCGTGAAGTCTCACCTTAGGGTCTGGAAGGATGAGTTCTCCATCCTGCTTCTCATGCAGGGGCGCGTTGAAACCCAGTTACTTCACTGGATTGAGGTTTGATGGGAGTTCAAAATAAGCTTGACTATTCAGGTGAGGCGCTGTAAGAGTTCTGTTGCAAGTTCAAAAGCTCAAGCTTAATAATAATGTTCATTGTCTTATTGCAGCAAGCGCTAATGCTTATGTCTTTTTTAGGGGCCGGGGTTCGGAATGCCGGAGATATGGCGCCGACCCGAAGTGTAAGTTCCGGATGAGCGTTCAGGTAATGTCTTTGCATTCGCTCATTCAATGTCTTTGTCTTTTTTCCCCATTGGGGCCGGGGTCCGGAATGCCAGGAAGCGGCAGGACCCGAAATGAAATGGGAATGACCCAACAGGTAAGTCTTAGAAGGAAACTGAGCTTTTCCTATTTCCCTTCCTTCTCTCACCTTGTTTTCTTGTCTTTTCTCTCTAGGCTCTGGGAAGTGGGTGCGGATCTGGATGATCGCTGCTGAAGATGGAGGCGCCCAGGAAAGGTGAGTGAAATGCAGCGCTGCAGCGATCGAAGCGAAATGCTTTTAAAATGATGTCTTCCCTTTCAGGATCGTCGGTGTGATGTCTCCGTGATGCAGCTTTAGCAGGTAAGGTCTTCTTTCTCACCAATTCTCTCTTATCTCCCTTTGCAGGCGACCCAGGATGCTGACGGGCGTGGCTGAAGTCCAGATGCAGGAGCTGACATGGTGAGCGTCCAGCTGCGAGGAGCAGAACAACGCGAAGCGTGAGTTGCTGATCGGGCGTGGTTTAAATAGTTTTGGAAGAAGTTCCAGGCATGTATCCTTCCACCGATCAGGTATGTATCCTTCCCCGACCACACCCAGGTGGAAAGTAGTCCCACAGGTAAAGTAGTTCCATTCAGGCCTCAAGAGGGCCTGGATGTAGCAGCATGGTCTGCATCAGGTAAGTGCACATTAAAACACTTGAACACATGTCTAGCTTTATGAGCCTGGCGCTTAAGGCGCCAGGACAGGGGTCCAACATGAGCCTGGCGCCTAAGGCGCCAGGACTGTGTCCAAAGGGCCCCATCTTGGGCCCGCTGGCACTTCCCTGGGGGGAATGATGCCTGCCTCTGGGGTTGCTGGGTCGGACCTGGCTCCTTGGAGGCAGGCATCATGACATCGAGCTTCCGGCTTTCTTCCAGGACTCGCAAAGCTCGGCTGAGGTGAAACTACACACCCTAGATGTGCGTAGGGCGGTCCTCTACTATGTAAATAAGACCAGACCGCTAAGAAAAACAGATCAACTGTTTGTCTCCGTAGCTACAGGCAGAGAGGCGGATCGCGTCTCTAAAGGTGCCATCTCAAAGTGTATTATTAACTGTATCCAGCTGTGTTACTCTCTCTGAAAGAACTCCGCCTTTCACGCCAAGAGCCCACTCTACTAGAGGCATTGGGGGCCACTCTGGCTTTCATTGCAAATGTACCCCTTGACACCATTTGCAAAGCAGCTACTTGGAGCTCTATCCGCACTTTTACTCTGCATTACTGCATTGACACCCATTCCAAGGCAGATACACAAGTGGGACAAGCGGTTCTAAGACACTTATTTGCTCATGACCCATCTCGCATCCCACCTCCTTCAGATACTGCTCGCTAATCTATGCACAGCATATGATCTAAGCAGATTCCACAAGCCTCAGAAGGGATACATTACTGTCATGATCTCTGCTTCCAAAAGGTCAGGGTTTTCCCAACTCCCTTGGAAGCAGATCCATAACCCAGGTTCCGAGTGCCAACCAGTCCCAATTGGGACCTTTTGGACCCAGTCCTGGCGCCAGTGGAACCAGGCTAATAAATATGCCCAGTCCCAGTGCTGGAAGCGCCGGGCTCATAATGCTTGGGTGGACTTACCTGCAGCAGACCATGCTGCTTACTTGCTTGCCAGTTGAGCCTCTGATCCTCTTCTGTTTGGAACTACTTTTCCTGTTGGGTGGAGCAGGAGCCACTCCCTAGATTCAGAACACTGGAACTCTTCTGGAAAGCAGGAACTCTTTTCTTACCTAGGCGTGGCTGTGGAAGGAGACACCTAAGCACTACAGGAGGCTATTTAAACCAACCCGATGGATGAATCTTGCTTTGCGTTATTCTGCATCCTCTGCAGCAGAACGCTCATCGTGTCTTCTGCATCTGATCCTGGGCCTAAGGAAAAAGGCTTACCATCCTGAATCCAGTCTTCAGCAACACCTATAAAGACCAGAAAGAACAGGTTAGCATTACGGTCTTCAGTGACAGCTCTTCACTTACCTGGTCCATCGGCTGTCACCAACGCCTCGCGCTGCATTCCGGCATCTGAAAGACAAAAGCTTACCAACTCTTCGCACGCTCCGGAGGCCTTCGGCGCTGCATCCCGCATCTGAAAGACAAAACAAGGTGCGTTTAAAGACATTGGGGAACTTTAATACTCGCGTGCCATTACTCCTTTCCACATCTAACCCAGTGGGTATTCCGGCACCCTGCAGCCGCTCCGAACTTGTACCTGCAAAATAAAAAGACAGTTAGAGCGCATCGTGAAGCAGGCAACAAGCGCTTACTTACATGCTTCCAGGCGCTTCTATTCATCACACGGGCTCCATCTTCAACTCACTTCAGCCCGTCATCCGCCATCGCCGGAACCCTGCAAAACAAGAAACATCATTACTAAAGACTTTAAAGACATTAGAATTACTCGAAACTTACCGTTCGTGCAGTAAACGACGGACAGCAGTCCTCGGAAGTCAAGAGGCCTGCTCCCCTCATCCAGTGAAGAAACTGGTTACAGCACCCTGCCCCGAGGCAGATGGAGAGCACGGCGTTCACTTACCTAAGCTGAGAGCGTTAACCTTTGGGGTTCTACAGGAGAAGAGAAAGGGAAGAAGAGAGAGACATTCAATAACCCAGTTCCTTAATCCCATATTTTCTATCTGCAGACATCTTACCCTTCGAGTCAGCCATACAGTGCACAGAGGTCCAGCCCAAAGAGCCAGCCGTGTGTTACACATCACCTTTGAAGATACGGTATACGCCCAGTCAAGACCGGCGCCTCTACGGGAATCAGGTGAGCGTTACAGAACGCAAATACTACCACAAAACTCCCGTCCAGGCGCTATGGAAACCTCGGATACCGACCAGCTAGCCCAGTTACTTGGGGAACCCATGCAAATAGGGGGTCTGAAAGGTCCTCTAACACAAAAGGAGCGGGAAAGGAGAAAACATTTGCAATTATGCCTCTATTGCGGAAACTCGGGGCACTTTCTTCGAGACTGTCCGGTGAAACCTGCCAAGAAGGCAGTAGGAGCTGCAGTTACCAAAGTTACAAACTCTGAGCAGGGAAACAACCTCGCCCGACAAGAATAGAGGCCCCTCAGTTTCAGATTATTCTAGGAATACCTTGGTTAGAGAAACACAATCCTATGATCGATTGGCGAGCAAGAACGGTCCAGTTTCCAGAATGTCTCTACTTGTCACCCTCCACCTGGTGTTGCACTGGCAGCAATTTCTTCAGAGACTCCCCAGTTACCTCCCGAATACCTAGAATACCAAGATGTTTTCCGGAAGGATCAGGCTAACTCTCTACCTACTCATAGGTCTTATGACTGCCAGATAGACCTGATACCTGGATCTACTCCTCCTTGTAGTAGAATTTATGCCCTCACCGAGCCTGAGAACCTTCACCTTCGACAATACCTGGATCAATACCTGGCAAATGGGTTTATTCGTCCTTCCAAGTCCCCTGCTTCTTCAGCTTTGTTCTTCGTTCCAAAAAAGGAAGGAGACCTTAGAACTTGTATAGATTATCGCTCCCTGAACCAGATCACCGTTAAGAATAGATATCCGTTACCTTTGATCCCTGAACTCCTGGACCAAGTCAGAAAAGCATGCATATATACAAAGCTGGATCTTAGAGGAGCTTACCACTTGGTACGAGTAAAAGAGGGCGATGAATGGAAGACGGCCTTCCGCACCAAGTATGGGCTATTTGAATATCAGGTCATGCCCTTCGGACTTTGCAATGCCCCGGCCGCCTTTCAATATTTTATGAACTATGTCCTCAGAGAGCTCATAGATGTGTGTGTTGTTGTTTACATTGACGACATCCTCGTTTATTCTTCATCGGAATCTGAACATCGGAAACACGTGAAAATGGTCCTCGAAAGATTGCGTCAACACAAACTTTTCGCTAAGTTGGAAAAATGTGTTTTCAACGTGACTGAAGTTGAATTCTTGGGATTCATATTATCACCTGGCGGAGTGCGTATGGATTCAAAGAAGGTCGATGCAGTTCTCAAATGGCCATCACCATCTGTCATGATCCCTGCTTCCAAGGGGTCAGGACTTGCCCCACGACCTTGGAAGCAGGCCCATGACTCTGATCCCAGGAACCAGCCAGTCCCTATAGGGACCCTCTGGACCTTGTCCTGGTGCCAGTGGCGCCAGGCTCATGATGGTGACTGGTCCCGGCACAGGAAGCGCCAGGCTCATATTAGATAAGAGTGCTTGGTGGACCTACCTGTAGCAGACCATGCTGCTTACTTACCAGCTAACTGGTCTCCTGATCCTTCTGTGCCTGGAACTACTTTTTCTGTCTGGGTGGAGCAGGAGCCACTCCCTGGAAGCAGAACACAGGAACTCTTTTAGAAATCTGGAACTCTTTTCTTACCTGGGTGGGGCCGTGGAAGGAGATGCCTAAGCACTACAGAAGGCTATTTAAACCACACCCGATTGGTTTCACGTGCTTCGCGTTATTCTGCATCTGCAGCAGGACGCTCACCGTGTCAGCTCCAGGAAACCTCCAGCTCCAGATCCTGTGAACACGAAATAACCTGCTGGAATCCAATCTTCAGTCTTCTTCAGTCTTCTGCAGCTCCTGCAAAACAAAGGCACAGGTTAGGCTAAAGTAAAGGCAGTGAATCTACTTACCTAATCCAACGGCAGCATCCAAGGCGCCTTTTTCTGCCTTTCTCTTCCGGCATCCGACATCTGCAAAGAGAGAGAACATCGGTCAGTAATATTCAACTACAAGTTCTGCTTACCTGTGTTACTCCCGTTCCAACTCAGCTCGCGCTGCATTCCGGCACCTGCAAGGCAAGATACATCGGTTAGTAACCCTTAGTTACAAGACTGCTTACCCGTTATGTTCGCTTTCAATCTGTTTGCGCTGCACCTCAGCACCTGCAAAGACAAAAGAGACATTACGGAGCATTCTCCAGCGCTAGTGCAGTCTTTCTACTTACGTGCCATTAGAAGGATAATCTTCATCGTCACAGCATCTGAAAAGGGAAAGACATAGACTTTGCAGACTTAAGACTTTTGAAAGAGAAGAGAACAATGCAAAAGGAACTTTAATACTTACAAGGCACGCTCGTGCATTAACGGCGTCTTCGCTCTCAGCAAATCCTCTGCTATCAAGAGGCAGAGCTCGCATCCAGTGAAGCAACTGGATCCAGCGCCCCTGCATAAGACGCAGGATGGAGAGCCCGGCATTTACCTATATAAGACATCTCACTCTTCAGCTTAAACTGTCGGTGGGAAGGGGGCCCAGTCCGGGAGCAAAACGAACCCTGCGCCTAACACTGAAGACAGTATCCTCGCCAGATCAAGACCTGCGCCTCCGGGGGAACCAGGTGAGCGTTACAGAACGCGAAGCCTTACCACAAAATTCCCGCCCAGGTGCAATGGAAACCTCAGACACAGACCAGTTGGCCCAATTACTCGGGGAGTTGAGGGCGGAAGTACACGCTGCACGTCAGGAAACAAATGCCCTAAGGAGGGAGTTAGTGGTCTCCAAAGAGCGAACAGACGATTTGGCTAGACAGTTGCTGCAAGCCCAAGCTGGACAAACTCCTCTACCAACCCCAAGTGGGGGCCACGCTCCTCCAGCTTCCTCGAATCCGGTACAAATCAATCTACCAGGAAATATACCTTTGGCTCCGCCCGAACGCTTTTCAGGTGATTCAAAAAGGTTTGCTGTGTTCTTCAATCAATGTCGCTTGCACTTTTTGTGCAGACCCGCCGCTTTTCCAACGGACCAGGCTAAAGTGGCCTTCGTGCTCTCTTATCTCAGTGGCAGTGCCGCAGATTGGTCTGTTCCTTTAGTGTCTCAAGATGACCCCATTCTCCATAACTTCCAGGACTTCCAAGCCAGTATGGAGAAACTGTTCGCAAGGCACTATCAGGGACAGGCCTTGGTCAATGAACTTCTTTCACTACGACAGGGCAATCAAGATCTTCTGACTTATATTGCATCATTTAACAGACTAGTGGTGGAAACCGGATGGCCGGAGGATAAGAGGATCACACTGTTTTACAGAGGTCTGCGTGGGGAATTAAAAGACGTTCTGGCTCAAGTGGTAAATCCTCCACAAGACTGTTCCGAATATATCGATCTGGTAGTGCAATTGGATCATCGACTACAGAATCGGAAATCCGATCGATCCAGATTTGAAACCCGACTTTTTTCAAGGCCGCAAAGTTCTACGAAAGGAACTGATTCCGTGGAACCCATGCAAATAGGGGGTGTAAAAGGACCTTTAACCCAAAAGGAGAGGGAAAGGAGGAGACAAGTGCAATTATGCCTCTATTGCGGAAACTCAGGGCACTTTCTTCGAGATTGTCCAGTGAAGCCCAAGAAGAAGATAGTAGGGGCGTCTGATAAAGGTACCGAGAATTCTGAGCCGGGAAACGACCTCGCCCGGCAAGTGTAGAGGTCCGCTTGCCGAGCGTTAAAACCAGTTCTTTGACCTCGCATTTCATCATGCCCATGGTCCTCGTGAGTCCTGAACAACCTAATCGTATGCATGCCATTAAAGCATACATTGATAGTGGCGCAATCGGGAATTACTTGGACTGTGAGCTGGCCGCCAGGATGAATCTATCTCTTTGTCCAAAGACGGTGAAAGACGTCATTACCACCGTGGATGGGACGGAAATAGCTTCCGGACCCGTAACTCACACCACCATGGAAGTAACGTAAGTAAGCCAAGATGGGCATCAAGAGAAGATCGTGTTTGATGTGATCAAGGCCCCTCAGTTTCAAGTCATCTTGGGAGTTCCTTGGTTGGAGAAACACAATCCTCAAATTGATTGGCGAGCAAAGACAATCCGGTTTCCAGAATGCGCTTCTACCTGCTACCCTCAGCTCTCCACCAAACTAGCTGCAACTGTTTGAGAGTCCGCAACTGCCTCCTGAATACCAGGAATTCCAAGATGTCTTTCGGAAAGACCAAGCTAATTCTTTGCCTCCCCACAGATCATACGACTGTCAGATAGACCTGATTCCCGGATCCACTCCTCCGTGCAGTCGGATTTATGCCCTTACTGAACCTGAAAATCTCCACCTAAGGCAATATTTGGACCAGTACCTGGCTAACGGATTCATCCGTCCTTCGAAGTCCCCGGCCTCCTCAGCTCTGTTCTTCGTGCCAAAAAAGGAGGGAGACTTAAGAACGTGTATAGACTACCGTGCCCTGAACCAGATTACAATTAAGAACAGGTATCCATTGCCATTGATCCCAGAACTACTTGACCAAGTCAAAAACGCCTGCATATATACTAAGTTAGACCTCAGAGGAGCCTACCATTTGGTGCGAATAAAGGAGGGCGATGAATGGAAGACGGCCTTTCGTACCAAGTATGGACTGTTCGAGTATCAAGTGATGCCCTTCGGGTTGTGTAACGCACCGGCCGCATTCCAGTTCTTTATGAATGACGTGCTCCGTGAACTCATTGATGTGTGTGTAGTTGTATACATTGACGACATTCTGGTTTATTCGTCCTCTGAGGCAGAACACCGAAAACATGTAACCGCAGTACTGGAGAGGCTCCGCAAACACAAACTTTTTGCAAAATTAGAGAAGTGCGTCTTTCATGTTACTGAGGTCGAATTTCTGGGATTTATTTTGTCACCTAACGGAGTTCACATGGACTCGAGGAAAGTAGATGCAATAATCAAGTGGCCCTCACCATCATCTGTAAAAGGGGTTCAAAGTATGTTGGGCTTCGCCAACTTCTATCGCAGGTTTATTCCAGACTTTTCTCGGGTAGTCCAACCCATTACAGCTCTCCTCAGAAAAAACAAACGTTTTGAATGGTCTACCGAGGCAGAACAAGCCTTTCAGGAGCTGAAGACTAAATTTACCTCCGCCTCGATTTTAAAACATCCCCGCCCGGAACTACCTTACATCGTCGAGACCGATGCCTCCAGCCTTGCTATGGGAGCAGTGCTTTCACAAAGAGATCCAGAAACCAACCAGTTGCACCCCGTGGCGTTTTGGTCTCGCAAATTATCAGCCCCAGAAATCAATTACACCATTACCGATAAGGAACTGTTGGCTATTAAGTCCGCCTTTAAGGCCTGGCGGCATTATCTCTTAGGAGCCCGACACACAGTCACTGTCATTACTGACCATCGTAATCTACAGTATCTTAAATCAGCCAAAGCTCAATCCTCCAGACAACTTCGCTGGGCATTATTTTTTGCCGAATTTGATTTTATAATCACCTACCGACCAGGCAATAAGAATGGTAAAGCGGATGCCCTCTCTCGAATCGGAGTAGAGGAACACATGGTTAACCCTGAGCTCGTACCTATTATTCCTGAACAAAGAATCCTGGGTTTGATCAGCATGCAATCCATTGAAGAAATTGAAACCCAGGTTAAACAACTTGTAACTCCAACGGACATACAAAAATGGCAACTTCAGGGGGAAGACTTCACAGTAAAGAACGACTTATTATACTTCAAGGAACGACTTTATCTACCCTGTACCAGCTTACAAACTCAAGTCATCTCTTGTTATCACGACTCCTTAATGGAAGGACACCCGGGTATGGCCAAGACCTCGGAAAAGGTCAAGCGTCACTTTTGGTGGCCATCTTGGAGAAAAGACATCAGAAACTTTGTCATGTCCTGTGGAGTGTGCGCCCAGAACAAGAGTCCTAAGGAAAAACCAGCAGGCCTCTTACAACCACTTGAAATTCCACCTCATCCCTGGCATACCCTTTCCATGGACTTTATCACCGACTTACCTCCCTGTTCCGGATACAATACAATCCTGGTAATCGTAGACTTATTTTCAAAAATGGCACATTTCATCCCACTGAAGGGGTTACCGTCAGCAGCAATCCTGGCTCGAGAATTTCTTGAAAACATCGTTCGGTTGCACGGCTTTCCTTCAGTTTTAATCTCAGACAGAGGAAGTCAATTCATCTCCCACTTCTGGCGGAGTTTCTGTCGGTTAGCTCAAATTGATGTGAGGCTTTCCACCAGTCACCACCCACAAACCGATGGTCAGACCGAAAGGACCAATCAGACTTTGGAACAGTACCTACGCTGCATGCTGCAACAGACAGGAGGAACTTGGAAGGACATCCTTTGGATAGCCGAGTACGCTTACAATAACTCAGTCCATTCTGGAACCGGAAAGACCCAGTTTTTTCTTTTGTATGGTAATCATCCTCGAACCTCTAACCTGGATCCACCTCAGGATCTTGGAACACCAGCAGTTGACCACCTACATTCAACCATCACCCAAGTCTTCAAGGAAGCTACTACCCACCTTCAAAGGGCCAAGGAACAATACAAGAAAGGAGCAGATCAACATCGAAAGGAAGCCCCTCAATACCAAATAGGAGATCAAGTCTTGTTATCCACCAAATATTTACCCCTAATGGGACCACGCACCTTTAACCCAAGATACCTGGGACCCTACTCTGTTACTGCCATAATAAATCCAGTAGCGGTCAAGTTGGATTTACCCCCTCGCATGAAAATGCACCCAGTCTTCCATGTTTCACTACTAAAACCTGTTCAACCAGAAACCCGATTGACTAAATCACCTGAACCTATCCTAGTTGACGGAGAACTTGAGTTTGAAATCAAAAATATCCTGGATTCCAAGATCTCCAAATCAAAACTACACTACCTGATTGACTGGAAAGGCTACGGCCCCCAAGAGAGATCCTGGGAACCTGCTGAATATGTCCACGCTCCTCGCCTAATCAAAAGATTTCACCGAACATTTCTGTCATGATCTCTGCTTCCAAAAGGTCAGGGTTTTCCCAACTCCCTTGGAAGCAGATCCATAACCCAGGTTCCGAGTGCCAACCAGTCCCAATTGGGACCTTTTGGACCCAGTCCTGGCGCCAGTGGCACCAGGCTCATAAATATTTCTGATGCTTGTATCTGCTTAGACTCACATGCGACCAACCCTTCCTCCCCTCTGAGAGAAGGCGCATGGTTGCTTGTAGTCTTACCTTTCTGTCTATCTGCTTGGATTATCTGTACTCACGCTACTCCTCATGCTAACATGTCAGAAAAAATACAATCTGAGGATCCTAGACGCGTGAGGGATATTGGGTACAGTGGACGTCACACTAGGGATAGTATTACTGGCACGCCCTGTGTCGACGCCCATTTTCGAGTTTCGAAAAAACAAACTGTAATACTCCGCAGCTTCCACTAGATGTCGGCCTATGCACAGCATGTTAATCTAAGCAGATACAAGCATCAGAAATACGATTACGGTGAGTAATGTATCCCATATATATATATATCACTATATACAGAATATACCCTATGGTGAACTATTACGGACAAAAAAATACAACTGAAGAGGAATTTAAAAAGCACAGTGCCACAGCAATCAAAAAATGTGAACGTAGAGGAAACCGTTCACACCATCTCAGTAAAACACTTCAAAGAACTACCACACGACCGAGATCTGATCTGCTTCACAACAATAACAAATCACAAACTACACAATCAACCAAAATCAGATTCATAACACCCTACAGTACCAATAACCACACTATCAAGAACATTTTGCAGAGAAACTGGAACATATTGCAAGCAGACACAGATATGCACTCCATTCTGGACAACCATGCCACAAAATAAATATAGGGAGCACGATCAGAACACTTAAAATCAGGATTGCACTAGGCCTTCTTGGTTCAAAGTTCTGTAGTCTCTGGGTTCAAAGTTCTGGAGTCTGGATGTGAAGTCGTCCGTCAGCGTGCTCCGCAAAGAAGTGGAAAATGAATGTCCCAGCCTGGGTTCCAGTGGCTCTTTTTATGTCTTTTGAAAATGGGTGTGGATGCTAACTTTCTTTGCCCAACTCACTCACGATTTGATAGGTCAAGGATTTCTCTTTGACCTGTTTTGAGAAGGGAACAGTGAGTCAGAGTGATGAGGTAGGTTTATGGTCAGAGGATCCGCCCCCTGTCAAATTGCACACAAATATATTTCTGATCTGTACCATTTTTCTAATATTATATGTCCAGTTAACATATTTTCTGTAGCACCAAACCATCCGATCCCTGTCTTTGTAAGATATTGTGTCCATTTTTGACAGAATTCTGCCCTTTTCATCCAGATAACGACCTCTGAACTTTTCCAGATTTTACACAAATGTGCACAAGGGATATGGGTTTCAGATGATAGTGTCAGATTTTTAACATGCATACATTTGGAGTAACAACCTTATTTTCCGCTACTACTCCCCAGAACATACCACAGAGTCCTGACACCTCTTAAAATGTGCACAGAAAAAATCACAAGAATGATATTATTTATATAATTTTTACAAGTCTGCACTATGAATTATCCATCTTTTTAAAATTATGCTCTGGCCCCAAAGGGGTGTGGTTTTCCAAAGTACATGGTGGAATTTCTGGTTTGTCCACTTCCCCCAAGCTCAACTTGCTCACAGAGGCACTTCTCCTCCCACTTCTCCCAAGAGGAAGCTATTTTATGACACCCCCCCCCTCCAATATAACATTTGCCTGAGCCCAAGACAGTGCTTTGTTCAGTTTCCTGCAGTCCTCAGGTGCCACTCCCCTAATTCAATCAGTGTTGTCATCTCCTTTTGGCAGGGGCAGCAGAATGCAACCAGGCCTGGGAACACAGCTGCTGATCAAGTTTCAACTCCTGTCGGGGGTAGTTGTCAGGCAGAATTCAATCTCTTTAAGCCAGGCTTCAGCTAAATGTCACTTTGGTTCCCAGTTTTCTACATTCAAACCAAACTTGCAATTTTTACACATGCAGCTAGAACACTGATTCTAAGTTCAAAACTATGACATTTAAACAATTGCAACCTATGTGACACTCAAAAGTAGGTCTTTCATTTATTCTAAACATTTCGATTTTAGTGGCTTTAAACCCAAATTCACTTAAGCTGCTGACATCCCCAGCTATTTTCAATACATACATTAGACCATTACTTCCTTTAAGTCATTTCAGAATATAGTTTTACATTGTATCCACCTCTTAGTAAATCTTTCTTTGGCCTGGTTTGGTTCATTTGTTCAGTTTTATACAAGTGTCTGGTGGTTTTAAAACGCTGGCTTTCTGGTAGTGGTGAGCACCAGTTTTGCACCCCTTTTTGACATTAATAACAGATTTTGAACAGCACCATATTCCTTAGCACTGATTTTGCTCATGGCGCTTCTGGCCCCTCACGCTCACACTGGTGGGTGGCAGGTCAGGCGACCATTTTGTTGTGCGCAAAGCTGCACGGTTCTCCAGGATTCTGGCGCAAATGTGGGCTTTTCCGCCCTCTTGGATTTCCTAAGCCCGTTGCAGCATAATAGTCCAAACGTGGGTCAGGACACCCAACAGTGGAGTGAAGCCAGAGGCTTCGCTTCACTGTAAAACGTCACAAGGTGTAAAAAAAACAAAAGCAAAAAGTTTGGGGTCCATAGAAGATGGAGGAAAAATTGTATTTCTATTAGTCGCCCCTCTGTTTCAAACGGGTTGATGCCATCACTGTGATACCTCACTCAATTGATTATTCTTTAGGCTACAGGAGCAGTTTCATTTTAGAAATCGATCCCCTCTTTATATGGCCTTGGTCAATCTTTCTTGTGCTTTTGATTATGTAGGCCGGACTGTGGAATAAACTCCATAAATTGTGTATTCTGTGTCTCTTAAGCTATTGGTTTTTATTACATTTGGATACCACTGTGCAAATTAGACTGAATACTGAAGGGATTATGGGTTCCATTGTTCACTTTTGTCAGACTTCATAAAGGATGCATTCTTTATTTTGTTGTAATGTTTATGAACCGACCTGGTTGATACTTGATTTACATTAAATTCCTATCTTCCCATTTTGGGACATGTCCAGTTTTTGGTTATACTCTTTGCAGAGGACAGTGTCCTTTTATGATAAAATACAGATTGGTCTTATCTGTGCGCTTAATCATTTGAGCTTTTATTCAACTGGCCCGTGGATGGAACCCTTTTACAAATAGAACAGTTTCTCTATTTCTGAAAATGTCAGATGAGCTGATATAGGCTTGAGAATTGTAATAGCACTTGCTCCCTAGTATGCACAGATGTTTTGGGTCGATTTTAAATTTTGTAACTTTACATTGATTCCGTTAAAGAAATGTTATACTGGGTAACGTTTTGTCAACTGCTTTCTATAGGTGGTTATTATTACAAAGATTTGTAAAGCGCAAAAATAAGGCCCGAGGACGTGTAGGGTTGTTACTGTCTTTGGACTGGGATAAATTGAGTATCATGGAAGGCAAATTATGGAAAAGGTTACTAGGTGTACCTCTTGCAGTGCATTTCGTTTTAATTAGGCACACACTCTGTTTACAATCATGGCACTCTTCTTTTTGAATTAAGCTAACACTGTAGAGGAAATTTCTGGACCCCCCACACTCCCCAAATCTCTATTTTTGTATTTGAATACTCTAATGAAATCTGGTTGATCGGATGTGTTCAATATTTTTGTTAAGAGGTGTGATGATTCGCTGGGGAATTCGTACCTGGAGAGAGATTTCTTGCTTAGCAATTCATATTATCTTAAAAGAAATCAAGTTGTTTTACTGGTTTAGTGATCATGACTTTATCTCGAATTACAAATTGTATACTGACATGGGTAAAATCCATAAATCCTTCACCACGTTACCCATGTATTTGATTAGATTTCTTAATCCTGGATTCTGTAAAATCTATGACATTTAAATTGAACTTCTTTGGCACATTGCAGAGCGTGGGGGGTCCTATTTCTTTCTGTTTTTGTGTATGGTTTGCATATGAAACCTTTCCAATCAAAATAGGCAAAATTCTACAATCAACAGAGGTATATAATACATCAATAAAACAGATAAAATAATTTCATTTAACGGATATAAAAACACACTGCCTCAAAACTCAAACTCAAAACATATACCTTCTGAACCTGGTCTAAAATTAATCATCCTAAGCTATTTTATTGAGTACTACATGGGGAACGATATAGGAACAACAGTGAGAAGGAAAAAGTTGAGAGGAAACTCAGAGGCGATGGTAAGTCAAATTAGGAATTCCACATGAGAGTAGGGATATCTAAATATAGCTCTCAAGATTTAATAAAGCCTGCCACTGCCAATCAGTCCAGTGTTAATAATTGACAGGCATCTAGCCTATATATGGTCATCTTCCCCTAGAATTACCCATTTGGCACATTTCGCCCAAAAAATACTTCTTTTCGTTTTTAGCTCAGTACATTCAAGGAAGAGATGGTGGCTGGATTCGACTACCTTTTTCTTTTGGCAAAATCTACAGAGTATTTGTATCCTCAACCTGTTTCCTTCTCTTCATTACTTCTTTGGTTGGGAGGATGTTCCACCTTAGTTTAAGGAGTAGGGAGCGGTAGTAACGGCTTGGGAATTGTCATCATGGAACGAGAGAGAACCACTGTTAGGGAGAATTCTCAGAAATGTGCCAGTTCCCTCTACCTTAGAGACCCCAAGCAACTTTGCTGGATTTTGAGGACTTGATATATTTTTAACCTGGAGAAAGAACTTTTTTACCCACTCATGTATTTTAATGTGCATTTTGTACTTTTTCTTTTGGTTATGGAGCCTGACAAACCCATAGGCATCATCTTTTACATTGTGTCACACAGCATGTTTAGTTCAGGGACACAGGAAAGTCTCTTAGATTTCCCAAGGTTTAACTACCTTCTCTAGGATAAACTGTTTCCCAGAGCAGTAAAGTGAAATTTACTTTACTTACATTTGTAACTTTCTAGACCCAGCACACGCTATCTTAAAATAGAGTGCTGAAGGGTTTACCTAGTATCCCCTTTTGTCTAACTTCTCAACTGTTACCCTTTTCTCACTGAATGGCTGGTGGCAGTGGTTTCGATTTTACTTCCATGGTGTTCATTTACAGCCGGCTGCGTTCGCAGCTGCAGTAAAGCACCCAAGGGTGCAATTTTTGTCAAAATGGCCCTGGTCTTTTTTCACCATTTCTTTGTGGAAAGGTCCTTTAGATTTACTCTGCGCGCCAAACCAGGTTTGGTACCATTGTTCGCTTTGCCTTTTGCAGGATTGTTAGGCAAAGTTTGTATGCAGTACCCTCTGGGAACACTACACACAACTATGACCACAGGTGTAAGCAAACCAACCTTTGGTAGAAGTCTGTACTGCAGTTTTTGGTAGCATGTTGAGCAGCCCGGCTTATCTCAATAGGGGAATGTGAGCAGGAATGATGTTACACAGAGGTCTACAATCACAGGTGTTCAAAAACTTACACTCAAGGTTTCTTGGATAAATACTTATTAATTTATTTGTCAGTCAGCTATAAAACATTCATTAGAAGAAGGCAATCCAATAATAACACACAAATATATTTCAATACTGTACACTCAGTTTCTGAATCAGACAAGACACTTTTGGGAAGGCCCACAAACATAACCTACACCCATAGGTGATTTTATTGATGAGGGTGCTGGGGACATGAATATCTTAGTGTTGGTGTTCAGAATACTTTTCAAGAGGAGTAAAAGGCAAAGGTTATCAGAACACTACAATTATTCTTAGACAGTGCAAATACTTTGAGTTCACCAGAAGAGTCGATTCAATTCAATAAGCTAGGCCAAGGTCAATGGGCTAAAGTCTTGGATTGGATAAAGCTGTTCTGATAAGTAAACGGAAAAGTCTCTGCACAAGTTCTTAGGAGTAGTTTGTAAAAAGAATCATCATATGTTGGGTCACAAGCTGATTAGGTCTGTCAGTTGCAAACGTTTCAAGCACTTTAGCAGTGAGAGGTAAGTTCTCTGTCTTGTTTTACAGTACCTTAAATTGAAGAAAAAGATGCAGCTGATGACTTCTGCTCCTGGCAGTTCCTGCAGATCTCTCTTTTCCTGGGCCTCAGTCCCGGGGAAAAGATGGAGGACGTCAGGGGACTCCTGCACTGGACTGGTCAAATGTTTGCAACTGCTAAACTTCAATTTCAGTGGCTCTTTCGTGTTCCAGCTACCACACTGGTAGCAGCGTTGGTTCCGGATATCCAGGTGGACTGTCCTGCTTCTGAGGTCCTGCACTCAGCTGTGAGGGTCAGGCTCGGTGGGTCGGTCTGACGTCGTGGGAGTCCGGAGGATCTTCCAAACGCTTTAGGCCAGTTTACAAGCAACACACACAATCTGGTGTCCCTCTCCCTGGCTCTACGGTTTCCTGCAGCAACTCTGAAGAAATTCAACCAGCTCTGAGATAGGTGTCCAGGTGGCTTACTCAGGAGTTGATTTGGTCCTACCAACTCAAAGGGAGAAGTCGTTCCTTGCAGGGCTTCTCTGTTGATGTGAATTTGTTGATTCGGACCTGCAGCAGGGCTTCACCGGGCAAACCAACGGTCCAGGAGTTGCAACAGCTGTCCTCTTCAAGGTCTTCAGTTTCTTCATCCAGTGGTCGACTCTGCCTTCCAAGCCAAAAGACTCCCCTTAATTCAGTGCTCTCCCATTCATTCCAGCCTAGCTGCCATTCACCCAGCAGGGTGGCTGTCCGTGTCGGACAGTCAGCCAGCCAATCATCAGAGTGCATTTGTGTCTCATAGGAGACTAAGCACAGGGAAAAAAGACCGAGACCTGTTTTAACAAAGGAGGCTTTGGCGCCGTCTTGGAAAAACATGTTTCCCACGATTTAACGTTACCGGAGCTACTAATAGTTTGCGGTAGGGCAAAATCATGGTAGTTTGTTGTGAAACAACTGCCACCAGCCATTCTAAGAGGAAAGGGTAGCATTTGACTGCTACATGAGTATCTAGACACAGGGGATACTAAGTAACCACTCCAGCACTCTATTGTGAGATAGGGTGTTCTGGGTCTAGGAATTTAAAAGGCTAGTAAAGTCAATTTCACTTTACTTACTCTGGGAAACCATAGTTTATCCCAGAGAAGGTATTTAAACCATGGGAAAGCCTGAAAGGCTTCCCTGTGCCACTGCACTGAGTGGGCTGTGGGACACAAACGAAACGATGATGCCTATGGTGTTGGTTAGACTTCATACCCAAAGGAAACACAAGAGTAAAACAAATTTCAAAATACACGAGAGAGTGGGGAAAAAGGCTCTCACACTCTCCAGGTAAAAAAGAACAAGTCCTCAAAATCCAGCAAAGTTGCTGGGGGTCTGTAATGTGAAGGGAATTAGCACATTTTTGAGAATTCTCCCTAACGGGGATTCACGAGTGAAACCTGCCTCTAGCTCCAGGGGGTCTGGGGTTGGCAGTAAGTGAGAGAGGTGCCCAAAACTCCCTGTGCCTAGTCTCCTAGGAGACCCAAATGCACTTTGTGGTGATTGGCTGGCTGACTGTCCGGCAAGGACAGCGACACTGCTGGGTAACTGACAGCTAGGCCACCTGGACATCTTTCTCGGAGCTGGTTGAATTTCCACAGAGTTGCTGCTGGAAACCGCCAGGGAGAGGAACACCAGATTGTGTGCATTGCTTTTAAGCTGGCCTAGAGCTTCAGGAAGATCCTTCGGACTCCCAGGAAGCGGGACTGACCGAGGCTGAGCCGCCTCAACAGAGTGCATGACCCCAGGAGCAAGGAAAGTCCATCTTGACAGCCAGGAACCGCAGTGTTGCTATTTGCGGTAGACGCAAGGAGCTAAAACAGTGAAGAGGCACTGAAAGTGAAGTTTGCTGGTTGCAAGTTTTGACCATCCCAGTACAGCGCAGGACTCACCCGACGTCCTCCCTCTTGTCCCCACGAATGAGGCCCAGGAACAGTGAGATCTGCAGAGCTGCACAGGAACAGGAGTCATCTGCTGCATCCTTTCTTCATTTAAAGGTACTGTACAAAGTGTGAGAACTTACCTCTTGCTGTAGAGTTGCTTGCATCTTCTACTCACAAGTCTAACAGCTTGTGACCCTATATCGATTCTTCCTTTCTTCAAAGACTTCTAAATCATTGTGCAAAGACATTTCTACTTACCTTCAAATAAGTGCTTCAGCCTATCTAAACTCTTGCCTATTGGCTTTGGCTTAGCCTGTTTTAACTGAATGTTTCTAATTGGGGATGTGACAGTATTTGCCTGCTTAAGAAATATTTGTGGTAACTTGCTTACTCTAATAATCTTTTCCTTTTTACTTGCTCTTAACTCATTTCAGAATGCCAACAGTAATACATTAATGTCAACAGCACTCTAGCAATTGACGTCACCTGTGGGTGTAGGTCTCTGCTGTATACGCTCCCAAATGGGTATTTACTGATACTGAACTAAGAGATTGTGTAATTTTAAAGTATATTTGTGTGGTGTCTTACAGTGCTCCCTTCTGAAGAAGGCTTACATAAAATTACTGGTAAATTAATAATTGGTTTATCAAGAAACCCTGTGTGTAAGTGTTTGCTTGGGTACTTGTCACTGTGAACCTCTGTGTAACTCCCCTACAGCTCACATTGACCCCTCTTGAGGTAAGCCTGGCTACTCGTCCACACTACCAACCTGTGTAGTACAGACTTGTACCAAAGGTTGGTATAACTGGTATATACTGCCAGGATGTCATGGTTGTTGTGCACCCTATGGGTACTGCATCTTGCCCAACACTGGTGGCAGGCGGTGAGGATAGATTGTAGAGTTGTTACACTAAGATCTGCTTTGCTTTTGTTCAACTAAACCTTCACAAGGCTAAGCTCCACTAGAATAGCAATTGTTTAAACATGCCAAATAGGGATAACTTCAGTCAGGAAGCCCTGGTCATTTTGACAGTAGAACTGAAAGAAATGTGTAAGGCCAGTAGTCTCCCTGTTAAAGGAAAGAAAAATGAACTTATTGCAAGATTTTTAAATCCGCAAAGTCTGTGTAGTAGGCCTGTTAGACCTACTAATCCAGGAAATGTGGATAATAATATTGAAGATGTTACTTCAGAGTCTATCTCTAATGTCTTAGAAGAGCCGGAAGAGGACGATGAGTCTCATGAGTGCCCCTCTTGTCCTCAATCAGCCCTTCCACCTCAACCTTTATACACTGGGACCCTACCAGGTCCAGTCCAGAGTTTGTGTCTCTTAAAAGAATGAGAATTGAGTTAGTTCAAAAGATTACAAATCCAAGCTGAAGCCAATCAGCAAGACATCAAGTTAAGGGAATTGGTAATGCAGCATGCTCTTGAGATGAAGAAATTGTCTGTTGAAAATGCTTCTATTGCAGAGTCTTCTAGGTCTTCCATTCCAAAGAGACCATGCATGCATTGCATAAAGAAGCAATGAATCTGTATGATGCAAAACATGATATTTTGGATTTGTTGGTGCTTTTCAGTAGAACTATGGGATTCAGGGTTGCATAGGGAATCGTCTGATTGGAGAGTGCACCTTCCCAAAAGCCAGTGAGTCAATGACTGTTCGGTCTCCGAAGGAGAAGGACACACATGATGACAGAAGCTTCTGATAACTTGAAAGCAGGTGAGGCTCTGGTGAAGCATTGGCATGACCAGAAGGCCAACATGGCTGAGTTTACTCAAGACCAGCTAGTTCTTGTTATGGTGCCTACAAGGCCGAGTGCCTTGCAGGACAAATGGATTGGACCCTTCAAGGTTGTGGGAAAACTTAGATGGGTCAATTATTTGGTGGACTTAGGCAATCCTAAGGAGGCCCTCGGGATCTTTCACACGAACCAGAACTGGGAGATTTGCTTTTAGCATCTGCTCAGGAGAAGGTGGAGAGTGAACCTCTGCCTGATCTCCTCAGGATTGTAAAAATTGGGTACTCCCAGTTTTTTGTTGACGGGGGGGCGGCACTATCAATGGGAGACTAACACGTTGAAAGTAAGAGATGATAGGTCACCTACCCCTACCTAGAGACCCTGAGTCACACTAGGTTAGATCCAAAGTAACCACATGTAGTTTTGAGGTTACATACACCACACCTAATTCACACAAGTATTTTACTTTTAACTTTTCAATTTATTATTTAAATGGTAAGTATAAAAAACAATCCTAAATTTATAAAAAACAAACTGTGCTAATCACTTACAGTCTAACTGGTGAACATCCACCAGGCCTTTCAAAATATAACCATGCTGAAAGGTAACGGGAAATAACAGTGTATACTACTGTGGGTGTGCACTGGTATAATTGCACGGAGGAGTCAAAAGTCTATTGTGGTCTCCCAACTTATAATGTGTGCCTTAAAGGTTTTTTAACCAGAGCGAGTAGTCTAGTTCTATATTTAATTTGTTGGTCACTCTGTTGAAAATGGCTTACATTAGTGTGGGGTAGCTGCGGGTTATGCAATACACGCCAACTATCCTATTGTAATGTATTAAGTCTGAGAGATAGGAAACAGACACACATACAAGTTCCTATTAACACGTCTACATATGTTTCGGCCTTTAAGAATCATACGGAACTCTCTCTGGTGCCGTTGATCTTGATGTTGTTATTGGCCGTCTTCAGAACAAAGGCAGATTTGTATTTTCCGTAATAAATACTTTCCCATTAGTAGAGCATCTGAGAGTTTCTCAATTTCTTTGTCGTGTATGGTAACATTTGTTGGCAAAAAACAGTTTGTTTTTATAAATTTAGGGTTGTTTTTTATACTTACCATTTAAATAATTGAAAAGTTAAAAGTAAAATACTTGTGTGAATTAGGTGTGGTGTATGTAACCTCAAAACTACATGTGGTTACTTTGGATTTAACCTAGTGATACTCAGGGTCTCTAGGTAGGGGTAGGCGACCTATCATCTCTTACTTTCAACGTGATCTCCTCAGGAGACAACCTTTAGATGGGAAGATAGGAGTCAATCTCTCTTCTGATCTGACACGAACAGCAGGAGGAGTGCACATCTCTGTTAAATCAGCTTGCCTCGCTGTTTTCACTGACACCACGCTTGACCCCTTGGGGCTAGCATGAGGTTTTCACTGGTGACTGTTTACCTGTTATAAGCAGAGGTTACAGGATGTCAGACTGAGAACCCACATAAAGGAAGAGGTCAAGAAGATGCTTGATCTTGGGGCAATAAAACCCTCTACCCATCCATGGGCTAATGCAGTTGTGCTAGCACCAAAGACAGGATCCAAAGAGTTGAGATTCTGTGTGGACTATAGAGCTCTTAATGCATTCACCATGACTGCTGCCCATCCTTTACCTTGGACAGATGAGCTGGTAGACAAACTTGGTTCAGCCAGGTACCTCAGTACATTTGACCTAACCTCAGGCTATTGGCAAACAGCTCCGACAGACCATGCCAAGGAGAAAACTGCTTTTTGAGGGGATTGTGTCCTCCGACGTATTCCACATCTCTGACAGTAATGTCCACATGTGTGCTGCTTCGGAAAAAAAAATCCTGCGTTGATGACGTCGATACGCTGTCCCTTGAGGGCCTCCTGCGAGAGCCAACGTCACCGGATGTTATATGTAGGATGCATGACGCCTGTAGCCTCAGTTCCGTTTTTTCCACAAACTTGTTTGCTTCGGAATCTCGGCGCGCCTCGGTTCTTCTCCTTTGAATCGGTTCTTCTAACTTTGTATTGACAATATGTCTTCTTCTTCTACCCTGAAGTCGGGCTTCAAGAAGTGTCCAAAATGTCCCTTATGGACCCGCACGACGTCTGCCTCTGGTGCCTCGGCAAGAGCCACGCCACCAACGACTGCGATGAATGCCTGTCCTTGACGTCAAAGGCCTTGCGGGAGCAGATGATGTCTGGAGGTAGGGTTTCCAAACCCCATAAGTCAAAATCCGCTGGGCTTTCGACCGACGATTCGAGGGGTGACTCTCCGTGTCGGCGGAAGTCCTGTGGGTCTCGTTCTCGGAGTGGGTACTGCCATTCCTCTGCCTCTTCTAGGCACTCTCAGAAGTGCTGTCACCGGTCGCCTTCCTCGCCGGAGGACTCAGTCAGACGGCGGGTAGCTTGTCCCAACAACCATTCATCGCTGGTGGAATGGGATGCATTCCGCAAGAAGATGGCGATTTTCGAATCGCAGGGCACCGTTCCATCCGCACCTTCGAGAGAAGCTGGCAAGGAACGAACTAGGGCCACAGCTCGCACGCCTTCGGGCTCGGGTGGTCGGCACGATCATCGGGAGCCGTCGAGGTTCCGATCGGACAAGGTTGATCGCCATAGACGTGCCAGGTCCAGGACCCGGTCCTCGACACCCTCGAGACCGCCGGAGCCTGTGAGGCCTTCTAAGAAGGCATTGATTCCGTCGGCGCCATGTCCGTCGAGGGACTCTCTCTCGAGGCTCCGGCTCAGAGGAAGTCATCAACGCCATCGGCGCAGCGGCCGTCGAAGGACACACTCGGGGCTCCGGCCTCAAAGCCGTTGTCGAAGTCGTTGGCGCCTCGGTCGACGCCTATTCCATCGGCGCCCTAGACGCCTTTTGAGGAGAATTTGCCGGAGGTGCGCCGGAGGTCGGTGGAAACTCTGAGGAAGGCTCTCTGTAAGTCGGTGAGGCCTGTATTTGAGCCTTTTTCTGTACTCTCATCCAGAGTGGATTTATTCCAGCCTTTGGATTATATTTCAGAGGTGGAAGAAGGGTCAGATGAGGAGGGGTTTGTACCCCCTGAGGTCCCTGATGACCTGTTGTCTGGTCACAGCCAGATGGAAGACCTACGTCAGTCCTTACATGACGCCAGTGGTCTGGAAACCTCTCCGGAGGTTGAGTTTGGCAGTCCCGAGCCTGGTACACATGCTGAGTCCTCGTACGGGTGTCTCATGTCGAGGGTGACTGAGTAATTTGGGTGGTCTGTTCCACCTGTGGATTTTCTGCAGGATGACCTGACATATATATTGGACCAAGGTCCACCCACTGACCCGGTGCTGCCATTTCATATGGATTTACAAAGAAGGGTGGAGGTGGCTTGGATTGCTCCGGAGAGTCTCCCGGCAGTGAATAAGTCGCTACCGAAAAAATACCGTCCAGCCAGTGACGACCCCTGCTACTTGTCTCCGCACCCCAACATGGAGAGTTTGGTGGTGCAGGCAGCTACGGCCCCAGCGAAGCAGGCTGCGTACCCTACCATCCCTCGGGATAGGGAGGACAAGCGATTTGATGGTTGGGCGAAGAAAGTAAATTCATCTTGTGGTATGGCTTTAAAGGCAGCCAACTCCTTTTGTGCCTTGGCCAGATTCACTCTCACTCTGTGGAATTGTGCGTCTTTGGCGGCTGAACATATTCCCGAAGGGGAGGAACGGTATGGTTTTCTTGCCCTCGTTCAAGATGGCAAGGATCCCATGTGTGAATCCGTTCAGTCGGTTCTGGACATGGCAGACTTTGTCAGCCGGTCCATGGCGGCGAGCACTGTGATGTGCAGGTTTGCGTGGTTGCAGAAGTTGGGGTTTGCTCCTGATGTACAGTCCCGGCTTCTCAACATGCCCTTTGATGGTGTCCATTTTTTTGGCAGCACGGATGACGAGATCCTTGAGAGGTTGCAGACCTCCAAAACTGCAGCGAAGTCGTTGAGCGCTGCAGTACGTCAACCTCCGCCTTTTTGTCCTAAGGGACAGCAGTGGAGGGGAGGTTCCTTTTGATACTACTCATCCTTTGGTAGATCGTGGGGAGCTGCCAGTCAAAGGGGCCAACGTAGGAGTACCAGAGGTGGAAAAGAAGGTACTCGAGGTGCCAATGCTGCTCGGGCAGTTGCCTCTTTGCCCTCTGGCACTGCCGCAGCCGCTTCCGCTCAGTCAAGAGGCCATGTCCCATGGTTTGCCGGTTGGGGGGGGGAGGCTGGCACAGCATGTGGTAGAATGGCGTGCCGTTACTTCAGATGTGTGGGTTCTGGAGATCATAGCCCACGGCTACTGTCTTCCTTTGCGGCAGAGGCCTCACGACAATCCACCAGGGACGCTCTCTTTGAGTCCGGATCTGCTCCTTGCGCAGGAAATCCTATCCCTGCTGGAAAAAGGCACCATAGAACTGGTGCCTGTAGCAGAGAGGGACAAGGGATGGTATTCCACATATTTTTTGATCCCGAAAAAAGACAGGGCATTGAGACCTATCATGGACTTGCGTGGTTTGACAAGCTCCTCAGGAAGGACAAGTTCAAGATGGTTACTCTTTCTCAAGTCCTCCAGGCCCTTGAACTTCAGGATTGGTTGTTGTCTCTCGACCTCAAGGATTCTTACTTTCATGTGCCGATTCATCCCAAGCACAGGAAGTACTTGAAGTTCGCGGTTGACGACTCGCATTTTCAGTTTCTGGTCCTGCCGTTTGGATTGACCTCTGCCCCGAGGTTCTTCACCAAGCTAATGGTTCTGGCAGCATATCTCAGGAAAGGGGGATTCACGTCTACCCCTACCTGGATGATTGGTTGATCAGGGCGCGCTCTCCCGAGCAAGCCCTGGATCATCTGTCCATCACCTACCACTCCCTTCACAAGCTGGGCTTCTGACTCAACTTAAAGAAGTCTCATTTGACACCTACCTAGCAACTCCAGTACATCGGAGCAGTGCTCGACACATCCCTGGGGCAGTTTTCGCCTCC
Organism: Ambystoma mexicanum; assembly: GCF_040938575.1. Classification (NCBI taxonomy): domain Eukaryota; kingdom Metazoa; phylum Chordata; class Amphibia; order Caudata; family Ambystomatidae; genus Ambystoma; species Ambystoma mexicanum. The sequence goes on from NC_090935.1 coordinate 365,924,774, forward strand.
CCAGTTCAGTGCTCCTCACATTCTGCAGATGGTGCACAAGTTTCAGCGTGCCCAGAGTCTCCAGGCGTTCGAGTTCTTGAGGTTGCTCGGCCTCATGCCATCCTGCATTCTACTCGTGCCAGAGGCCAGGCTGCGGATTAGATCTCTGTAGTGGGCTCTCAAGATGTAGTGGTCGCAGTCCTCCGGCAGGATGTCGGATCCCGTTCAGGTGCCACCCTCGGTCGCCCAGGATCTTCTGTGGTGGGCTGTCAAAGTCAATCTGATGAGGGGTGCACCATTTTGGCTACCCTGGCCGGAGGTGACGGACGGATCCCTCACGGGATGGGGAGCTCATGCCAACGAGTTGAGTCGGCGGTCGTTGGTCTCCGTCGGAGTCCAGATTCCACATCAATCTGTTAGAGCTGCGGGTTGTCAGGCCAGCCCTGAAGGCTTTTCTGCCATCTGTGCCGGGGATAAATGTCCCGATTATGGCGGACAATACAGTGACAATGCACTACCTCAAAAGAAAGGGTGGGCAGGGTCACTCCCACTGTGCAGAGGCGCGGTGCAGCTCTGGTTCTGGGCCATCCAGCAGGAAATTTGATCTCGGCAGTTCATCTGGCCGGAGACAAAAACGCAGCGGCGGACGCTCTGAGCAGGCAGAGCATGGTCTCTCACGTGTGCGAGCTGGCTCAGGAAGTTCTTTTGGAGATCTTCGCCCTTTGGGGGAACCCCACTAATGGATCTCTTCGCCACCAGTGTCAACCGGAAGTGCGAAAGATTCTGCTCACAGGAATTGCCTCCAAGAGTAGCCTTAGGGGACGCGTTCGTAGTGGAGTGGTCCTTCCCACTGCTGTATGTGTTTCCTCAAGTCCCCGTCATTCCGCAGGTGTTGCGGAGGTTACGAATGTTCGGTTCCCGAATGATCCTCATTGCTTCGGCATAGGCCAGGTGAACGTGGTACCTGGACCTTCTAGACATGTCCATCTATCCTCCCTCCATGCCGTCTTCCCTACCGAGACGATCTGCTCTCGCGGGAGGGGGGTCGGGTTCTCCATCCCGAGGTCAAGTCCCTCAGCCTTCATGCTTGATATCTGAAAGGTTGAGGTATAAGGATGGGGGCCTGCCCGAAGACGTGATGGAGGTGTTGCTTTCAGCCAGAAGGCCAGCAACAAAATCCCTGTACCGTTGCCGTTGGAGAAAGTTCTGCGACTGGTGCAGGATACAGAATGTTGATCCTTTTCAATGTTCAATTCCGGTGGTTCTATCTTTTTTGCTTTTATTAGCCCTCAATTGCCTGCAAGTGGGCACCATTAAGGGTTAGCTGGCAGCGCTGTCCATATTTAAGCGCTCGTCTGAGGAGTGTTCTTATTTTAAGATTCCTTTGATTAATCAGTTTCGAAAAGGGCTAACTAATGTGTTTCCACAGTAACCTTTCCAGGTGCCGGGATGGGATTTGAATTTAGTTCTAAGGTTCCTAATGGGAGCTCCGTTTGAGCCCTTACATTCTTGTCCATTGAGACTGTTGTCCTTGAAGACTGTATTTTTAGTTACGGTTACTTCTGCTTGCTGAGTGAGTGAGTTGCAGACACTTTCCGGCAAGCCGCCTTTCATGGTGTTCCATAAGGACAAGTTGTCCTTCGGGTTCGTCCTTCTTTTCTTCCGAAGGTTGTGTCGGAGTTTCATTTGAGCCAGAAGGTAATTCTTCCGGCGTTTTATCCTCCTCCGCATCCTGGTAAGGAAGAGGAGAGGCTCCATAGGTCTGATCCTAGGCGAGGTTTGAGTTTCTATCTCTCACGGATGTCCCGGGTCAGAGTGGACGATCAGCTCTTTGTTGGATATGCTGGAAGGCGTTTAGGTCAAGCTGTTTCTAAGCAGACCTTGTCCAGATGGATCATTTTGACGAACCCTGAATGTTACCGTTTGGCTTGTAAGGATCCTCCGGTAGGCTTACAGGCTCATTCTACTAAGGGTGTGGCTGGCTCCACTGCTCTGCAGAAGGGTGTTCCCATTCGTAATATCTGTCCATACATTTGTGAGACACTATTCCCTGGATTACATCCATGGGCAGGATTTGGCCTTTGGGAAGGCGGTCCTCTATTCCGCAATTTGATTGGGCATTCTAAAAATTCTAAATTCTTTTCCCACCTCCATACGTTGGTACTGCTTTGGGAGTCTGTCAGAGATGTGGAATACGTCGGAGGACACAATCCCCTCGAAGAACAAGTTACTTTCTTACTTGGTAACGTTCTTTCGATGCGATGTTCCTCCGACGTATTCCACATCGAACCCTCCCAGCCTGCCCCTCTACAGAATTTCTTATGCGATTGCACCTTACGTTTCTGCAAGGCTTTCTGTAGTCATACTGGCAGAAGATTGGTGCCATACATTATAGGGAAAAAACTACCACTGAGGCTATGGGCGTCGTGCGTCCTACATATAACATCCGGTGACATCGGCTCTCGAGGCACAGCGTATCGATGTCATTGACGCAGGACACAGACGCCGAAAAATAAATTCCGAAGCAGCACAGCTGTGGACATTACTGTCAGATGTGGAATACGTTGGAGGAAAATCCCATCGAAAGAACGTTATCAGGTACAAAAGTAACTTGTTCTTTCAACCCCAGGAGGCCTCTACCAGTTTAAGGTTGTTCCAAAGGATGGTCAATCACGTTCTGAATGGGGTGGAGGACTTCTGCATGGCATACTTGTATGACATTGCAGTGTTCAGCCCTACTTGGAAAGAACATATTGATCACATAGGATATGTGTTGCAGTCTCTTGAGCAGGCCAATCTTGCCATAAAAGCAAGTAAATGTCAAATTGGTCAGAGTAAAGTGGTCTACCTTGGACATGAGGTAGGAGGAGGTGAAATAAGGCCATTGCCTTGCCTTGCAAGGTACAAGCTGTTCAAGACTGGGACACCCCTACTACTCAAACCCAAGTGAGAGCCTTTTTAGGTCTCACAGGTTACTATAGGAACTTCATAGAGAACTATGGGACCATAGCTTCTCCCTTGAATGTGATCTCCTCACCCACATTCCCCAAGAAGGTCAGGTGGAATGAGGAATGCACCAGGACTTTGTCAAGCTCCAGTCTTAAGTCCAGTCTTAAGTCTTAAGAGCTCCTGACTAAAATCAATCCTTTATTGTTCAAATAGATGCTTCCAATACAGGTATAGCTGCAGTTCTGAGTCAACTGGATGAGAAAGGCAGGGAACACCCAATCTGCTTTATCAGTAGGAAACTGAAAGACCCTGAAACAAAGTGGGCAACCATATAACGGGAGTGTTTTGCCATTGTGTGGTCATTGAAGAAATTTAGACCATACTTGTATAGATCTACTTTTGTAATTCAAACAGCCACCAACCCTTGAGATGGTTAATGCAGAAGAAGGGGTAGAATCCTAATTTATTAAGATGGTCAATCAGCCTAGTGGGGTTTGATTTTACCATTGAACACAGGTGCAAGTGTAATCACCAAAATGCTGATGGTCTCTCCAGAAAGTATGACTGACTGGAGTAAGGAGATACATCCAGGGGTGAATTAAATCCTCCTGTCCCTGAGTTGGGGGGCGGGGTTGGGCGAGTGTTAGGGAGAATTCTCAGAAATGTGCCAATTCCCTCTACCTTAGAGACCACCAGCAATTTTGCTGTATTTTGAGGAATTGATTTTTTTTAACCTAGAGAATGCAAGACCCTTTTTCCCACTCACTCATGTATTTTAATGTGCATTTTGTACTGTTTCATTTGGTTATGGAGCCTGCCACACTCCATAGGCATCATCGTTTACATTGTGTAACTCAGCACCTTTAGTGCAGTGACACAGGGAAGTTTTAGATTTCCCAAGGTTGAACTACCTTCTCTAGGATAAACTGTTTCCCAGAGCAGTAAAGCGAAATTGACTTTGCTTACATTTGTAACTTTCTAGACCCAGCACAGACTATCTTACAATAGAGTGCTGGAGGGGTTACCTAGTATCCCCTTTTTCCTAACTCGTCAAGTTGATGTTACCCTTTTCTCACTGAATGGCTGGTGGCAGTGGTTTCGTTTTTACTACCATGGTGTGCATTTACCGCGATCTGTGTTCGCAGATGCAGTAAAGCACCCATGGGTGCCATTTTTGTCAAAATGGCCCTGGTCTTCTATTTTCACCATTTCTTTGTGGAAAGGTCCTTTTTGATATTTACTCTGCGTGCCCGAATCTCCCTGTGCTTAGTCTCCTAGAAGACCCAGATGCACTCTGTGATGATTGGCTGGCTGACTGTCCTGCAAGGACAGCCACCCTGCTGGGTGAGTGACAGCTAGGCTGGAATGAATGGGAGAGAATTGTATAAAAAGTGAGTCTTTTGGTTTGGAAGGCAGTCGACCACTGTACGAAGGAGCTGAAGAACGTGAAGAGGACACCTGCTGCAACTCCTTGACCATTGGTTTGCCCGGTAAAGCCCTGCTGCAGTGCCAAAACGCCAAGTTCGCGTTGACAGAGAAGCCCTTGCTTGGGGGCCTTATAGGGAATAAGTACTTGTGCACGTTTAGGGATTCCTGCCAACACACCCTTCGAGATTTGTCCACTGATGAGGACATGCGCGTAAGAAATCCAGAGAAGGTTAAAAGGCTTATATATTGGATAGTTACGACTGAGAAATTTCATTGCTATCCACCCCTTTCTTATTTAAATTATGAGCGTAAGAAAAGGGGTTGTTGGGGAGAATTTTCAGTTTAGTGCTAAATTCCTCCCACCTTAGAGACCTCCAGCTCTTTTGCTGAACTTTGGGACTTTGAACTTTTAAATTCTATGTGTGTTCTGTGTTTTCTTTCGTTTTGGAGTCTAACAAACTCCATAGGCATCATCTTTATCAATGGTGTCACAAAGCACTCTCAGTGCAGTGGCACAGAGAAGTCTCTTAGATTTCTGAAAGGTTTAAATACCTTCTCTGGGATATACTACTGTTTCCCAGAGCAGTAAAGTGAAATTGACTTTACTTACATTGTACTTGCTAGACCCAGCACATCCTATCTTACCATCGGGTGCTGTAGGGATTACTTAGTATCCCCTTTGTCTAGTTTCTCATGTAACTTTTTTATTTTACCCTTTCTACAATTAATGGCTAGTGGCAGTGGTTTACTTTTTACTACCATTGTTTTCACCGCGGGCTGTGTTCGCAGCTACAGTGATGCACCCATGGGTGCCCATTTTGTCATAATGGCCCCGGTCGTCTTTTTTGCCATTTCTTGTTGGAAAGGTCCTTCTTGAGATTTACTCTGCGTGCCAAACCAGGTTGGTCCCTTTGTTTGTTTCGTCTTTGGTGGGATTAGCAATTGAATATCGCCTCTGGCTCCAGTATGTCTGTCAGGGGCATGAAGTGAGGGAGGCTCCCGAAACTCTGTGCTTAATCCCCTTGATTACAGGTAATTGGCCCCAGTGCGCCTCTACATTTAAAAGGAAAGAATGTTTTTTCTGGTGAAAAAGTTTGTCTCCTGTCCCTAGGAAGGGACTCCCATGCAGTATGAAGGAAAGGGGACTAAGAGTATGTTGGTCACTATGGTGAGTAACCTATAATTTGTGGCTCAACATAATAGATTGGCCCCTCGGAATCCACCCTGTACTAAGTTGGCTTCGTAAAAATAGTCTTGGTGTCCCATTGAGGACCAAGTTCATGGGTATTTTCTTTTAACTTATGTCAGATTCACACTTGTTTATGAATATTTCATAATTGTTTGTTGCTTAGAATTATTTCACTAACCAAAGCACTTTTCAAATGTTTATACCCCACCTTTCTACTGATAAAAGTAACATTGGCAATTATTTTTCTTACAAGCTGTTTTGTTGCACTATACAGTCCTATTAATACTGACCATTATTTTTTATTTCTCTAGTTTTAATGTGTTGAATAATCAATGGTTCTTTTTTATTTTACAGCTTGCAACAGAAAAAATGGTGAAAGTTCTCAGCATCCTCGAAAAAAATATTCAAGATGGGGCAAAACTCTCTACATCGCTGAACAATGCAAGTTAAATTATGTTCTTAAAGGATTTCATTCTTGAGCTGTATCACTGCCTATTTCACTACCTTTTCATATCAGTATGTTATTCCAGACTTTTTCTGCTTTGGACTAAATTGATTATTCTAATGTTTGTGTAAACTTCATTTTTGGTACATCAACCTGACAGCCTTTAATGTCCAGACTGAACTTTGTAATCATCCTAATTAGGGAGAGTAATAGTGCCTCTTCTCTCCCTCTGATTCTAGGATCAGTAGTGCTCACAAAGGACGAGCTCCTGCCCCCTAACCATATCACCATATCTTATCTCTTGGCTTAATTTTACATCTCTAAGCATCTGATTCCAAGTCTATCCTTTTGCTCTTTTACACATGACTATATAAACCCCTTTCTGCTGTTCACCTTTGGATAGCTCCTATTTGAATAATTGTCTATACTTAAGTGCCAGTTTTTGGATGATCAATTCACACCTCATTTACAGGTAGTCTCCTCTCTAAGGGTTAAATCAGTAGTCAAGACCATACAATCAATTACAGAATGTCGATACAATATGTGTAAAACTGTGCGCTTCAAGTAGTATTTACTAAAAACGAAATTCAGTATATTTACGGGTGAGCTTTTTAGGAATTGTCTTGAATGTGCTGAGTTCATTTTGAAAGTCCAAGCTCTCTGCCTTGTCCCTAAAGTGTTTCAGGCCAGGATGTTCTTAAAATGAAGAAACCCCAATGCTTTCCTACTTTTCAAAGTCAATAGTGAGGAATGGCAAGCAACATGGCCGCGCGCTAACGCTGCTCTCTAGGGCATGGGAAGGCCTGTCTGCAATATGACTTCTGTGGATCGACATGGTGCTATGTGAGCCCAGGTGCGGGAACCCGTGGGCTTATGTAGTGTGGATATGAGGAGTCATGAAGCTGATTGCTCGTAACATCGAGCAGAAAGAAAGGCCTGCAGGGGACCTGCTCGCCAGGGCGATGCTCCTTCCAGTCACATGGTCGACTATGCTAAAAGACATACGAAGGTGGCAGCAGGGCCCTGCTGGGGAATGCGCCACTCGCCAGTTGCAGTGTATACGCGTGGCCTGGGGGTCCCCAGTGTGCAGCTGGCTATTGGTGGGTCTGGCGCTCCCCTTCGCATAAGAGGAGACCTCTGAGCTTGGCGGAGGGTGGGAGCACAAGCCCGTGGGGACTGAACTGCAGATCCGACCCTGAGCCCTGCGTACGGGCAGAGCGGTGCCCCGCCAGGCTACACACCTCATGGAGCGGCACACCACCTCCGACAATACTGCCCGCTGAAGCCAGCGAGGATGCACTGTAGCCCTGCTGACTGCACGCCAATAAGCAGGTGCTTCCATCACCACGCTGCATTTAATATCAGAACGAAACTGCATATGATCTGTGGGGAGTGCCGGTCATGCATGTTGTATAACGATCAAGCAACCTCTGCTTCTAATGCGCTACTGGCTTTGAACTCTGCGCTGTGCATACCACAACCATCAACCCTGGACACCATACAAGTGATTCTATGCTACCCAGCCACCTCTCTGGCCTGAAACATGGTCCTGTGAGCTGCAGAGGTAGTGCGTTTGACTCCCCTACTGATGCACATGGTCCCAAGCGGGGGATGGGGGGAAATCAACTGCAAGTGCCTCACTACAATTGGCAAACCAGAGGTGCAGGGCTACCTAGAGCCGCTGCCTATACTCCCTTATAAAGGAACAATACATGTTGGATTGAGACGAGGCACACTATACTGGAGTGTGTTCCCTGTTGGGAGCATGCTGGGCAGGAGACTGTGATGATTGGTGGGGTAGCCTATTGGAGTTTCCGCAAGAGATGTCAGACGCTTGAACTGGCCCGGGGGTTACATCAGCAGAGATGCTCATCAGATCTGGTAACCTCGGCAGACATAAATGAAAAAGCCCTGGTGGTCTATGCCCCGACGGTCTGATTCAGATGCCGAGAAAGTGAAACCAGATGCTGCCTGTGCCCCCACATCAGCTGTGCGCACCAGGCTTCTAGGCGCAAGGAGTGTATGGACGTCCCAGCTCAGCTTTAGGCCTTCCTGGCCGAGATGAAGACCATCGGAAGACATACCCAGGAGACACTTGGCACAATGTAGGAGTTGATGAGATGAATGACATTGGGGGTGGTCGCGATCTACAGGCCAAACAAGAAGCAGACAATGAGGCATATCTTTGTGCTTCGGAATAATCAGGAACCATCCACTGGGCTCCTGTCCCTAAACCGCAGGCCGGAGAGACCCTGGGTCATCACACTATGCCTTCTTAACTTCTAACACAAGGTGGATATATTGAAAGCGTATCGAACAGCAGGAACGGTACAAATTGGTGGAGCCAAGGTGCGTCTCTTCAATGACTATTCCGTGGAAGTATCGATACGATGCAGAGGCTTTCACCCGATATTCACTGCTCTGAGGTACAGACCATCAACACTAACTCACAATTCTGGCAGTACGGACTATACAACTCTGCAAACAATGACTCTTTCAATGACCCCAGAGAAGCCTGGAAATTCTTAAGACCATCGCCTGGTGGATGCTGATACCCTCCCCAAAGAGACGGAGCATGATGCGTCATGCGCCGGGGCGGCCCTGGCCCGGGAGACCCACACTGCAAGTGCCAGATGGAAAAGGGGTGGTAGATGCCCAAGGGGACTGGGACGCAGCATAAGAAACCTAGAAAGGGCGGTGACTTGATGGGCCTATTGGACCGCCCCATGACAGGTGATGGGTGAATCCATGCTTGTTCTGAACATTGATTAGCCCCCAGAGCGCTGATAACCTTTGAGACTACAACACAACTACATAATCGGCAATCCACTCACTGTGGAGGGATCTTTGGGTAAAGGATCTGTGTGACAAGAAAACGATCTTACCATTCCAGTCTGCTAACGATATATTGGGCTTCGCAGCCTCAGTGTGGTAGTGTACCTCTCTAAACACTGGATTATGACTAAACTCACCACTACAGAGTCTAGAGTTAGGGAACCAATGACTTGTGAATCAGACTTTGGGTGTGACACATCGGAGTTCCCCAGGCTTCAGACTCTACGACTTCTGCATTACAGAAAATCATAGCAGAATAGTTACACTGGCAGATAACTAGTCCGATGATCTAGCGACACCACTTTGCACAGAGGATATATGAGGCATTTGACATGATCCACACTGTCCTGCAATCTGCGACACAGGGAAATGCAATACAAACTGCTACACAGAGTATATTGCACACCTTTTCAAGTTACATGCCATGGGTCTATACCAATATCCCCTGTGCTGGAGAAACTGTAGGGGGCGAGGAGGGTTGGCACTATCGGGCACATTATGTGGGCTTGCCCTGTTATACAGCCTTTCTGGGGCTTGGTGCTATAGCGTCTGGCCAAAATTGAGAACCGCAATCTCTCCTTAATTTTTTATTTTAATTGCATTGAAATTGAAACCACAATTATTTTTTTGATAGCAATACCACAATGTCCCAAATCCTACATCCAGAATAACAAGAAAAGAAAAAAAAAAAAAAAATCTAAAGTTTATCTACAGTGGTCATCCTTAAAACAGAATCTCACGATAACTATTCTACAAGTAAATATAAGTTGATCAAGTCAAAGTTTCAGACAAGATTTCAGATACAAATTTAGCCAGTGCGATTACTTATTTCATTTAACGTCCTTCCATTAAGGACCTCCACCACACTTCTGAATCTGAGATTTGATAGTCCGACAGAAGAGGTCTGAAGTGTTTTGTTTGTGCGTCCCTGAATGCCAGACACAATGTTATAAGGTGTTTCAATGTTTCAACCTTAGAATCATCTTCACAGTAACGACAATTATTTGCTTGCAATAATCCACAAATTGCTTGTATCTCGTTCATGGGGTGGAGGTTCAAGCAAGTTTGCTGGAATTGGTCCCTGACCACCTTGTCAGGGAACTGCATTAAATAGTCGCAAAATGTTTCTCGTTTCCTGCCTTCTGGGGGCAGGAGGGCAACAGATTGGTAGCTACCAGCTACCTCAAGGGTTAAAATCCAGTCCTGCTCTTTTAGTCGTTTCTTAGCCCATACAGGGTTAGTCACGAGCCGCTCAAGTGAGCCTCCAATCTCTACCAGATGTTCTTGTTTTCATTCTCCAGCTGTTCAGAATTGGATTGCGGGAAGACCTTTCTCTGTGTACCATTTCCAAGATCAGAGGCCGTGAGGGCATACAGCATTTCCTAAACAGAGCTAATATGTCCATTCTACTGTACATTCCAAAGATGTAAGTCCCAGTTCTCTCTGAATAATCGCGATAGCAGTCGATAGAGGGACACCTAAAAACCTTTTTCCAAAATATGCCTTCGAGGCATGACCATAGTGGCTCAGGGATATTAAACATAGCTTCTGCTCCGTATGTCACAGCTGAGACTACTTTTGCTTTGCAATACCAGAGGACGGGCATGATAGAAAAGCAGCCATTCTGGTTTAGTGTACATGCTTGGCTAGTGAGAGCTTTTATCTTTACTTGCAGCTGTGATGTCATCAGGGCTTCAGGTCTTGGATCACTTAACCAAACACCGAGATATTTAAAGGATTGCACCTATCCCCTCTTAGTCTAAATACCAAGAGAAGCCGTTTTTCTCTTTGTTAGAGTTCCCGAAACTCAACATTTTAGGTTTTTTTCCTTATTAATTCCAAGGCCGTTTGATGAAATATATCTTTGCAATATCCCCTTGACTGCACTGGTGGTGATTCTGTGCGTCCAGGTCGAAGATTGGCATGACGATCCCCTGACGTGCCAGTTTGTGCAGATTGCTCTGTTTTCCGCTACGAAGGCTATAATGATCGACTGGAAAGTAGCTGGGGCCTGTCTCTCCCGTCCGACATCCTAGCTTCCTGAGAATGAGCCGCCATAAATGGGTGAGATTAAAGGCAAGTTGCCTTTCTTTGCCCATCGCGCTAATTTGGACTGAAATCTCATAATTTGTGAGTACTTGTTATAATACCCTACACATCCTTATGAAGCCTGCATTCGGCATAACAATACTTCATTTCGATTTCACTGTCTTTACTGAATGCAAAGCGAGCCGCTACCACCACTTTCTTAAGATGGACGCCTCTTTCACACCATCTCGCTGACCAGCATTCCATTCCTGCAAGCTGCCCTCCTATTGCCAGAACAAGTCTCTATTGACCAACAGGATTCGCCGGCGGCAGGAGCCGGGACCTGCAGCCTAAGGGCCTCCGCACAAGAACGTGTCTGTGCCTGTCCAGGCCGCGGGGTACGTATTGCTGCCCTTTTTGCCATTAACCCTACAATCAGTGCATATTCTCCAGCATGGGGTCTGGCATGGATTCACATGCTCATGAATATTCCCCGTCGTCAGGCTGGGAATCCTTGGTAAAGAAAAATCAGTATCAGTTTTGTTTCTGATCTGTCTTTCGTAGTAGTAACCAATCACTGATCTCTGCGTCATACTGACCACAGCCAATGACTGCCATCTCCCTAAGCCCCGCCTCTGGCAGCCATCTTCAGATTTTTACTGCACGTTAATGTGTTGGGATCCTCGTGCTATTGCTCTCGAGCTGTAGTGCGTTTGCGCGCTTTTTCATAGGAAAATTCTCTTTTTTCAGTCAAAAGAGCCTCAAGCTCCACCGTTTCTTTATCTGATCAACGGGGACCCGTGTTGGATTCCTCTACGCCCCTCAAGGGTGAAGATTTCGTCGAGCCACGCTTTTGGAGGACTCCAGAAGTTTCTCAGGCCCATCTCGGACATGGCCCAGGAGAAGCGAAGCTCGACGCCCGGAAAGCTGTTCAGGGTCTGCCCTGGATGCCAGCTTCAGAATGTCTTTAAGGAGGACGAACACTCCCTTTGCCTCTACTGCCTGCAGGAGGACAAGACGCACGTGAAGGACGACTGTGCGTTTTGCGGCAATATGTCGGAGCGGACCATGAAGGACCACCATCTGCGTCTCGCCAACTGGCTGGAAGGGAAGAGCCCGTCAGGCGAGAAGAAGAAGAAGTCCGAGCGGTCTTCTAAGACCTTTGAGCGCGCCCCGGCGACGGGGGCCCAACAGAAGGCCAAGCACCGCGAGTCCGTTGGCTCCGGGAGCGCCAAACGGTCGGGCTCTACGGTTGCCAGGCAGGGCGCATCCTCCCCGGCACCATCAACCACGAGCCAACGCTCTGGCTCGGGTAAGAGGAAGGCGGAGCACCCGGCGAAGCTCCTGGAGAGACCCCGTTCGAGCTCAAAGGCCCCATCGGAGGGGGAGCGAGGCGGTGACCCTCCCCCCAAGGAGAAGGCGGTGAGCGCACCTAAGGTGGTGAAAGACTTGATCCACCTTGACAAGGCCTCTATCGAGACAGTCGCGGTGGCCCTTGCTCAGCCTGTGGAGGCTACACCAGTGGAGGCGACTTCGGGGCTCAGAGTCTCCCTGCCACCGCAGAGGGAGTCCTCTTTCAAGCCCATTGACAGGACCCCCGTGAAACCTCCGACGGAGAAGAAAAAGGGGGGGGGGCAGGAGGTCGTCGTGGATTCGGCCTCAACCTCTGAAGAGGAGCTGATCGAAGTCTTAAGCCACGGCATTGGCGTGGAAGAAGACCAGCCCGTCGGGAGGGATCCCGACATTGGAGACGACGAGAACGTCGAGGGTGCCGACGAGGCTCCTGACTGCCCGTCGGAATCCCCTCAACCAGTGCCGCAAGACAACTCGGCGGCCATTTTGTTGGCTATACAGTCCTTCTGCTCGGAGATAAGTATGAGATTGCCGTTTCCACCAACGGAGGAACCGCTCCCGACAGGGGACCCGGAGCCAGGCCCTTCTGGGAGCCCTCCTCCTAAGAGAAGAAGGATTCATCTTCCACCTCCTTTTCAACCATCGCGCCCTGCTCAGCCCTCCTTCCCGTCCACGACCTGTGGGGATGATACGGGGACGGACACGGCCGCGACGGGTACAGATGACGAGGTTTACGACGAGGATCTTCCGTCGTCGCCTCCTCCCCGGGCTTCCCCGCCCGACGAGATTTGATCGTTTCATGCCATGATCGCCAGGGCATCCGAGCTTTTCCAGCTCTGCCCGGAAGAGAAGGAAGGTTTCCTTTATCAACGGCGCGAGACCAAGAGGAAGACGGTCCTCGCTGTACCTCTACTGGACGATATCTGGGATGAGGGTCTCGCCCTCCTCAAGAACCCATCCACAACGCCTGCGAGAAGGGATTGTTACGAGAAGAAGTACCGGGTCCCGGACGCGGCCCCCTTGTGCCTTCGGGCACAGCCGACCCCGGACTCGGTCGTCTCCGCGGCGGCCAGGAACAAAGCGGGGGAGGGGGGCTTCGGCCTCTACGTCAACCTCCCCACCGGACGGCGAGGGAAAGAAATTGGACACGATGGGACGCAGAGTCATCTCATCGGCAGTGACGACGATTAAGGCTGCCAACACCTTAGCCATCGTAGCCCTACGGATCTTGCAGGAAGGAGAAGTGGCGTCGGACCATGCCATTACGATAGCGACGGACATCGCTGACACTGGTTTTCGCCAGTTGGGCAACGGCGTGTGCCTTAGACGGCGTGGATGGCTCAAGGCAACAGACTTCCGGCAGGACGTGCAGACCAGAGTTTTGGACATGCCATTCGACGGGAGCAACCTGTTTGGGAAAACAGTGGACGATTCCCTACAAGCCATCAAGACGGACACGGAGATGGCCCGGGCTCTTGGTGTTCTCCAGCAACGACGGCCGCCCTTTCGGAGCGCCGGAGGCAAGCAGGGTGCCTCCAAAGGTTCTGGCGGCGGATATTCCACCCACCATCAAGCGGCCCGTTCGTCGTCACAGGAAGCCTACAGGGGACGAGGCCGTCGTCGCCAGGGAGGACAAGGCGGCAAAGCCTCGTCGAAGCAGGACTGAACCGGCCGTGGGATCGGGCCCCCACCGAATCATCCCGGTGGGAGGCCGGCTGGCGAACTTAATCAGCGTGTGGGAGTCCATCTCCACCGACCGTTGGGTGCTGGACGCCCTGGCCCAGGGTCACGCGCTCGAGTTTCTAAAGAAGTGCCCGCGCGTCCCCCCCCCCCGTGGCCAGGAAGGAACATCACGTCCCTCAACTTCTCTTCGAGGTAAAGGCGATGCTCAAGAAAGGCGCCATCAAGCTCGTCCCAAAGAGGCTTTGGGGCTCCAGAGTTTACTCAAGATACTTCCTTGTGAAGAAGACAGGAGGATGGCGTCCCATCCTGGACCTACGACGACTGAACAAATTCATCAAGGCACAGAAGTTCCGGATGGTCACCCTCCAGCATGTCCTGGGTCAGCTGGAGGAGGGCGATTTCCTGTCGTCGTTGGATTTGGAGGATGCCTACTTCCATATCCCCATCCTAAAGGGACACCGAAAGTTTTTCAGATTCGTGGTCCTAGGGCGTCACTACCAGTTCAGAGCCCTTACCTTCGGATTGAGGTCGGCACCCAGGGTGTTCACCAAGTGCCTTGCACCGGTGGCGGCGCGGCTGCTCCTGGAGGGGATCCACGTCTACCCCTACCTGGACGACTGGCTCATCCGAGCAAAGACAAAGGAGCTCGCCGCGGAGCACACGGCGAGGACCGTCCAACTACTCACGGACCTGGGATTCTCCATAAACTACGCCAAGGCCGACCTGGTGCCCGCACAAGACGCACTGTTTCTGGGAGCGAAAACTCGACACTGTGGCGCTTCTGGCCTCTCCATCGGAGGAAAGGACGAGGGCCATCTTGGGCAAGGTGCAGCGGATGCTGGTTGCGGACGCGGCCAGGGTGAGGTCCATCAAATCCCTCCTCGGAATGATGTCTTCTTGCATTTATCTCATCCGCCTGTGCAGGCTTCGGATGCGCCCGTTATAGGAGTCCCTGGACGCTCGCTGGATCCAGATGACGGGCAGCTTCGAGGACAGGATCACACTCGACGAGAGCTTCCGACGAGCGATCCGGTGGTGGGGCACCCGCGTGCATCTGACGGCGGGCATGGACTTCCAGACCCCGGGCCACCAGAAGACAGTGACCACGGATGCCTCCCTAGAAGGGTGGGGAGCGCACACCAAAAATCTGCACGCGAGGGGCCTTTGGCTGCCGACGGAGAAGTCCCTCCATATCAACGTCCTGGAACTCCGTGCAGTGTTTTGGGCCCTCAGGTCCTTTCTTCCGTCCCTCAAGGGCAGGGTGGTGAGGATCTTCTCTGACAACACCACCACCATGTTCTACATCAGGAAGCAGGGCGGTACCAGATCCCCAGCCCTGTCCAAGGAGGCGCAGGATCTGTGGCATTGGGCCGTCGCCCAAGGGATATTTCTGGTGCCGTTTCATCTGGCAGGAATAAAAAACGCCATCGCTGACTCGCTCAGCAGAGAGCTGCGCTCGTGCCAAGAGTGGGAACTACGACAGGATCTAGTGGACCGCCTCTTCCGACGGTGGGGCACACCCCAGATCGATCTGTTCGCGACGGCGACGAACTCCAAGTGCCGGAGGTTCGCCAGCAGGTTTCCCCAGCCGAGGAGCATGGGCGATGCTTTCTCGTTCCCCTGGGAGGGCCTGTTCCTATATGCGTTCCCTCCATTGCCGCTGCTGATCCGGCTCATCAACCAGCTCAAGAAGTCACGGTGCAGGATGATCCTCGTCGCACCTGCGTGGCTGAGGCAGATATGGTTCCTGGACCTTCAGGACTTGTCAGCGTCCCCGTCAATCAAGCTGCAAGTGGTCGCGGATCTTCTCTCCAGGGAAGGAGGCGCCATCCACCATCATGACCCGAAGTCGCTGAACTTGCAGGCCTGGCTCCTGCAGCGTTAGAGTTTGGAGGTTACGACATACCGGCCGACTGCAGAGAGGATCTTGCAAAGGCCAGGGCATCCTCAACTCTTAAATGCTACGGACACAAATGGAAGAGGTTCTCTGTCTGGTGCCACACACAGAAGATTAACCCTCTACGGATTACGGCTCCTCAAGTACTGCCGTACCTGCTGACGCTGGCCAAGGCTGGACTGGCGCACGCTTCCATCAAGATTCATCTTGCTGCGATCTCCCGATACACCAGAACCACGGGGCGGACGTCTTTGTGGTCTCATCGTCTGGTGAAAGAATTCATGAAGGGACTGTTCAGATCGTTCCCGCCGGTGAAGGCTCCGGCCCCAGCGTGCGAGCTCAATTTGTGCTGACCAAGCTCATGGGACCTCCGTTCGAGCCTCTGCACTCAGCTCCGTTGAAGTTCTTGTCGTGAAAAACAGCGTTTCTTGTGGCCATCACCTCCGCACGACTGGTGGGAGAGATCCAGGCCCTTTCCTGCAAGCCCCCGTACTTGACTTTTCACGACATGAGGGTAGTGCTCAGGACGCACTCCTCCTTCATGCCCAAGGTGCCGTTGGACCCCCACCTCAACAAACCCTTGGTGTTGCCTGTTTTCTTCCCGTAGCCTTTGTTGCCGGCTGAAAGGACTTGGCACTCGCTGGATGTGGCTAGAGCGCTGAAGTTCTACGTGTGAACTTTGGAACGGTCAATCAGGGGAAGGCTCTCTCGAAGGCTTCCATTTCCAGATTGCTCTCCGGCTGTATCATGTACTGTCATCGGTTGGCAAACCGACCGCTGCCTGGCCGTCCGAGAGCCCATTCCACCAGAGCGATCGCAGCTACCACGGCTTTCCTATCTGGTGTGCCCTTGCTGGACATCTGCAGGGCTGCTACGTGGAGGTCGACGCACACCTTCACGAAATTCTACTGCGTCGACCGGGATTCCAGGGAGGAGTCCAGGGTCGGCCAAGGAGTGCTGTGCAACCTGTACGCCTAAGCTGAGCCTAATGAGGAGGTAAGAATTGCTTAATGTTGAGTTTTGGATGTAATGCTCAATGCTGAGCCATTGGCACCTCCCGTGGTTGTGCATATGTGTACTGCTATGTATTCCTTTATTCATGAGCATGTGAATCCATGCCAGACCCCATGCTGGAGAAGGAACAAGTTACTTACCTGTAACTGTTGTTCTCCAGCATGGGTCTGGCATGGATTCACATGCGAACCCTCCCGCCTACCCCTCTGCGGCTCTTCACTTGGTCATACTGCCACTTCACGTGCTACCAAATCTGAAGATGGCTGCCAGAGGCGGGGCTTAGGGAGATGGCAGTCATTGGCTGTGGTCCGTATGATGCAGAGATCAGTGATTGGTTACTACTACGAAAGACAGATCAGAAACAAAACTGATACTGTTTTTTCTTTACCGAGGATTCCCAGCCTGACGGGGAATATTCATGAGCATGTGAATCCATGCCAGACCCATGCTGGAGAACAACAGTTACAGGTAAGTAACTTGTTCCTTATTCATCTGGCATCCAACTTTCTCAAATATCACTTTGTTCCAAGAGGACTCACGTGGTCATCCAGGACACTTGCGTATGGACCACTCCATGACTGTGGCCGACAAACACTTACCTGAGCATTACACCTACATATCCTCTGACTCACGCGGTAAGCCCACAAACAACTGCTATGATCCTCCTATTTTTAGAAATTTCTCTATTGTGATATACTCAAGCCGATTTTTGCCATTTACCAGTTAATGCCACTACCTAATGTATGCTAGTCGAATCGTGTCAGTGCCATTTGCCAGTTACTGCCACTGCCTAATGTTCTATGCTTGAGTCGAATCTTGCTAATGCCATTCGCCAACAAATGATCCGCCCTACTAGTGTTGTACCTGCACTCGCTGTATACTAAACATAGTTCATTACAAACCTACCATATTGGCTACATCCTCCACAAACTGATTCCTATTCTGTTGTAACTATACTTCACCATTCGTGGAGTACATTGCCTTTTAGATCTCTCAGTAATAGTCTTTCTGATGCTTGTTAATCTGCTTTGAATCACATGCTGTGTATATGGTCTGACATCCAGTGGTGACCCTAGAATATTGCATCTCGTCTTTCGAGGATCCAAAGGGGATGTCGGCATAGGCGTGTCTGTAACACTATCCCTATAGTGACGTGTAGTGTACCCAAAATCCCTCACGCGTCGAGGTCCCTCAGTTTTTTCCACCCAGATTACTGGTCGCCCTAATATGGAGCTCTTACATACAGAGAGCGTTATTGTCACAATTATCGACTTTGGTAATTATTCCCCTTAAGTCACTTCGACGTTTGATTCCTGTGCAATGCTGAAGACTGCTGCAGACTTTCGACGCCTGTTGGTCCGGCCTGTACGGTAGCGAGAGTGCGGTCGGGGATTTAACATAGTATTTACAAGTATGCCTTTCCTCTTTCACTCTTTGCTCCCTGGGTTTTTTCATCGCTGTACCCATCTTGCGCTATGGCCAAGACGCCATTTAGATTTTGTCCCTAGTGTAGGGCCAAATATCTGTGGAAAGACTAGCACCCTCGGTGCAACAATCATCTTCCCCTCGATCATAATGAAGCAGCTTGTAGACTCCTTCTGCCCAAGACGATTAAGGAGCGCCATCTAAAGCGGTGGGCAGCCTACGACATGTCCCAGGCCGAATGGTCTTCTCCTGCCGCCGAAAATGATGGGGGGGGACTAGCGATGACCAGGCCTCTGATGCGGACAACGTTGACCTAACGGCGGACGGTTCTCGGTCAGCAGCGCCCGTCCCCGCTAGGCACAACGCGTTTCATGCTATGGGGAAAAAAACATTCGACAGGGGCGCTCAACCCAAGGTTCTGCTTTGGCGATACTGTCGAAGTGTACCAAAACACCAATGGACCTGTCAAACTTGGCAGGATCCGCTGATATGCTTTATCGGCAGCCTTCCCTGCAACCGCAGCCATGGCCTGCGACTGGGCAATCTAAAGTGATGGGCGCTAGCACTAAAAAAACATGTGGCTGTCGAGACGCTCCAGGAGGACGGGCAGACACCGCTTAAGGCCCAGGTGGTGCCAAAATCCACTGCTCAGCCTCCGATTCAACAGGCAGATTGCCCTGATTCCCCGAGCATCGGCTAGAGCGTCGCTAGGATTGCCTCGGCAGTTAGACTGAAGGAACGGTGGAAAGAGGTGGCGAAACACAGATCGGCCAAGAGACGCGCCAAAGGACGCGCCACAGCACCCCATACCCTGCAACGACTATACTGACAGTCCTGTGCCTTTATCTAGCATGATGGACACATTTCAACGTCCCAGAGAGAGAGATGAGCCCTTTCCTCCCCTGGACCCCTCTGGTTCATCCTCATGGACCAGGGAGAATTCTGAGGGGTGTATGGACAGATTAGAGAAATGTGTCTCTTATTCTGAGAAGTTTGCTCCCAAGAGACCTCGGGAAGACCTTCCTTTTACACCTGTATCCAAGTTTCAAAGGACCTTGGAGGATCAGCATGAAGGGTATATACCCATGTCCTCACGGACGATTAATTTATTTATTTTTTTAATGAATTTTTTATTTTGAAAAATAAACAATACAAACCAAACTAGCAGCATTATTTACAATAAACTCGTGAATATCAATTAACGCTCATTACTGCTCCCCAAATCCCCCCCTCCCCCTCAAGAGCTTATTTGCATTTCTAGTTCTGTATCCGCTGCGTGTGGCTGGGTATCGCTTCCTTCCGAAGCTGCAGGATCCACTACTGTGCCAAACAGTCCTGTTACCATTCTCCAAGCCATCAGGTTACCTACATCTTCCTCCCCGCAATTGCTACATGCCTCCTGCCACACCACCGTTTCAGCCTCCGCCCATTTTTGCAATTCCCGCCACCATACCTCTACCCGTGGCTTGTGGCATTGCTTCCAGCCCATGGCTATCCTTCTTTTAGCAAGCACATATGCCAGGTCCCTCAGTTTCCCAAGGTGTTTAGTGTTCCGTGGTCTGGGAAACCCTCCCAACAGGCAGGCCCAGGCCGTATCTATGTTGAGCGGGACCCCTTTATTCTCTAGTTTCCGTGCCACTTCCCCCCCCAAAAAGCTTCAATCACTGGGCAAGACCAGAACATGTGTGTCATATCAGCGTCTTCCTCATCGCATTTTGGGCATGCTTGTCTTCCTGCGTTTGCAAACTTAGATATTCTCTTTGGGGTCATATAGGCTCTATGCGTTATGTATAACTGTATCTGCTCCAATCTAGCATTTCTGGACACTTTCTTGTGGTATGCTATGGCACCTTCCCACATTCCATCGGTCATCTGTGCCCCCACCTCCGCTTCCCAGTCCAGCCTCAGATCAGTCAAATCTTTCCCCACCCGGGTCATCACCATCTCATATAGTCTAGAGATCTCGTGCCCTCCCTCCGATGTGTCATATATTCCCATTAGAACGTCTGGCTCTTCCGCCACTACAGTCTCTGGCCAGGTTTTGCGAGTAGTCTGCACTAGCCTAAGATACGTGACATATTGGCCTCCATGCAAGCCTGTCTCTTCTCCCAGGTCTTCGAAATCTTTAATAGCCCCTTCTTGCCATATGTCTCCCAATGTGGCCAGCCCAACCGATTCCCAATAGGTCCCGATTATCATCCTGAGCTGGTTGTCTCCCCTAGCCAAGGCAACCAGTGGCACCTGTGGGGAACACGGGCACGGGTTCTCCATCAGTTGGCATACTCTGTGCCACATCTTCCACCCAAGCAACAGCATACCCGGGCGTTCTTTCATTTCAAGTCTAGGAACCCAGATAATCTCTTTTAGGTAAAACGGGGTGCAGTCCTGTCCAAACAGCCTAGATTCAGGAGTTTCTTCATCAGAGAGCCATTTGGTTACATATTGCAACTGACTGGCTACATAATAGGCCTCAGAGTTCGGCAGCTTAATGCCCCCTCTATCATGGAAGTTCTGTAGCTTCCATAGCGCCACTCTATTGCGAGTGCCGTGCCACAGGAAGTCCCTACACATGCTGTTCAGTTTGACAAAAAACTTTTTGGGTATCAGGTATGGTATATTACTGAAGAAATGTAACAGCCTAGGCAGGACCACCATTTTGAGCATCGTCCCCCGTTCCATCATCGCCATCGGCAGCTTCTCCCAAAACTTCATATTTGTGCGGATTTTTTTCACAGCCACCTCGGTGCTATGCAAGTGTTCCCACTCCACAGTATGATACACATCTATTCCGAGGTAGCGGAAGGAATCAGCCGCCCAAGGTACGGACAACACTGGCAGCAGTTCCAGAGGGACTCCTATGTAGCTCCCCAATGGGAACATGCTCGATTTTTGGGGGTTCACCGCTATGCCGGACAGTTCTGCATACTTTTCCATGACCTCTAGAATATACTGAAGATTTTCTTCCAGATATTTCAAATACAGTAGCAAATAGTCAGCATATAAGGATATTAGTTGTTTCTCTCCCCCTGCTTCAATACCGACCATGTCATATTGTTGTCTGAGGTACACTGCCAGGGGCTCTAGGGCCAGAATGTATAACATCGGGGACCAGGGGCACCCTTGTCTGTTGCCTCTCCTGAGTTGCCACCTCTCAGATATCACCGATCCTGTGCGTACTCTGGCCAGTGGTTCACTGTACAACAATTTCGCCCACCTAACTTAACCCGGCCCCATCCCATATTCTTCCAGGGCCGCCAGCAACCATGGCCACCTCACTGAATCAAAAGCCTTGACTGCATCTAGGGACACCACCGCCATTTCCCCATCGCTTCTGTTTCCCTCTTCAATCACCCGGTGGAGTCGCCTGTGGTTGTGGGTTATATTTCTGTTGGGGACATATCCTGTCTGATCCGGGTGTATCAGTTTACTGATGACCCTTCGTAGCCTATTAGCCAGGACCGCCGTCAAGATCTTGCTGTCCTGGTTCAACATTGACAACGGCCTATAGGCCCATAGGAGCC
Organism: Ambystoma mexicanum; assembly: GCF_040938575.1. Lineage (NCBI taxonomy): Eukaryota > Metazoa > Chordata > Amphibia > Caudata > Ambystomatidae > Ambystoma > Ambystoma mexicanum. Next base: position 365,946,520 of record NC_090935.1, read on the forward strand.
GCAGCAATGCCTTGGCAATGCCCTGGCTTGTTGGGCTTGGGGAGCGGCACGATTAGTGCTTCTCTGAGCGTGTCCGGTAGCCAACCCTTCTCAAAAGACTCATTGAGCATCTCTAGCATAGGGGCGAGTACTTCTGCTTTATATATTTTGTAAAACTCGCCCGGGAATCCGTCCGTACCCGGGTCTTGCAGGTGGGCAGATGTTTTACCACCTCCTCTAATTCCTCCAGGGTAATCGGGGCGTCTAGTTCCTCCCTTTCATCATCACTAATCTTAGGTAATTCCATGTCTTTTAGTGTTTCTCTAATCTCCTCCTGATTGTCCCCTCCCCTGTCCTCATATAATGTTCTATAATAGTCCAAGAATGCCTCGTTGACTCCTTCCCGGGTGTCAACCACCTCCCCGCCTCTCTGGTTTTTATTCTAATCGGGGGCCTGTGAGTTTCGCCCTTATATAACCACGCCAACAAGCGGCCAGTTTTATCCCCACCTGCATGTTGCCTCTCGACATACTTTTTGTAGTTAAGGTTGCAGAGCCTTTCCCAAAGCTCCGCACACCTCTGCTGCAACTCGAGTACAAGTTCTGCGTCCCCTCCTGCCCTGTCGCTTTCGCGCTCCAGTTTCTCTTCCGCTTCCTCTAGTTCTGTTAGGACCCCACCCTGTAGGCCTTTTGACAATAGCAGCACCCCGCAACACCACCTTAAAGGCCTCCCAGAGTGTGCACGCTGAATCTGCGCTGCCTGTGTTCACCTCAAAGTACTGTGAGATCGCATCCCTGATGTCTTCCCTGAAGGCTGGGTCTCTGAGCGCCTCTGCCCGGAGGCGCCACGTCGGTATCCGCGCCGTGGGGCTGCAGTGCTGCCAGGTCAGCACCAGAGGCGAGTGGTCCGACAGGACCCTCGCTCTATATTCTGTTTGGGTGGTCTCTATCATCACATCTGGCATGGCAAAAAAATAATCCAGCCTCGTGTGCAGGTGCTGCGGAGCTGAGTAGTGAGAGTACTGTGTTTCATTAGGGTGTTTCAGTCTCCAAACATCTGCCAGCCCAAAGTCATCTAGTAATGTCTGTAATACCCTGGCCGCCGGGGTGGGCCGATCAATCTTCCCATCAGATCTGTCTGCCTTTGGGTCGAGCACACAGTTAAAGTCCCCTCCCCAGATAACCGCTCCCCCCACACGCGCCCAGATGAGTACATAGGGTTCTAAAATACGTAGCAGTGTTTTGGTTGGGGGCATATGTATTTATAATGCACACCTCTTTATTCTCTACCAAGGCCTTCAATATGACCAACCTACCCTCCGTGTCCACCACCTCTTGTGTGAGTTGGAGCGGAACGTGCGGTGCCACCCAGACCAGCACTCCCCTAGCGTAGGAAGAGTACGGAGAGCCCACTACATTGCCTCTCCACTTCTTCCCCACCAGTTCCAATTTTTGCTGGGTCAGATGTGTTTCCTGCAACAGCGCAATATCAATCCTCTGTCTTTTTAGGTACATCATGACTTTGTTCCTTTTTAAGTAGCTGTTAAGTCCCCTGACATTCCATGTTACGATCTTAAGGTCTCCCATGGCTCATAAGTGTCTTCCTGCCTCGCATGTAGCGACTCCCCTTTGCCCACGTGATACAGATACAGCCCTCCATTTTTGCTTGTAGCTTCTCGTACCAGCTCAAACTCCCCATAACTATGTACACAATAAATCCCCAACTTCCCTCCCCTGCCCCCACCCGTCCCTTCCCCAACATCACACACCCCAACTGCTGCCCAGCTCCATCCTCGGAGCTCAGGCACCCCCACATCTAGCCCTGCAAGCACATAACGATGCACAGAGCTCAGTAGGGTGAAGTCGCCCTAATGGCCACTTAACTAAAACTGTTGTGGGGTAGAGAGAATCGCTCCGTAAGGCTCCTGTTAAGTCAACATTAACCACAGTGCTTATGACAAATAGTGCAATAGTCTGACCTTCTCTACTGAAGGCTGTGTGCAAGCGACTATATTCAAGTCCCACGTGCCGCGCCATCTTGCGGCACCTTCTTCATGCATCACTTATCTCTTCCGAGCTCTTTCTCCGTACGAACTTCTGACTCCTGGGGATATCGTTGCGCATCGAGCCATCCCATGGCATCCTCCGGGGTCTCAAAAAACAAAGTTTTATGTTTATGAATGACTTTCAATTTTGCCGGATACAGTAACATATATTTGTGGTCGCCTCTCTCATTCTCCGCTTTACCAACCCAAAGTTCATGCAGCTACGCTGCACAGACAGGGTGTAGTCTGGGTAAGCCGTGATGTTTGCCGCTCCTCGTGTGATCGTTCCTCCCTTACGAAAGTGTTCCAATATCCTCGCCCGGTCACGGTAATTAAGAATTTTGGCTATCACAGGCCTAGGCGGGTTCCCCGGTGGCGGCCTCCTTGTTAGGGCTCTGTGTGCCCTTTCCACTGCAAATCCTTGGGATAGGGCTCCTACAGGAATCTCTTGCAGTAGCATGGATTCAATGAATTCCGTGGGATCGTGGCCCTCCAATCCCTCCGGCAGGCCCACGATGAAGATGTTTCGTCGGGCTCGTCCTTCCGCCTCCTCCGCTCTGCTCTCCAAGTTGCCCACTCTTTGTATCAGGGCGTGCAGTTCGGCTTTATGGGAGGCGCAATCCGCAGTGTTCGGGCTGACTTCCTTCTCAAGGGACTCCGTGCGCTCCACGAGGCCCTGACATCCTGTCGGAGTAGGTTAACGTCCTCCTGCACCTCTCCGACCTTGAGGTCCAGTGCCGTTTTTAGTTCAGTGACGGCTAGTTCGAGCTTAGATTCCCAGGCCGCCCTTAGGTCTGCAATCGCAGCCAGGATTTCTTGGTTGGCGCCCAAAGTCGTCATGCCGCTTGCAGGCAGCTTGTCCCTGCTCTTGGTAATGTCTTGACCCGGGGACGTCTTAGCGAAGTCGTCTAAGGTGGGCTGTTTCGCCTTCGGCCTCACCGTTCTATTCGACATGACCCAGGGGACCTGCAGTTTGCACAAGTGACAAATGTGCACTCAGTGCACCCCTTTCGCTGGGTCACCGTGCGGCCTGCTTCTTCCTTTGTTCCGGACCTTGGTCGGCCATTTTGTGTCGTCTTTCGTCTCCGGTGCTCCTTATCTCTTCCGCACCGATCTCTGCCGCCGTCCCTCCTGCACCATCCAGATGTTCACCACGCGTAGCCCAATCATTCACACACCGGCATGTGTATTTTCAGCGGTCGACGGCTCTTCACGCACTTTTTTGCCCGGATCATTGCAGGATCTCGGGAGCTCCTCCAGAACGGGTCCTCCTACATGGCCCTCGTAGCCACGCCCCCGGTCCTCACGGATGATGATGTCCTTATAGACTCGTATGTGCAGCATGAGGATGCCCACTTTGGGGACATTTACAATGTGGATGACCAAACACTTGACCAGGCAGATCCTATGACAATTGGGAAGACAGCAACCAGGTTGATGCTCAATCTTGGCGTTTAACGAAAAAAGGCGGCTGACCATTTTCAGATTGCCACACAAGAGGCCTTGCCGGATTCTGATTTTGTGGAGCACTTCCTCAAGGAAACACCTCCGACCAGCCAGGCCATACCTTTGTTCAACTCAATCAAGAGGAGATTGGCACCTTCTTTGTTGGCGCCAGCTCAAACCAGGGCGGTGAACCCTTGGGTTGAGAAGCAGTTTTGTCCTCCCGACCCTGCCTACAAAAAGGGCCATGCCACACCAGATTCGTTAGTAGTTGCCACTACTAGGAAAGGGGCTGGTTGAGTCCCTCTGTCTACAGGAGAGGCACCACCCGATAGAGTCCAAAAGACTGTACGCACTGGGGAAGAGGATCAGAACTGCTGCAGCGTTCTCCACAAGTATAGTCAATAACCCCGCGCTATTGGCCAGCTATGTAGACGTCCAGAGGAACTTGCTGCAAGAAGGTCTTCAGGAAGTACCAGAACCTATACGGGCTAAGTTGCTCGCCATCGTATCAGAGGGTAAGCAGGTAAATCAGAATGTGCTTGACACTCGACGCTGCTGATACAGCGGGAATAACCTTGGCACAGGGTACCCTGCTCAAGCGACATGCTTGGCTGAGGAACTCCGGTTTCAAGCCGGAGACACAGGCAGCCTTAATAAACAAACCGCTTGAGCAAACCAACTTGTTTGGCAAGGCAGTGGACAAAGCTCTGGAAACAGCGAAGAAAGTGCATGAGACGCTCAAGTCCCTTCAACAGATTACCCATACACCCTCTCCACAGAGATAGAGCGGCTCACGCCGATCCTTACTAGGGCAATCTCGTTTTCCCCAAAACCATTATGGGGCAGGGAGCAACTGGAATTCGGGACAAGTGCCTAATTCTTCCAACTGTTATCTGCCCAGAGGACAGCGACATGGAGAGGGGAGAGGCTGAGGCTCCACCCACAGAGGCGCCCCGGTCTCTGGTCAGAAATGACCTTCAGATCCAGGTCCCCTACCATGCCAACCCGGTCGGGGAGGGGTGCGTATAACATCTTTCTTTATGGTATGGGAGGGGATAACTACAGACCAGTGGGTACTCAAGACGGTTGCCCATGGGTACTGCATAGAATTTTTCCGACCACCTCAATTCAGACTGCCAAAATCAAGACTCCCGACTCCGGAACACCTACATATCCTACTGCAATAGGTGGAGATCCTTCCAGGAAAGTGCGCCATAGAAGTCGTCCCGATTCTACAGGTAAACCAGGGGATTTATTCAGTGTAATACAATTAAACTGTTTTTTTTGTGTAATATCAATCATCTGTGTCCTGCGCTAAAGAAGGGGTGGCAGCTGCTCAGTGGAGTAACGAAGTTGAACCCCCTACTCCGGTGAATACTGGAACATGCTCGGGGCTCAAGTGAACCCCACTCCACTTGTAAAGTAACGCCACAAATAAATGAAGAGTACACACTCAAAAGTGATAAAAAGTTGAAAGTATATTCAAACGCGTTTCGGCGATTGACTCACCCTTTTCAATCAGGGCTAATGGATGTCAGTTATAAGTCCATTCTACAATTTAACGGATGCCATGTTCATGGGATAAATCCCGCCTCGCAAGAGGTGGTTCCTTTCATAAGCGTCGGCGTCTGGTTCTCTTTCATAAGACGCCGACGCTTATGAAAGGAAGGCGAGATTTATCCCATGAACATGGCATTCGTTAAATTGTAGAATTGACTTATAACTGACATCCATTAGCCCTGATTGAAAAAGGCCAGTAAGTCGCCGAAACACATGTCTCAGAAAGGGCACTTTTTTGAATATACTTTCAACTTCTTACCACTTTTGAGTGTGTACTCTTAATTTATTTGTGACGCTACTTTACAAGTGGAGTGTGGTTCACTTGAGCCCCGAGTATGTTTCATTTATTCAGTGTACTTCCTTGTACCAAAAAGGATCTCACCATGCGCCCTGTACTAGACTTGCGCCCAATGAACAAGTTTGTCAAACCCCAAAGTTTTCGTATGGTCACTTTACAGAAAGTAATCCCGCTGTTTAGACAGGGGAATTGCATGACAACACTGGACATGAAAGATGCATACTTTCATATTTCAATGTTACCAGCATACAGAAATTACCTAAGGTGATAGAAGACAAACACTGTCAGTTCAAAGTACTCCCCTTCGGCATTGCCTTGGCACCAAGGGTGTTTACGAAGGTACTGGCAGTAGCGGCAGCGCACCTGCGCAGACTATCCGTCTCGGTTTACCCCTACCTAGACGACTGGCTCATAACAGGGGAGTCCTACGGAACATGCCTATTGAACACTCAGAAGACAATAGACCTCTTATTCAGTCTGGGATTCTCCAACGACGAGAAGAAATCCAGCTCAAACCCCAGTCAAGCCAAACAATTTCTAGGGGCTCTAATTCGGACAAAAGACAGCCTTGTCTTCCCCTCCAACAAGAGGGTACAGAACATGCTGTTTCAGATCCCTCAATATGTAGCCAGTCGGGAAGTGACTGTACGCAAGTTCATGCGACTGTTAGGAATGATGGCGTCCTGTATTTACTTAGTTCCTCTCGCACGTCTGCGTCCCATGCAAGAGTGGCTCAACAGCCAGTGGTGTCAGGCCAGCGTACAATGGGAAGATCTGGTAGTTGTCTCGCCAACCCTCGTTCACTATCTTCTCTTGAAGGGGGGGGGGAGACCTTCAGCACCCCTGCAGTAGAAGCCACTCTCAAGACAGACGCATCTCTCATGGAGCGGGGGGGGAGGCTCATCTGCTTCAGCAGACAACGCACGGCGTGTGGTCCGCACAAGTAGCATCCAACCACATAAATGTTTTAGAGCTTTTAGCGGTATTCAAAGAAGCACTGAAAGCCTTTCAGTCACAGTTACAGGGGAAGACTGTCATGGTCTTGACAGACAGCAAAACAGCCATGTACTACCTAAACAAACAGAGGGGCACACACTCTCCAGGGCTATCCAAGCTGACCCAAAACATTTGGATATGGGCTCTGAAACACAAGAATTTCCTGTTGTCTCAACACGTTCCAGGGGAACTCTGTCGTTTCACAGACGTGCTCAGCAGAGAATTCCCACTGCCCGTAGAGTACGAATGGCGGCTACATGAAGACATCGTCTCCAACGTCTTTGCACTATGGGGCTTTCCAGTGATCGACTTGTTCGCAACTCTCAACGCTCAATCCCAAGATTAAGCCTCCAGGTACCCTCAGAACTGCTCCAAGGGGAAAGGTCTCTGGATAGCATGGTCAGGGAAATTTGTTTACGCTTCCCCCTGTGCCCCCCACCCCTCCGGCTCAACAAGATTGTGCACAAGATGCACCAGGAACCAGTCACCATGATATTGGTGGCCCCCATGTGGGCCCGCCAACCCTGGTTCTCTCATCTGATGGAGATGTCCATTCGCTCCTCCTATGAAACTGCCCTGCCCGTACAACATGCTATCTCAAGACAGGGGAGAAACACTTCACCCATGCCTGCAAACTCAGAATTTAGCAGCCTGGCTCCTGAGATCATAGAGTTCGAACACCTTCACCTTCTATACCCCCCTACCGCCCGCCACTCCATTCACTTGAAATGGCACTCTGGAACACCAGATCCATCTGCATCAATACCGCAGCTGTTCTTTCGCCTCAACCTCCATTTTCTATGCCTAACTGAAACCTGGATCCCCCCTCCATAACACTTCTGTCCCTGCTTCCTTAACCAACTCCTCTTCCTCCTTTTCTCACACCCGTCGCGCTACTGGTAGTGGCAGAGGCGCTGGCCTCCTTTACCACCCCAAGTACATCTCCTCTTCCTCCTCACCATCTCTCCCTTCTTTCCCTACCTTTGAATTCCTCTACAAATCTTTCTCCTCTCCTCACCCCATTTCTTTCCTGATCATCTATCGTCCCCCTGGCCCTCTTCTCTTCCTTCTATGAATACCTGGATCACCTCCTCTCGCTTTTCTCCCCCCCCCCCTCCTCTATCTGTGCTTGGCGATTTTAATCTCCTTCTCCCCCTCAATCTTCTCCCCTCTTCTCTATCTTTGACTTCTACCTCCTTTCCCATCTTCCTACCTCCCCCACTCACTCCTCTGGCTCCACCCTGGACCTCATCTTCAATTATTCCTACCCCTCTTCCCCTGTCTGTACTCTTCCTATCTATCTCTCTGATCATGCCTTACTCTTTCTCCCTTTCTCTTCTCCCACACAACCTCTGCTCCTAACCCCTCCCCTCCAATCTACTCATGGCGCGATTTCCGCAACGTTGACCCCTCCCTCTTTATTGACACTTGCTCTTCTTTTCTTCCAACTCTCCAAGACTTCTCCTTATCGGTGAATGACGCTCTATCTTCCGTTTCCTCTTCTATTTCCTCCTCCTTTGATCAACTCTACCCCCTTTCTCCTTTCCGCCCAACCTGAAAACCCTCTCAACCTTGGTTTACTCCTCAACTCCACTCTATGCGACACCTTCTCTGACGTCTTGAGAGACTGGGTCAAAACTCCCTTGCTTTCTAACCAAACCTCTTACTTCTCTTACCACGCACTCTGACTCTTGTCTTGCCCCTGCTAAATCCTCTTACTTCCCCAACCTACTCCAATCTCAAGCCACTCAACCTCGCCGTATCTTCCAAACTCTCTCTCGACTTCTCTCTCCCCCCACTCCTGATCCTTCTCCAATTCTACACTCCCCTTCAGATTTCGCCAACTTCTTTTCCTCTAAGATTCTTCCCCTTCGTCAAAAAATCCACACCCCCTCAGATTTCACTTCTACTCCACCCCATGCCTCTTCCTGCATGTCCATCTTCTCTCCCTTCTGAAGTCCCCACCCTCCTATCCAAAGCCCACCCCATGTCCGCCCCACCTGACCCTCTCCCTTCCCTTCTCATCCCTAAGATTTACCCTCTTCTTATCCCATACCTCATCTCCTTTTTCAACATCTCTCTCCTCAGCTACCTTTCCCTCTGCTTTCAAGCATGCTACGATCATCCCTATTCTTTTATTTTATTTTTTATCAACTTTATTTAATAATTATACAAAACATAATACAACTGAGTAACAGAATGGTAACAAGCAAAAGATTACTCCATATACATCAGTGCAACAAAATGCAAATTACTACTAAAGTAACAGCTATCCAAAACGAAATCCGAAAACATCCCCACCCTCCTATCTTATGGCAAGACGTGACAACACAAAACACAAAAAAAAGGACAAAACATACACCCCTACCAATCCCCAACCTCAATATCCACAAAATAAACCAAAGCCTACACCTCATCCAAATAAATCCCTGAATGACCCCCATCTCTCCTCGTACTCAGTTTCCCGATGTTGATTCAGGCAGTTCGCTCATTCCTAGTCTAAAGAAACCTTCTGCTGATCCACTTCTCGCCTCTAACTTCAGACCTATCTCTTTTCTCCCATTCCTCTCCAAGCTTCTCGAGCGCCTTGCCTACTCTCAGCTCTCAACCTTTGTCACTAACTCCTCTCTCCTACCACCCTACCAATCAGGCTTCCGTCCCAAACATTCCACTGAAACTGCTCTCACCTCTATTCTTAACTCCCTTCTCTCTGCTCACCATGCCAAACAATCCTCTATCCTTGTTCTCCTCGACCTCTCTGCAGCCATTGACAGTCGATCATCCCCTCCTCCTTCACACTTTCTTCCTTTGGCTTCAAAGGCTCTCTCCTCAACTGGTTACCCTCTTACCTCTTTCCGCTCCTTTACTGTCTCCTGGGGTGGCCGGTCATCTCCTACCTATCCTCTTGAATACGGCGTACCCCAAGGATCGGTACTTGGTCCTTTCCTCTTCTCTCTCTACACCTCCCTCATTGCCCCTATTATCTCCTCGTTTGGCATCTCCCACCACTTCTATGCCGACGACACTCAACTCTTTCTCTCTCTCGTCCTCATCTGACCATCACCAAAAACTCTCCTCCTTGCCTTACTGCTATTAAGAACTGGATGTCTTCCTGCTTTCTCTTTTAACACTGGCAAAACCGAAGTTGTATTCTTACCCTCTAACTCTCTTCCCCCTCACTCTCCTGCCCCGTTCATTCACTTTCCCCCCTCCAATCTCCCTATCTCTCCTCAAGCTCATAATTTAGGCGTTCTCTTTGACTCCTCTCTCTCCTTCTCCCAACATATTTCCCTCACTTACCGCACCTGTGGCTACCACCTCTTCAAAATTTGCAAAATCCGTCCTTCTCTCATTTCCACGCTACCAAGCTCTTAATCTCCTCCATCTTCTCCCGCCTCTTCTACTGCTCTTCCCTACTCTTTGGACTTCCTGCTTCTCATCTTGCCCCTCTTAAATCCATCTACCACTCTGCTTTTCGTACGCTCTGTCTCCTTACCTCCCGTGACTCCATCTCTTCCTCTCTCTTACCTTGGCTGGCTTCCTTTTCACTCCCAATTTAAATTTCAATTTCTCTGACTTGTCTTCAAATCTCTCCATGGTCTCACTCCCCCTTCTCTCCTCCCTTCTCTCCTTCTACTCTCCCTCCCGTTCCCTTCGGTCCGCTGACCATTTCCTTCTCACTGTACCTCCGTCCCCTTGTGCCTCATCCCGTTTCCGCTCCTTCCAACTCCTAGCACCTCTACACTGGAACTCCCTTCCTCTTGCTATCCGTTCTACCCCCACCTTCACCTCATTCCACGCTTCCCTTAAATCTCTCCTCCATTCTCCTCCCTGAAACTCCATCCCCCTTCTGCTCCCCCCTCCTTATTCTTTCCCCCGACTATCTTCCCCCTCTACTGCCTCCCCCCTCTCACCGTTTCCCTTCCCTCCTCCTACCCTTCTCCACCCCCACTCCCCTTCTCTACACATCCCCTTCAGTTAACTGCTTTTTTCACTGTTTTGTTGATTGATTCATAATGTATTTGCTTCAACTGTTGTATTGTTTATGTATTATGTTGTTCCATTGTACAGTGCTTTGGTGTAAGGCGCTTTATAAATCAATAAATACAAATAAATACAAATACAAACTTCCTCAGAGATGCATGGACATACTCAGGGAAGCGAGGAAACTAAACACCCAATCTTGCTATTCCAGTAAATGGAAATTGGTATCTGGTGTAATACCAAGGGCGTCAATCCCCTTGACTGCTCTCTTAATCGCATTGTATTGTACCTGACTCACTCACTAGACTTGGGCCTGGTTTTTAATTCCCTGAAGGTTCACTTAGCTGCGCGCTCAGCCTACACTACATCACAACAAAGGGTGTCATGGTGGTGGAAAATGCCAGTTATCAAGGCTTTCATGGATGGGGTTAAGATGATTCACCCCCCCACCATTTTGAACCCAGCTCCCGGATGGGACCTATGTGGTTTTGACTAGACTCATGGGGGTCTCCCTTTGAGACTTGCTTTATGCATAGGTTCAAAGACCTTACCTATAAGACATCCTTCCTAGTGGCTATCACTTCTAGAAGAAGGGTTAGTGAACTACAGGCCCTTTCAGTTCTAGACCCCTTTGTTACCGTTCAGAGATAAGGTGGTTCTGCGCACTCGCCCTCGATTTGCGCCCACATTTATTTCTAAGTTCCATGTGAACTAATCAATAGCACTGCCCACTTTCTTCCAGAAGCCCACTGACATGGCCGAAAGAAGCCTACACACATTAGATGTGCGCAGGGCAGTCATGTTTTACCTGGAAAAGACTAAACCACTGAGAAAAGACTAACCAGTTTTTCGTTTCAGTGGCAGCTGGTAGAGAAGGGGATCCTGTCTCTAAATCGGCAATTTCAAGGTGGATAGTTAAATGCATCACACTTTGTTTCTCTCTTGCTAAGAGAGAACTGCCTTTCAAGCCTAGAGTACATTCTACTCGAGGCACTGGGGCTTGTGTAGCATTCATTGCAAGTGTTCCCCTAGAGTCTATTTGCAAGGCGGCAACCTCTGGATACACCTTTACAAAACACTATTGCCTAGACACTCATTCTAGGTCTGATTCCCGGGTGGGACAAGCAGTACTAAGACATCTTTTCACTACTGTTCCTTCTCACAACCCACCTCCTACTCTGGGTACTGCTCGCTAGTCTATGCACAGCATGTGATTCTAAGCAGATTAACAAGCATCAGAAGACGTGCATTACTGCATGTAATAGCATTTCTGATGATTGTATCTGCTTAGATTCACATGCGTCCACCCTTCCTCCCCGCTCGGGTGGAAGAAACATAGACGTCTTACTAGTTTCTCTCTTTTATGTACTCGCTCACGATTGTCATTGGGCTCCCTCATGGCAGAAAAAATACAATCGGAGGGACCTCGACGTGTGCGGGATTTTGGGCACACTACACCTCACTATAGGTATAGTGTTAGACACGCCTATGCAGACAACCCCTTTCGATCCTTAAAAGACAAGATGCAATACTCTGCGGTTACCACTGGAAGTCGGACCATATGCACACCATGTGAATCTAAGCAGATAAAATGATCAGAAATGCTATTCTGACGAGTAATGCATGTCGTACTACTCCTTGCCCCTGCCTGTACTTGATCGTTCTTTACTCTCTTTGGTAACTGTTAGGCAGAAACCTGTGCAGTTCCCTTAGGGACCACTGCAAAATATTTAGGACTACAGGTGGTTGGCAGTAAACCCAATTGGTAACAGTCTGTACCACCCATATTTACCTGGTAGCTGTGGCTGAGCAGTCAGACTTCTCTCAAGATGAGTTTTAAAGACACACTTGTAAATTACACTAGCACAAAGAGAGGTAAATAAATTCAACACAGTCACTAATATATATATATATTTCTGAGGCTTGTGGAATCTGCTTAGATCACATGCTGTGCATAGGCCGACATCTAGTGGAAGCTGCGGAGTATTACAGTTTGTTTTTCGAAAATCGAAAAAGGGCCAGCATCTCGACGCCGAACCGGGGAGGAGATCAATGTCGAAACCCGACGGATTGGCCCTTGAGGCTTCCGCCTCGGCTCGGGCCTGGGCCGCTGGCCTCGGCCCTACAAGTAGGGAGAGTGGGGGGTGGTACACTTCCACACTCGGTTATAGACACCTTCTTACCTACACACACTTGCCCGCTGCCCACAGGCGCGTATGGAGGGTACGCCCTTTCAGTTTTGCCCCAAGTGTAATAAGAAATACCCTTGGGTAGATAAGCACGCTACGTGCAACCTTTGCCTGCCCAGAGACCACCCCGAGGCGGGTTGCAGGGCCTGTAGCAGGTTTAAGGCCAAAACTCTTAAGGACCGCTCCACCAAGCGTTGGGCCCACCATGCCAAGCTAGCAGCTATGGAGGCGGAGGGTACCTTCAGCGACGGCAGCGACGCCGGACTTTCGGACGGCGAGGGCACCAAGGCGTCGAAAGACAGCCTAACGCACGTCCCCGGCCTCGGAAGGTCGTCCGTCCCGGCGACTATGGGGAAGTCCCCCGGCGACAAGAGCGTTACACATACACACGCTAAACACAAAAAAGCCACCCGAGATTCGACGTCGTCGAAACCTCGGAAAGAGGCACAGAAGGAGCGGTCCGAAAGGACGTCCTCTGGGCGGTCCCGGTCGAGGTCGCCGCACGACGTCAGGCAAGCCTCCACACTTGCACATAGTGCCTCGCCCATTAACATCACGGAAGATCACTCGTCCGGAGACGAACACGGCTTCCATCCCCAGCCTGCACCCCAGGGAAAGGGTACATCACTTGGGAGTAAGGAGGGCCCAGTTTCGAAGCCTAGTTCGAAACACAGGGATTCCACCTCCGATCCTCGACGCCAGGCGTCGAAAGATAAGGGAAAGGGTAAACACACTTCCACCCACGGGGAAGGGGGTAAGCAACAGAGGAAACAACCCTTGCAATCCCCCACAACAATAGAACTGACTTCCCCGTCCAAGTCTTCTCAGGGTCAGTCCATAGAGAGTTCCAGCAAGGTCACCCCAAGCTCAAAACTCTGGTCATGCGAGGACATTGACAGAGTAATGTCAAGGATGTCCTCCTTAGCAAATTTCTTCGAAAGACACCCTGACCAACTACTAGCTTTAAACCCTCAGGAATCTTCTCCCTCAGGTTCAAGGGACCCTATCCCTTCAAATAAAAGGCCCCGGGTCGAGACACCATTAAAGGCTTCAGACCCCTTCGAGGTCCAACCCTATTCTTGCCTTTTCCCTACAGGCCAAGGAGACTCTTCCCTTATAGAGGGCCAGGATTTTGAGACACCAGAAGATCTCGCAGTGTCAGATTATTACGGGGAGGACGAAGACGAGGATGAGCCAGAAAATAGCCCAGATATTTTCAGAATGGACTCACCAGTCGAAAGGGAAGCCCCCCAGTGTCTGATTCCCCAATAGATAATCAGCCCCTCCTGAATGAACTGCTCTCTCGGGCAGCTAACCACTTCCACATAGACACACAAGGTGTCCAAGAAGAGAGGGACTTCGCGGAGGAGCTAATAGGGGAAAGGAAGACCGTAGCCCAGACCATTCCCATCCTGAAATCTATTCAACGCAGGATAGCACCATCCCTTGTCAACCCAAACCTGACAAGACCTGTAAACCCGAGAGTAGAGAAGCTGTTTAAAGCAGCCCAGTCGGACCCTCTATATATTAGAGGCCAACTTAAGCCAGACTCTCTAGTCGTAACTAACACCCGCAAGAGAGCTGGAACCCCATTATCTTCCTCGGAGGCTCCCCCCGACAAGGAAAGTAAGAAACTCTATGGTTTTGGTAGAAAAGTAGCTTCCACGGCAGCCTACCAAACCAGAATCGCGAATTCCACCACACTGTTGGCCAGCTACAACTGCCATCAGTGGGAAGAAGTGGCAGCACTAATAGATTCCGCTCCCGAACCCCTTAAGAGCCAGCTATCTCGCATTTGTGCAGAGGGAAGAAACGTCTCAGGCTGCATTTTAAAAGCAACTTTAGACGCCGCAGACAATGCGGGTAGAATTATAGCAGAGGGGACTGTCATCAAAAGACATGCTTGGTTGAGGCAGTCGGGATTCAGAGCAGAAACACAAGCTGCACTCTTAGACAAACCAGTGGAAAGTGATCTCCTGTTTGGAAAGGCAGTCGAGGACGCACTAAAAAACGCTAAGGAGGAATTCGACACCCTTAAATCCCTTGGCCAGTTAACTACAAAACCACCTAACCAAAGAGGGAACGGCAATTTTCGTCGCCCCCGCGGCCAAAATTCCAATAGAGGAAATAGCTATTCCCACACCCAGGGTACACAGTGGAACACCAACTCACAACAGTCTACCCAGGGGTATGGTAGGGCTAGTAGAAGAGGACGTGGTAGAGGCAGAGGCAGCCCCAGTAAAGGAGGCGGCACGCCTCCACCAAAGCAATGACGCTCATTTCAGAGTCCGTTCCCATGCAACCCCAGTAGGGGGACGAATATCCAGCTTCACCCAGGCATGGGAAGGGATAACATCCGACAGATGGGTGCTGTCGACGGTACCAAAGGGGTACTGTATAGAACTACTGCAACGTCCCCAAAACCACCCTCCAAGACAAAAAGTCCACTCTTTAGAACATCAAAAGATCCTCCTCGAGGAAATCTACAATCTGCTCCTAAAGGACGCGATAGAACTCGTCCCAGGACACCAGGTAAACAAGGGTATCTATTCAACTTACTTCCTTGTGCCAAAGAAAGATTTAACTATGCGCCCAGTATTGGACTTACGGCCTGCCAACAAGTATGTCAAGCCCCAAAAATTCTGTATGACCACGCTACAAGAGGTAATCCCACTCCTAAAAAAGGGGGATTACATGGCAACCTTGGATATGAAAGATGCCTATTTTCATATTTCCATGCTCCCGGCGCACAGAAAATACTTGCGCTTCAAGGTGGACAGTCGCCACTACCAATTCAAGGTACTGCCCTTCGGGATAGCTTCAGCACCAAGGGTATTCACCAAGGTACTGGCGGTGGCAGCTGCACACCTACGCAGGGAGGCAATCCCAGTGTACCCTTATCTGGACGACTGGCTCATAACGGGGGAAACCCCAGGAATCTGCAGATCAAACATTCAGAGGACTATCGACCTCCTCCACGAATTAGGCTTCTCTATCAACGAGAAAGTCAAGTCTGGTGCCAAGCACCTCAAAACAGTTTCTAGGAGCTATCCTAGATACTCAGAGAATTGACCTTCCCTTCGGAAGAAAGAATTCGGAATATACTTCTGCAAATTCCGCATTATCAGTCAGGTCAACAGATAATAGTACGCAAAGCTATGCGGTTACTGGGCATGATGGCGTCATGCATTTACCTGGTCCCCCACGCGCGTCTGCGCATGCGTCCCATGCAGGAATGGTTGGCGAAACAGTGGTCTCCGGCAAGTGGTCAGTGGGACGATCTAGTGGTCGTTTCGCCAACACTCGTACAGAGCCTACACTGGTGGACAAGAGAGAATCTCGCGAAGGGGAAACCCTTTTACGATCCCGAAGTACAGGCAGTGGTGACTACAGATGCATGCCTGACTGGGTGGGGAGCTCACTATCTCCACCACACAGCTCAGGGTCTCTGGTCTCACTCAGTAGCCAAGAACCACATCAATCTGCTAGAGCTTCTGGCAGTATTCCGAGCGCTGCAGGCGTTCGAGCCCCATCTACTGAACTTGTCGGTGCAGATCAGGACGGACAGCACGACAGCCATGTTCTATCTGAACAAGCAAGGAGGGACTCGTTCGCCAAATCTGTCCAAGCTTGCCCAGAAAATATGGATATGGGCACCCAGACGGAACATCTTCCTGTCATCGCAACATGTTCCAGGGGAGCTCAATTCCCTAGCGGATGCTCTAAGCAGAGACTCCCTCCCAGAAGAACACGAATGGGTCCTTCACAGAGACGTAGTAGAAGATCTCTTCCCTCAGTGGGGTTCCCCCCCTATAGACCTATTCGCCACAAGCGAAAACAAACAATGTCCAGGATTTACATCCAGGTTCCCCCAAACGGACTCCCAGGGGAATGCCCTGTGGATGAACTGGTCAGGGATGTTTGCGTACGCTTTTCCACCAACTCCTCTCATCAGGAAGGTGGTGTACAAGATGAACAAGGAATCAATGACGCTCATCCTAGTTGCTCCCATGTGGGCGAGACAACCATGGTTTCCACACCTACGCAGGATGGCGGTGTGCGAGCCCATCAGACTCCCAGCCTGGTACAACCTTCTGTCCCAGCAACAAGGTCAAACAGTGCATCAGGAACCCAACTCTATGAACCTAGCAGCATGGCTCCTGAAGTCATAGAGTTTGGACATCTCAAATTACCACAGAGGTGTATGGACATTCTAAAAGAGTCCAGGAAACCAAATACAAGACACTGTTACTTTGACAAGTGGAAAAGATTCGTTATCTGGTGCCAGAATAAACAAATCAACCCGGTTGATTGCACTCCTTCCAACGTTGTAACATACATGCTCCACCTGCTGGATGCAGGGTTGGTTTTTAACTCTCTGAAAGTACACCTGGCAGCCCTCTCGGCTTACACCACATCCCATAACAGGGTCTCGTGGTGGAAAGTACCAGTGGTTAAAGCCTTCATGGAAGGAGTAAAAAGACTTCACCCTCCTATCTCGAACCCACCGCCAGGATGGGACCTCAACGTGGTGCTAGCTAAACTCATGGGCCCCCCCTTCGAACCCATGCATAAAAGTAGTCTCAAACACCTGACTTATAAAACGGCCTTCTTAGTAGCCATTACCTCCATAAGAAGGGTCAGTGAAATTCAGGCTCTGTCAGTGCAAGATCCTTTCTTTACTATCCACAAGGACAAACTGGTTTTACGCACACACCCTAGGTTCTCACCAAAATTCATATCCAAGTTCCATGTAAACCAGTCCATCGAGCTTCCGGCTTTCTTCCAAAACCCACAAAGCTCGGCTGAGGTGAAACTACACACCCTAGATGTGCGTAGGGCGGTCTTATACTATGTAAATAAAACCAGACCGCTAAGGAAAACAGATCAACTGTTTGTCTCCGTAGCTACAGGCAGAGAGGGGGATCGCGTCTCTAAGGGCGCTATCTCTAAGTGGATTATCAACTGTATACAGCTGTGTTACTCTCTTTCTGAAAAGACTCTGCCGTTTACGCCAAGGGCCCACTCTACTAGAGGCATTGGGGCCACTCTGGCTTTCATTGCAAATGTTCCCCTCGACACCATTTGCAAAGCAGCTACTTGGAGCTCTATTCACACTTTTACTCAGCATTACTGCATTGACACTCATTCAAAGACAGATACACAAGTGGGACAAGCGGTTCTAAGACACCTGTTTGCTCATGACCCTTCTCACATCCCACCTCCTTCTTCTGGTACTGCTCGCTAATCTATGCACAGCATGTGATCTAAGCAGATTCCACAAGCCTCAGAAGGGATACATTACTCACCGTAATCGTATTTCTGATGCTTGTATCTGCTTAGATTCACATGCGACCCACCCTTCCTCCCCTCCGAGAGAAGGCGCATGGTTGCTTGTAGTCTTACCTTTCTGTCTATCTGCTTGGACTATCTGTACTCACGCTACTCCTCATGCTACCTCATGTCAGGAAAAACACAATCTGGGGATCCTAGACGCGTGAGGGATCATGGGTACAGTGGACGTCACACTAGGGATAGTATTACTGGCACGCCCTATCGACGCCCTTTTTCGATTTTCGAAAAACAAATTGTAATACTCCGCAGCTTCCACTAGATGTCGGCCTATGCACAGCATGTGAATCTAAGCAGATACAAGCATCAGAAATACGATTACGGTGAGTAATGTATCCCATATATATATATATATATTTCTGAGGCTTGTGGAATCTGCTTAGATCACATGCTGTGCATAGGCCGACATCTAGTGGAAGCTGCGGAGTATTACAGTTTGTTTTTCGAAGTCGAAAAATGGGCGTCGACACAGGGCGTGCCAGTAATACTATCCCTAGTGTGACGTCCCCTGTACCCATGATCCCTCACGCATCTAGGATCCCCAGATTGTTTTTTTCCGCCATTCTGGTCGGAAGCACTTCATCGGAGTTCCCTGGCTTTGCCATATTTTCACTCTAAACTAATTCTAATTTGCCCCGTTTGGCCAACCTTTCGTCGATCAACATCTCGACGCCGAACCGGGGAGGAGATCAACGTCGAATACCCGACGGATTGGGCCTTGAGGCTTCCGCCTCGGCTCGGGCCTGGGCCGCTGGCCTCGGCCCTACAAGTAGGGAGAGTGGGGGTGGTACACTTCCACACTCGACACCTTATTACCTACACACACTTGCCCGCTGCCCACAGGCGCGTATGGAGGGTACGCCCTTTCAGTTTTGCCCCAAGTGTAATAAGAAATACCCTTGGGTAGATAAGCACGCTACGTGCAACCTTTGCCTACCCAGAGACCACCCCGAGACGGGTTGCAGGGCCTGTAGCAGGTTTAAGGCAAAAACTCTTAAGGACCGCTCCACCAAGCGTTGGGCCCACCACGCCAAGCTAGCAGCTATGGAGGCGGAGGGTACCTTCAGCGACGGCAGCGACGCCGAACTTTCGGACGGCGAGGGCACCAAGGCGTCGAAGGACAGCCGAACGCACGTCCCCGGCCTCGGAAGGTCGTCCGTCCCGGCGACTATGGGGAAGTCCCCCGGCGACAAAAGCGTTACACATACACACGCTAAACACAAAAAATCCACCCGAGATTCGACGTCGTCGAAACCTCGGAAAGAGGCACAGAAGGAGCGGTCCGAAAGGACGTCCTCTGGGCGGTCCCGGTCGAGGTCGCCGCACGACGTCAGGCAAGCCTCCACACTTGCACAGAGTGCCTCGACCATTAATATCCCGGAAGATCAATCGTCCGGAGACGAACACGACTTCCACCCCCAGACTGCACCCCAGGAAAAGGGTACATCACTTGGGAGTAAAGAGGGGCCAGTTTCGAAGGCTAGTTCGAAAGACAGGGATTCCACCTCCGATCCTCGACGCCAGGCGTCGAAAGATAAGGGAAAGGGGAAACACACTTCCACCCACGGGGAAGGGGGTAAACAGCAAAGGAAACAACCCTGGCAGTCCTCCACTACAAAAGAACTGACCAAGTCTTCTCAGGGCCAATCCATAGAAAGTCCCAGCAAGGTCACCCCAAGCTCAAAACTCTGGTCATGCGAGGACATTGACAGAGTAATGTCAAGGATGTCTTCCTTGGCGAATTTTTTCGAAAGACACCCTGAACAACTCCTAGCTTTAAACCCTCAGGAAGATTCTCCCTCAGGGTCAAGGGACCCTATCACCTCAAATAAAAGACCCCGGGTCGAGACACCATTTAGGCCTTTAGACCCCATCGAGGTCCAACCCTATTCTTACCTCTTCCCTACAGACCAAGGAAACTCTTCCCTTATAGAAGGTCAGGAAATTGACACGCCAGAAGATCCTGCAGGATCAGATTATTACGGCGAAGACGAATACGAGGATGAGCCAGAAAATAGCCCAGATATTTTCAGAATGGACTCACCAGTCGAAAGGGAAGCCCCAGTGTCTGACTCCCCAATAGATAATCAGCCCCTCCTGAATGAACTGCTCTTTCGGGCAGCTAACCACTTCCACATAGACACACAAGGTGTCCAGGAAGAAAGGGACTTTGCGGAAGAACTAATAGGGGAAAGGAAGCCAGTAGCCCAGACCATTCCCATCCTAAAATCTGTTCAACGCAGAATAGCACCATCCCTTGTCAACCCAAACCTAACAAGACCTGTAAATCCGAGGGTGGAGAAGCTGTTTAAAGCAGCCCAGTCGGACCCCCTATATATTAGAGGTCAACTTAAGCCAGACTCTCTAGTAGTAACCAACACCCGCAAAAGAGCTGGTACACCATTATCTTCCTCTGAGGCTCCCCCCGACAAAGAAAGTAAAAAACTTTATGGTTTTGGCAGGAAAGTAGCTTCCACGGCAGCCTACCAAGCCAGAATCGCGAATTCCACCACACTGTTGGCTAGCTACAACTGTCACCAGTGGGAAGAAGTGGCAGCACTAATAGACTCTGCTCCCGAACCCCTTAAAAGCCAGCTAGCTCGCATTTGTGCGGAAGGAAGGAACGTGTCAGGCTGCACTGTAAAAGCAACTCTGGACGCCGCTGACAATGCGGGTAGACTTATAGCAGAGGGGACTGTCATCAAAAGGCATGCTTGGTTGAGGCAGTCGGGATTCAAAGCAGAAACACAAGCTGCGCTCTTAGACAAACCAGTGGAAAGTGATCTCCTGTTTGGGAAGGCAGTCGAGGACGCTCTAAAAAACGCTAAGGAAGAATTCGACACCCTCAAATCCCTTGGCCAGTTAACTACCAAACCACCTAACCAAAGAGGGAATGGCAATTTTCGTCGCCCCCGCGGCCAAAATTCCAATAGAGGAAATAGCTACTCCCACACCCAGGGGACACAGTGGAACACCAGCTCACAACAGTCTACCCAGGCGTATGGTAGGGGTAGTAAAAGAGGACGTGGTAGAGGCAGAGGCAGCCCCAGTAGAGGAGGAGGCACGCCTCCACCAAAGCAGTGACGCTCAGTTCAGGGTCCCTTCCCATGCAACCCCAGTAGGGGGACGAATATCAAGTTTCACCCAGGCATGGGAAGGGATAACATCCGACAGATGGGTGCTGTCAACAGTATCCAATGGGTACTGCATAGAACTACTGCAACGTCCCCTAAACCATCCTCCAAGACAAAAAGTCCACTCTTTACAACATCAGAAGATCCTCCTCGAGGAGATCGCCATTCTGCTAGAAAAGGACGCGATAGAACTCGTCCCGGGACACCAGGTAAACAAGGGTATCTATTCAACTTACTTCCTTGTGCCAAAGAAAGATTTAACAATGCGCCCAGTTTTAGACTTAAGGCCTGCCAACAAGTATGTCAAGCCCCAAAAATTCCGTATGACCACACTACAAGAGGTAATCCCACTCCTAAAAAAGGGGGATTACATGGCAACCTTGGATATGAAAGATGCCTATTTTCATATTTCCATGCTCCCGGCGCACAGAAAATACTTGCGCTTCAAGGTGGACAGTCGCCACTACCAATTCAAGGTACTGCCCTTCGGGATAGCTTCTGCACCAAGGGTATTCACCAAGGTACTGGCGGTGGCAGCTGCACACCTACGCAGGGAGGCAATCCCAGTGTACCCTTATCTGGACGACTGGCTCATAACGGGGGAAACCCCAGGAATCTGCAGGTCAAACATTCAGAGGACCATCGACCTCCTCCACGAATTAGGCTTCTCCATCAACGAGAAAAAGTCAAGTCTGGTGCCAAGCACCTCAAAACAGTTTCTAGGAGCTATCCTAGATACTCAAAGGATTGACCTTCCCTTCGGAAGAAAGAATTCGGAACATACTTCTGCAAATTCCGCATTATCAGTCAGGTCAACAGATAACAGTACGCAAAGCTATGCGGTTACTCGGCATGATGGCGTCATGCATTTACCTGGTCCCCCACGCGCGTCTGCGCATGCGTCCCATGCAGGAATGGTTGGCGAAACAGTGGTCTCAGGCAAGTGGTCAGTGGGACGATCTAGTGGTCGTTTCGCCAACACTCGTACAGAACCTACACTGGTGGACAAGAGAGAATCTCGCAAAGGGGAAACCCTTTTACGATCCCGAAGTACAGGCAGTGGTAACTACAGATGCATGCCTGACGGGGTGGGGAGCTCACCATCTCCACCACACAGCTCAGGGTCTCTGGTCTCACTCAGTAGCCAAGAACCACATCAATCTGCTAGAGCTTCTGGCAGTATTCCGAGCGCTGCAGGCGTTCGAGCCCCATCTACTAAACTTGTCGGTGCAGATCAGGACGGACAGCACGACAGCCATGTTCTATCTGAACAAGCAAGGAGGGACTCGTTCGCCAAATCTGTCCAAGCTTGCCCAGAAAATATGGAGATGGGCACTCAGACGGAACATCTTCCTGTCATCGCAACATGTTCCAGGGGAGCTCAATTCCCTAGCGGATGCTCTAAGCAGAGACTCCCTCCCAGAAGAACACGAATGGGTCCTTCACAAAGACGTAGTAGAAGATCTCTTCTCTCAGTGGGGTTTCCCCACTATAGACCTATTCGCCACAAGCGAAAACAAACAATGCCCAGGATTTGCATCCAGGTTCCCACAACCGGACTCCCAGGGGAATGCCCTGTGGATGAACTGGTCAGGGATGTTTGCGTACGCTTTCCCACCAACTCCTCTCATCAGGAAGGTGGTGTACAAAATGAACAAGGAATCGATGACGCTCATCCTAGTTGCTCCCATGTGGGCGAGACAACCATGGTTTCCACACCTACGCAGGATGGCGGTATGCGAACCCATCAGACTCCCAGCCTGGTACAACCTTCTGTCCCAGCAACAAGGTCAAACAGTGCATCAGGAACCCAACTCTATGAACCTAGCAGCATGGCTCCTGAAGTCATAGAGTTTGGACATCTCAAATTACCACAGAGGTGTATGGACATTCTAAAAGAATCTAGGAAACCAAATACAAGGCACTGTTACTTTGACAAGTGGAAAAGATTCGTTATCTGGTGCCAGAGTAAACAAATCAACCCGGTTGATTGCACTCCTTCCAACGTTGTAACATACATGCTCCACCTGCTGGATGCAGGGTTGGTTTTTAACTCTCTGAAAGTACACCTGGCAGCCCTCTCAGCCTACACCACATCCCATAACAAGGTTTCGTGGTGGAAAGTACCAGTGGTTAAAGCCTTCATGGAAGGAGTAAAGAGACTTCACCCTCCTATCTCGAACCCACCGCCAGGATGGGATCTCAATGTGGTGCTATCTAAGCTCATGGGGCCCCCCTTCGAACCCATGCATAAAAGTAGTCTCAAACACCTGACTTATAAAACGGCCTTCTTAGTAGCCATTACCTCCATAAGAAGGGTCAGTGAAATTCAGGCTCTGTCAGTGCAAGATCCTTTCTTTACTATCCACAAGGACAAACTGGTTTTACGCACACACCCTAGATTCTCACCAAAATTCATATCCAAGTTCCATGTAAACCAGTCCATCGAGCTTCCGGCTTTCTTCCAAAACCCACAAAGCTCAGCTGAGGTGAAACTACACACCCTAGATGTGCGTAGGGCGGTCTTATACTATGTAAATAAAACCAGACCGCTAAGGAAAACAGATCAACTGTTTGTCTCCGTAGCTACAGGCAGAGAGGGGGATCGCGTCTCTAAGGGCGCTATCTCAAAGTGGATTATCAACTGTATACAGCTGTGTTACTCTCTTTCTGAAAAAACTCTGCCTTTTACGCCAAGGGCCCACTCTACCAGAGGCATTGGGGCCACTCTGGCTTTCATTGCAAATGTTCCCCTTGACACCATTTGCAAAGCAGCTACTTGGAGCTTTATTCACACTTTTACTCAGCATTACTGCATTGACACTCATTCCAAGGCAGATACACAAGTGGGACAAGCGGTTCTAAGACACCTGTTTGCTCATGACCCTTCTCACATCCCACCTCCTTCTTCTGGTACTGCTCGCTAATCTATGCACAGCATGTGATCTAAGCAGATTCCACAAGCCTCAGAAGGGATACATTACTCACCGTAATCGTATTTCTGATGCTTGTATCTGCTTAGATTCACATGCGACCCACCCTTCCTCCCCTCCGAGAGAAGGCGCATGGTTGCTTGTAGTCTTACCTTTCTGTCTATCTGCTTGGACTATCTGTACTCACGCTACTCCTCATGCTACCTCATGTCAGGAAAAACACAATCTGGGGATCCTAGACGCGTGAGGGATCATGGGTACAGGGGACGTCACACTAGGGATAGTATTACTGGCACGCCCTGTGTCGACGCCCATTTTTCGACTTCGAAAAACAAACTGTAATACTCCGCAGCTTCCACTAGATGTCGGCCTATGCACAGCATGTGAATCTAAGCAGATACAAGCATCAGAAATACGATTACGGTGAGTAATGTATCCCATATATATATATATATATATATATATATATATATATATATATATATATATATATATATATATATCCCTAATTACTTATTAGACAAGTCTTAATGAGAAACCCCTCTTATTTTCCAACAGAGGTGAGCGCTTAACATAAGATGGCACTCTAATAAGTTGTTCAAAAAGGGAGGGAAAAAGGCAGAGTTAAGAAAGCACACAAATTTCAATACTTTTCAAAGAACCACAGTGAGGCAGGTTAGGCAAGGTCTACTGGGGAACAAGGAAGTTCAAATGCCAAGCCCACTCTTGGAGAGAGCAAGCGAAATGTGTCCAGGATCACACAGTGGGGTTATGCCCAAAGAGTCTTTGTAGAAAGTTTGCAAAAGATTGAAATCAAGTCAGGAAAAGTTAGTTAACAGGCCCCAGGCTAGCCCATGTTAGAAAGTCGAGGATTTACTGTCACCCCAAACGATCTGTCGAAAGGGAAGCCAGGCGGGACACAGTACCTGAAAGTGGGAAGAACGCTCCAGCGGGGCAGTTGTTCCTGGCAGCGGGTGCAAGTCAGTGTTTCGTCCAGAGGAAGAGGAGGTTTCGACGTGGAGGAAAGCTGAAGGTCGTTGCACTGCCAGGGAAGAAACCAGCCGCAGACTTTCCCGGTTACAAGGTTACCACCCTGTTCTTCGCGGTAGTGGTGGTCTGTGGTATTCCGGTTGCTGGGGTGCTTGGCACGGGCAAGGCGGCCACAAGATGGTCCAGGAAGGCGAAAGACGGGCAAACTGGTTATCCCCACCAGTCAAAGGAAGAAGACTCTCCGGGCTGGAGATCTCCTCTGTCGTTGGGGAAAAGTGGTGAGACGGGTCCGTAGAGCTCCATCGGTTGTGTCGTCCTTGCAGGTCGGCTCGGCTTCTCCCTCCTCAGATTCTTTAGGTCCTGTGGCAACTTCTGAAGTTCCAGTCCCCAAAGCCCTGCTTTTATGCAGAAAACCCCCATTCATTCAGCCTAGCTGTCAATCAAACATGCTAAGTGTTGCGCCGGGCGGCTCATGGGCCAATCACACAAGAGTGCGACTTGAGTTGCCGAGGCAACTCAGTCCAGGGTGCATAAACCCCCTCCCACACCCCCCTGTGGTACCCAGACAGAGTGGCACTACTTTTGGAGGCTTCTGTGGAGAAGCCCACCAAAAGGTGGAACAAAGGGCTCGACTTGGGTTGGAGTCACAGAAGCGAACACAAATGTCATTTTGGAACCAAGTTTCGGCAAAAATTACCAACCGGTGAATTAATAACTTAATAAACCGGCAGTATGTTCGAGGCTATTTTAAAAAGTGGTAGCCTCGAACAATGGGAAAATCCCATAGGAATATATTTGCGGTTGAATATAAAAAGTGGTATCCACTGCCACCAGCCAAAACTCGGTCGAGGGGGGGGACTGGACAGACCGCCTCGAACAACAGACCCCGGGGCAATCGAATTGCCCCGACCAGTACGTCCACAATATGATGGTTTGTACTGGTTCTGTTCACAATTTGAGACTAGTAAAGCCAATGGTGACTTTACATGCCCTGGGAGACAGTAGTCAGTCCCAGGGTATGGAGTCTGTTTGGGGGTCGCTACGACACCCCTGGGTTACGGCACGGAGGGTGCTGTGTAACCCACATACCAAAAACACATACAAAGTCAAAGGAACACCTCAAATCATATCTAAGAGTGGGAGGAAAAGAGTCTCACTCTTAGCAGGAGAAAAAAAATAAACCCCAAAAAATCCAGCAAAGTTGCTGGGGGACTCACTAGGTTTGGGAAATTAGCCTTTACAGAGAATTCTCCCTAACAGTAACTACTGGCTTCACTCTAAGCGAGTAGTTGGGCCCGCAGCATTTTCTACGGAGGCGTCCAGTTAGACTGCTTATCGTATTTTGACCGTACAGTCATTCTTACTTAACCACCTTTAACCTTTGCTGTGCACAAACTGCCATACTCTTGCCCTAACATTAACATACCAAAACATCTAGTCTCCTTTTCGTGAACGTATGCTCTGACCTCAGAATTTGCCTTTTATAAGTGTACTTGACCTGCCCACAAGTCATGAACCTCCTCACTACCAATATCCTACGCATACTGCCACTGATCAACTCTCCTCGCACTGACACTACCTCCACATACTACTGCCTCTATGGACAACTTGCAGATAAACAGTACCTTGGTTACAGCTAACCACCACAACGATTTTGTCTCTCAAACCTCCACTCTTACAATGACCACCTCACTACCACTGTCGGATCTTATAACACTGGCTAAATTCTTGCCAGCTTTTCAACTAATTCCCGACACTCCCATTTGTAATGGCAAAACTATCACCAGCCTTACCTGTCCACTATCCCCAGCTTAATGGATCCAATTATATGTCAATAGACCTACACCTAACCAACTGTGTTCCACTAACCTTTTGAAACTATAGGCTTGGATTGAGACTGACTGAAAGAATCGTAGTGGATAGATACTTTGTCCTGTGCGCTATTCACCTGGCCTATTCAATTATTGTGATTATCAGGTTTAGGTGATCCAGCTGCGGGAGTCTCACAAACTAAGAATCCTCCACAACAAATTCTTCCTATGACATTGATTAGTTGAATGTTGCAAGACTATCACTGCACTTGGAACTAATATTCCATAACCATAATGTTCTAATGAATAGTAATTAAAGTCCACAAATTGGAATCAGAATGTTGTTTGCTTTGTATTCTTGTCATGTAGTACAACAATGATATAGCCGACACGTGTTTTGACCAATGTGGTCGTCCTCAAGGCCTTTTCCTATGTTTAATCTTCAATATCTTATATTCTGCTCATAATTCCAATCGTAGCACAGTTTCGCTTCTATTGCAATCAAAACTGCTGTTTGGGTTGTATCCCAGAATCCTATTGTTTTGGGGTTCAATCCCTAGAGTAGCCTCTTAGCCGCATCATTTCAAGCGTCCATTCAACAACGGAATGGACGCTTGAAATGAATTTGAGCAGAACATTATGGTTATGGAATATTAGTTCCAAGCGCGGTGATAGTCTTGCAACATTCAACTAATCATTGGATTGAGACTGACAAATGCCTATCTACCCAAAACTAAGGACAACAACAAACATCCCCATCTCACTAAAGAAGAGGACTAAACCAAAGCCTATCTACAGCACTTCCATCAATAACCAAACTCGACAGAAAACTGTGCTACCTACCAAATTCACCTGACACTCCACATATCAAAGGTGCATTGATAAATACCAGATCCATGGTAGCTCATGCACTAGACATTGCTGAACTAATCGTCTCAAACCAAGTAGATTTCCTAGCTATAACTGAAACTTGGCTTCATGCAGCAGCAGGTCCAACATTGTCACTAGCTATACCAGAGAACGATACCATATTAAGGTTAAATGGAGAAACTGCTTGTGGAGGTGGTGTCGCCCTCATCGCTAAAACTAAATTTGAGGGTACACCCACATCTCCCTTTCCCCTCTGGTGAACTCTTGACAGTCAAATTGCCACTTACATCACGTACTAGAACCATGCACCTTATATACAGACCACCAGGCCCTATCAACGTTTGAGGAAGATATCACCTCACTAGTTATCATAAACACAAAACCTAGTTCACAGATCATAATAGGAGACCTCAATCTAGGTCTCAACGACTTGGGCGACAATGTATCAGTACTTGCCAATGCTATCACTGAACTAGGCTTCACCCACCATATTACCTCGCCAACACATACCAAAAGATGAATTCTAGACTGGTTAGCCGTCCTCAATTGTGACACTAAAATTATATCCAATGAACCCTATGCCTGGACAGACCATCACCTTATTTCCTTCACCCTACAAGATAGTCCACAATCTAATCTGACTATTCCATTGGCTCCCCCAGCACTACCGAGAACAAGCATAATATAACAGTGGAGAACTTATTACTGCTGCTCCAACCCATTACCAATCCCACCTCCACTAGTTCAGACCCCTCAGCTCTAGTAGATTTATACAATGTTATATAATCAAAAAGCCATTGACAAAATAGCCCCCTTAAAAATGTGCGAAGGAAAGCCTCAAGCACACCTAAACTCCTGGTTCACCCCCAATCTTAAAGCATTATGCAACGAAAAAAGAAGTGCAGATTCCTTATGGAAAAACAACCCTACAGTGCTGAATACATCGGAGATTCTTCAAACTAAAAGGGACATCTATAATGACAGAATTAACAAAGCCAACTCAAATACTAGAGAACTCTTCATCGTAAGAGAACTACAGCCCCCTACTCCTCCAACTGAAACGTGTATTAAGGACAAGACTTGGTGTACAAATATCCAAGCTACGCTTTCAAAAACAATTTCTCTGTTACAAGAAAAAATTTAAAGCAAAAAACTAATTTGAATGGATTGTGTCTTCCAACGTATTCCTCATCTGACATGTGATGTCCACAACTGTGCTGCTTCCGAATTTATTTTGGCAGAGGGTGCCCTTGCGTCAATGGCGTCGGGTCGATGTCCCTCGGAGGCCTCCGTCGAGGGTGACATCATCGGATGTTATAAGTAGCACGCACGGCGCCCTTGACCCCAGGTCTGTTTTTTCCGCAAACATGTCTGCTTCGAGAACTCGGCGCTCCTCATGTCTTCTACTTTGGGTTGTGCGATTAGGTTTTCTTCTTACACCCCGACGACCCCAGTCTGGCTTAAAGACCTGTCGGGACTGCTTGTCCAAGATGTCCATCACAGACCCACACCGTATTTGCTTGTGGTGCCTGGGTGAGGACCACGCCACGGACGACTGCTCGAAGTGCCAGTTGTTGACTGCCAAGGCCTTGCGGGAGCGTAAGGGGAAATTAAAGGTAGGCCGTGTTTCCAAACCTCGTAAATCCAAATCGGCTGGTATGTCGACCGATGAGTCGAGAGTCTCTCCTCGTCAGAAGATGTCCGGACGGTCTAGGTCCTGGAGTGATTCGCCAGGATTCAGGAAGTCTCCGGAGACGTTCCAGGTCACAGTCTTTGTCTCCCACAAAACCGTTGAAGCCTGAGAAACTGTCAAAGAAGGTCTCGATGCCTTCGGCACAGTGTCCGTCGGGGGAGTCTGTCGGGTCTTTACCTGGTTCAGACCTTTTGAAACCTTCGAAGTCTTCGGCTCCTTTCTAGACGCCAATGCCGAGCAGAATTTCGATTGAAAGCCCCTGCGGCTGATGAGCCTCCAAGAAAGGCTCCTGCTAAATCTGTGAAGCCTGTTCCTGAGAGGTGCACTCCTCTCCCTAGGAAGGAGTTTTTCCAATCTCTCCAAAATATTTGAGGAAGAAGTTGATGAGGAGAGGTTTGATGAGGAATTTGTTCCTTTTGGTTTGCCTTATGGGACGCCTAATGGTCCAGAATGTCTCATTGATGAGGACAGTCGGATTGAGCATCTGAGACAGTCATTACATGATGCCAGTGGCCTCGATGCATCTCCAGGGATGGAGTTTGGTGAAACCAGAGCCTGGTGAGCATGCTGAGTCCTCCTATAGGAGACTGAAGTTAAGAGGTGCTGAGTACCTGGGGTGGTCCAACCCTCAGGTTGAGTTTCATCAGGATGATCTCATGGACATCTTGGATCAGGGCCCGTCCACTGACCTGGTATTGCCTTTTCATGTGACCTTAAAAAAAAAGGGGGGCTGCTACTTGGACTTCCCCAGAGTCTGTTCCGGCAGTTAATAAGTCTTTGTCGAAGAAATGCCGCCCATCCAGTAGCGACCCTGGCTACCTGTCCACTCGCCCCACTCCCGAGAGTTTGGTGGTTCAGGCGGCTACGGCCACCTCGAAGCAGGCAGCGTCCCTACCATCTGTCCGGATAGGGACGATAAACGCATGGATGGATGGATGGGGGCGCAAGATATTTGCTGCTGGGAGGATGGCCTTGAAATCGGCCAACTCCACCTGTGCCTTGGCTAAGTTTTCGCACACTCTGTGAAATTATTTCAATTGCGGCTGCGCATATTCCCGAAGGGGAAGAAAGGGAATGGCTTTCTAGCTATTGTGAAAGATGGCAATGATGCCTTGTGTGAATCCCTTCAATCTGGGTTGGACACTGCGGATTGTGTCGCACGGTCCATGGCTACAAGCAACGTCCTGCGCAGATTTGCGTTATTGCGGAAGTCCGGTTTTGCTCCCGATGTGCAGGCCCGTCTTCTCAACATGCCGTTTGACAGGTGGCATCTTTTTGGCAGCAAGTCTGATGAAAGTCTTGAAAAGTTGCAGACATCCAAGGCGGCCGCCAAATCTTTGGGCGCGGCTGTCAGACAACCTCTCCCTTTTCGTCCTAGGGGACAACAATGGAGGGGTGGTTCCTTTCGCTATTACTCCTCATTTGGAAAGTCAAAGGGACCACCGTAGAGGCACTTGTGGTAGACGAGGTAGGGGTGCCAAATCCGCTCAGGCAGTTGCCTCTTCACCTTCAGGCGCTTCCACTGCCGCATCTAAACAACTCTGAGGCCATTGATCATAGTTCTCCAGTGGGGGGCAGGCTGTAGCAGCGTCTCGAAGAATGGTGAGCCATTACTTCAGATGGGTGGCCTCTGGATACGATCGCAAGAAACAAGGGGATTGGGTGGGCACTGCTAGTCTTCGTATAAATTCCCAAATTATAATATTTTCAATTCTCCAAATATTTATTGGGAGCACACCCTGTAGCCTTGACACAAGGTTGAAGCGATATCGGAAAGAATAGGACCGGATTGCCTCCATTCCTGAGTGTGCTCACTCTTAATCCTCCTTCCGGAGTTCTCGTAAATTCGATTTTCTTGCATTCCTTTACTTTACTTTCAATAATGCTCAGTCACAAATTAAAGAACTGGAGCTTGTTGTGTGATATTTCAAGTATCAGGTGTTATTTATTTTTCTGCCTGACTCATCAGTGCCCAATTATTCTTTGCCAATGCATTTCGGACTTCCGTCCATCGTCTGGGCTATGAGCACTAATAATAGTCTTTCACTAATTTCATAATTCCACATCATCACAAAATTGTACCCAATGCAGTAATGTTAAAATTTTCCATTTTATTCATAAGTGAATTACAATCCTAGGTAAATCAAAACATAGATATTGTCATAACACATACCCAAGAGTAGTCAAAAGATGAAGTAACACATTAATAGAAAAAAAGGGGAAAAAAATCAGTGTCAATATATTGTCATGTCACCATGTGTTTGTTATAGAGCATTGTGGTAGTAATATAAATAAAAAATACCCTACCTGTGGGGCTTCAACTACCCAGAGTATTTCAAATCTCCTGCATAAATGAATCACAAGATTGTGTTTCAATACAGTCTATAAATTACTATATATACAATATTGGTCAAATGTAGACAGTCTCTTCTCTGCTTACCAGATAAGTAATCTGTGCAGCTCGTTCATTCTGTGGAGATTCAAGACGCAGTATATTAATCACTAGCTGTTGCTCATTAAGCTGTTATTGGCAAGTTCTGTAGTGGCCACTTACCTCAATGTCTTCCGCGCACTACCAAGGACGTGCTGCTTCAAAGGAGCTGCCGTCCGTGCTGTGCGCGTATATGTAGCACTACTCCTTCCCGCGCATGCACGTTAGGAATAGTGGGCTTGTTCGTTCTCTCTCTCTCTCTCTCTCTCTCTCTCTCTCTCTCTCTCTCTCTCTCTCTCTCTCTCTCTCTCTCTCTCTCTCTCTCTCTCTCTCATCTAATTACCATATATCTTGCAGAGGTTATTTTACCTAATCATTCTATTCATCATGGCTCTATCAATGCTATTTAGATCAATATGATAGTTCAAATGCGCTCCCTACGAGCGGCTGATCGTAGTGTTTCTCCTGCTATCTCTTCTAATATTACCACACTGATTACTCATGATGGTATAATTCTGATCCCCAAATGGTTATTCATACCAATGAAGCACGTTACTGATTGAAAACACTTTCTCTCAGCATCATAGTGTCTTGTTCAAGGACATGTTTCTCATGCTCTCTTCTAATGTTTCCACACCAATTTCTCACAATGCCATGATTCGGATCACACAATAGTTATTAGTACCAAAGAACAGTCCCAATCGTAATTTACTGTTAACAATGTTTGTTTTGCTATAGATCACACCCATAATATTCATCCTTTGTATTACAATTTTTGAACACATTTTCTGGCATTCTAGTACCGACCTATCAGTCTGATGCAGTGGATCCCCATTCTGGGTGCCATAGATCGACACTGCCTTGCGTTCCACAAGGGCGCTTATTCTCTGGGGACATACCATGTGACCCTGAGGTGGCTGACCCACTGGGGATTTAAGTATCAAGTTCATATTAGTCAATGTATTCTTCCATAATTGCAAGGATTACAGGAAACACAAAGTTTCTCTTCGTTGATACCCCAGGTCTCAGGGAGTCGATGGATCCAATATGACTCTTGTTGGTTTAGTCTTTTTCCCAGATCCTCAAGTGCATTACATTGTCTGATAACTTCTAAGACTTGTATTCTCATCTGGCTGATGTTGTTTCATTTGATTCCAATGTCTTGCCACCGCAGAGTTCACATTATTGGTTCGAATACATGATCTAAGTTCATTCCATCTCAGCTTTCCCGGTCTTCTCGTTTGGCCAACGTAGTAAATGCCACGCGGGCATTTGATCCCATATATTATGTTTGGTGTATCACAGGTAGCATAACTTCTCAGTTTGATCTTTTCTTCCGTGCGTGGGTGGTCAATGGTGTCTCCTTTAATTTCAAAGTTGCAATTACTGAAATGTAAACATGGGTACGTTCCTTTTCTTGTAGTTTCAGGTCGCTTCATTCCAGGTCTGGTTTTCACCAGTTTATCTTAGATTCGCACTTCTTTTGTAGGCAAACGTAGCTATCTCTTTGAACAAGTGTTCCACTCTTGTCATTTGTTAATGTGCACCAGTTTCTTTTTTAATACAGACTTGATTCTATTACTCTGTAAAGAATAACATGAGACATAAACCAGGGGAGGTGTGCTTTTTTCTTTCATTCTTGGTCTAGTTGTAGAAGTTGCTGAAAGTTCTTTTGCTGCACTTATCTCTAGAGGTTTTGTGCCCTCTTGCTATAAATCTTTCGCCCATGTTTTCAATCTTTCTCGCATGTAGCTCCGTCGTTCACTATGCGTTTTACCCTCATCTGACTGTAAGGTAAATTTTGAATCAATCTCAGTTGATGGAAACTCAAGCGATGCAAGAAGTTGTTACGGTCTGTTTCTTTCATGTAGATATTTGTTAGGTAACTGTTTTCATGGACTTGAATTTCAACATCTAAAAAGTGAATGTTGGTTTTTGAAATCTCATTTGTACATTGTAATGTAACAGTTCTTGCGTAGGTGTGACCTTCGCCGTAAGTCTCTCAGTGGATGAAAGTGTTTTGACAATAGAGAAGAGAGTTTTAGGTTGACATAGGGCATCACCAATTTTCTGAGAAAGATGCAGAGTTTTTGCTGCTTTGATGTCAGCATGATAAATGCAACATGACTTCAAGGCTTCTTTAAGAGAGGGGTCTTAAGATTGACGCCACTTCCATTCAGCTTGTCTAACTTTCAGCTTGTCGGCTTTAAGTTGATTAGAGAACCATGGTTCTGAGGGCAGTCTGCACGGTTGAATGAGTTTCAGTGGGGCAATCTTATCTGCAGCTTCGCAAAGAGCCTGTGATAAAACGGAAATGTAGACGGAAGGGTACAATGAGTGGTTACCACTGAAGTGAGGCCATGAAGATCGACATTCTTCCAGGATCGTAGCCAAACGTTCGGTGGTAGGGTTTTAACGGAGGGTCCATAGTCCTTGACGAGACAGGAGATTAAAAAATTATCTGCCCAGAGAACTGGTTCTATCGATAGGAGAGTAAGTAGAGATTCATTTGCAAAAATCAGGTCTAGCGCATTACCCAATTTGTGTGTGGGGCCCTGCACTAATTGATACAGTTCAAGGTCTATTAGACTGTCAAAGAGTTTAGAGCAGGAGATCTCGGGAGATTACATTTTAAATTAAGGTCTCAAGTATGTCCAGGTGGGTACATAGCGCATTTGCAGATCAGCTATAAACTCTAGTAAAAGTTCCCTGGAGTTCCCTAAGGGCCCAGAGGGGCGATATATAAGAAGGAAGTGACAAAAACAATTTAGTGAAATGGTACACTTGAAGAGAAGT
This sequence comes from Ambystoma mexicanum, assembly GCF_040938575.1. Taxonomy (NCBI): domain Eukaryota; kingdom Metazoa; phylum Chordata; class Amphibia; order Caudata; family Ambystomatidae; genus Ambystoma; species Ambystoma mexicanum. Next base: position 365,981,026 of record NC_090935.1, read on the forward strand.
AGTTCCATGTAGAACTTGTGAGATCAGTTTAGCTGAGTAACATTAAGTTCAGGTAAATAGATGACCGCAATCCCACCTCCGTACCAAACGCTTTGAAACAGAGTGTATAGGCACTATATAAATAAACTATCATATCTTATATCATACTGAGGTTTGGGACGGTCCACATATATCTGGCAGTAATCAGGTGTTATAGCTTAAATCAAAACGGGGGCAGAGCTAGGCAAAAACCAGGGTTTGGTAAGTAATGTCGGACGGCGGTCAGTTATCAGATGATGAATGTCAGCTGTATGTGCCGGCAATGAGCGTGTGTTTAATACCTAGTCCCGCTCCACATCCATAGTGCTAGTGTCTAGCTGTGGGCACGAGTGAAACCCACAGTGTTCCCTGTTTGGACCACTGCTGGGTGTTTGAATGGTGGCAATCCTTACCATTGATGGCCTTGGACCTGTTTCCTGCCAGGATTTAGGATCAGGTGAGGACTCCTGTAGCCATTTCCTCAGATCAGCGTTGGAGCAAGTATCCTGAGTAGAAGAGCATCCGACTGAAGATCTGTGGACGCCTTCCGAAGAGGCCTGACATCCCTTCCTGTGTTTGGCCCGGTGAAGCCCTGCTGAACTACCTGATCTCCGAAGGCCCTTAGCAGTGCTTCAACTTTTGGATGGGTGGAAACAACCAGTCATGACGACTTCTTGAGTACCAGCCGTCCCGAGCCTTCTGAATCATCCCTGGACCACCTGGTGGTCAGACCTGCTCTCCAGTGGGCTACCTCGACAGAAGCATCAGAGTTCTGCCTTTTGGTCCGGAACGCCGGTTGCTAGCTCATGCCACGAGTCGCCTTTCTGCCAAGTTTCCGCTTCCTAGCATCAAGGGAGCCTGCCCGGGAAGGGCTTCTTTGACCACGACTGGAGAGACGCCTGCTGTCACCCATGTGCTTTGACTGTCATTGGAGCCAACCCTCTCCCATCTGGTAGTGTCTTGAAGCGGCCTGCATTGATGCCTATGATGCATATTCTCCTCTTCCTACACTTTGTTCACCCAGCTACCATGACCTATAATTATGGAAAATACACTGTTTAAATTTTGCCCCAAGTGTAACTGAAAATTCCTGTGGTTAGACGAACACTTAATTTGTAATTTGTGTCTTCCGAGAGACCACATCAAAACGTTTTGTCGAGCGTGCAGGCTCTTCAAGCCGAGGACTGCTCCACGAAATGCTGGGCCCACTAGAGGCCATGGAGGTAGAGGGAAACTTTAGTGACACACACACACACACACACACACACACACACACACACACACACACACACACACACACACACACACACACACACACACACACACACACACACACACACACTCACTCACTCACTCACTCACTCACTCACTCACTCACTCACTCACTCACTCACTCACACACACACACACACACACACACACACACACTCACACACTCACACACACACACACTCACACACTCACACACTCACACACTCACACACTCACACACTCACACACTCACACACTCTCTTTGGGCAATCAAGATCATGACATTGACCAACCGCCGAAGGATGGCAGGGATGTCGGTCTAAAAACTCCCTCCGAAGGTCCATGGATCAGACCTCTGCACCTACATCCAAGATTAGACGCTCGTCGTCGGATAAGATGGCAAGCCCTACAAAATCTGTAAAACACTTTTCTGGGCCCCAGGGTGTGGGGAAACCTCACAAAAAGACCTCAAAGACCCCTCATAGGGCCAAAAGCCCTCCTATGGAGAAGACACAGCAAAAGGAAAAGCCTAATTTATCCAAGCCCATAGAGAAACCCAAGGATTCTAGGCCTAAAGTAGTACCCCCCGCTAATGAGGATTTAGAACTTTCCCCTCAATCTGTGGTAATCCCAAGTACTCTTACGTCCCGTCCCCTTTCCTCCATACTGTATGGGAGATGGAACCTTTTTCACCAGAAAAAACCTTCTTCCCCTTTAAATCTAGAGGCACATGGGGGCATGGCCCAGGGAGCATGCGCTGCCCAGACTCTGCCCTCCAGCCTCCCACCTCAGTCCCCTTTTCTGTGTCGATGGGAACGGGCCGAATTCACCAGTGCCCCTGGGTTTGGGTTTGGCCATGTAATTCCACTTGCTGATACTTTGTTTTTTTTGTCTTATCTATCATTCAGGTACACGGTCCTCGGGCGTGGGGCTCCTCCCCGGCACATGTCAACTTCTACAGGTGTCCATCCTGCAACAGGCTCTTCCCAACTTCAGACCCCCACGCCCTCTGCCTATGTTGCCTTGGCCCAGACCACGGTTGGCAATAATGTTCGGCGTGTGACTCGCTGTCCTCGAAGGCTCTGAAGAACAGACTAGCCAGTGGAGGGGAGCTCTTCCAGAAGACACCTCCAGTGGATCTCAAGAACTTTGTGAAACATCGTCCCAGGTCCAAGGTTGGGCCGATTATTTTCCAGTGCACCCCGCAAGGGAGACTCCTTCCCAGGGACTCTCACGCGCGGGAGGTAACAGCCAGTCCTTCTACCGAAACGTGCACTGTGGCTGCTACAGCTACCGGCCTTCGGGTCAAGGGGACCTCGGATCCTCCCGGACGCAGTGTCGAGGTACCGGAAGGTTCTTGTAACGGGCTTAGACCTGAGGGGCTCTGCCCGTTTACCGGCACTATGGCCGAGGGGCTACGCCCTAACACCGGCAATATGCCTGAGGGGCTATGCCCCAATACCGGCAATACATCCGAGGGGGCGCCTATACGTAGCTCTACCGACCCACGGGTCAAGGGTGTTGCACCTACTGGGCCGAGACCCGAGGAGCAGGGTAGGCCCAGTGATCCACAAGCGAGAGTCTTGGACGAAGCCGGACCCAGCGGTCTGGGCATCACGTCGTAGGCACGTGGCAAGCAGCTCGCCAAAATGGCCACTGCGCCAATCAGGAACACCCGTCCAACGCCATTCCATGCATTCGGCAAAGAACAAACATCAAGGTGGGACTTGTCGCAACCAGGTAGGTGGCCTACAGTCTACCCTTCATATGCTCAAAGCAGTTTTTCCCAATGCGTCCATACAGACTGGGTACGCAGCGGCTCCAGCAGTCACCCGCTACCCCGTCGGTACCCCCTACCACCTCTTTGGCCAGTGTGGAGGTGCTCTTCAACAAATTCCTCGGCCTCATGAGGTCTCCACAGATGGGGGCTATCATCAAGGACGCATTTAGGGAAGTCCTTCCCGCGATGGTAGAGGCACCACAGACTCCTTCATCGGGCCCCCAAGCCACGGTGCAGCTGCCTCTTCCAGGCTCCACAGCCAACTCTGCAACCTCCAACGCCTCCGACTGCGGTCTCCGTACCCCAGCCTCCGGCTCCATCTACCCCTCCTCCCCCACAAGGACACGGACGAGGAGGAAGATCCAGAAACGCCATCCTCAGCTAGAGCCTTCCATGAACATCTTGCTGGCCTGGCAGAGTACCTGGTCCTCCCTAAGCCCGAACTGGCAGAGGGGTTTTTGACTGAAGTCCTCACAAGACGCCCCTCTGCCAACACAGGGATTCCACTGCAAACTGATGTAGTCTCCCTGGCCAAGAAGAGTTGGCTCAAGTCCAGCCGGGCAACCGACACCTGGGCGCCAAGTACAGGCAGATGGATGGGGAGACACTCTTGCTCTCGACCCATCCTCAGCCACGCTCCTTGGTGATCCCTGCGGCATCACTATACTCCAAGCCTCAGTCGTCCTCAGCCGCCTCCTCTGCGGTGCTGCTAGGCAAGGAGGAGATGATCTTGGAGGCGTACGGCAAGAAGATTTATTCCAACGTCTCCTTGCACCTTCGTCAGGCCAACGCCGATGCCATGTTGGCTGCCGCCAACCAATGGTTATGGTAGAAATTGCGGACTTCCTCCATGAACTCCCCTCCCAATGCCAGTCTCACTTTAAGGCGGAGCTAGCAGAGGCCAAGCTCGTGGCACATGACCTCATGGAATCCACAGTAGTGCATATTGATACCTTGGGCTGTGCCATCTGCATTGCCACAGACATGAGGCGCACAGCCTGGCTCCGGGCGACGAAATTCAACCCGGACGTACAGGAGCGCATCTTAGATCTGCCGTTTGAGGGGCGTGGGAGGGACCTCTTTCACTTCTCCTACGGACGAGGAGCTCAAGAAGAATAGCTCACAAACAGCAAAGTTTGTGTCCATTCTTACAAAGACCACGCCTAAATCTTAAACCCAATATCTGCAGCGCTCAGAGAAGGGTCGTACATAAGGAGGGTTCCTCTGCTTCCAGGAACGCAGATCCAGGCAGCCGGGCCACTCGCCGTCCCAGAGCTGGCGCAAACAACAAAAGGGGGGGGGAATTAAGGACTTTTTCCAGTCCACCTACTCAGCCTCCGAGGGAAAGAAGGCATGACATGCCCCTTCGGGTCCATGTGTCTCCGGTGGGTGGCAGGCTTGCTCTCCACGCACATTTCTGGTGCCAGAATTTCACGGACCCCTGGATCCTCTCCGTAGTATCCACCGGGTACCGCCTACCCATCCCATCTTCCCCTCCACTCCTACAGGTTGGGACAGCAACTCTTTTGGCAGAGATGCGGTCGCACTTAGAAAGTCAGGCAGTGGAGGAAGTTCCAGCCTCCAAGCGAGGCTTTGGCTTCTACTCCAGGATTTTCGCCATTCAGAAGAAGAACCAGGCAGGCCTGAGATTTGTGCTGAACCTTTCCACCCCCAACCTCTCCTTACCCCTGCAAAAATTCTAGATGGTTACGCCAGCTTTTATAGCGGAGACATTGGACAAGGGAGACTGGATGTGCCACTTGTCATGAAGGACGTGTACCTACACATCCCAATTTGGCAGCCCCATCGTTCTTTCCTCCGGTTCAGAATCATGGGCTGCCATTTCCAGTACAAAGTCCTTGCGTTTGGCCTCAACTCGGCCCCCAGCATCTTTACTCGGCTCATGAACGCTGTAGCAGCCCTCCTCAGAGCGCAGGGCCTCCACATCTACCCATACCTCAACGACTGGCTCGTAAGGGCTACGTCTCCGGAGGCGGTTCACCACTCATCCCATGCCCTTATGAACACACTACACGACCTGGGCTTCTTGCTCAACCTCAAGAAGTCACAGCTGCTCCCCACGCTTCCTGGGACTTATTTGGGACTTGTGCTCTGAGAGGGTTTTCCCATCGGAAGACAAGATCGCGGCCATGAAGAAGGCCACCGCCCACTTTCTCAGCAGAGAGGTGACCTCAGCATGGTGGTACCAACATCTGCTGGGTCTAGTAGCGGGGGTCCTGTTAGCCGTGCCGCACACAAGACTAAGGATGAGAAGGATTCAGCTGCACTTCGCGGACTCATGTAATCAGGAGCAGGGCTCACAATTGGAGATTATCAACGTTCCTCCATCTCTCCACCCAGACCTAACTTGGTGGTCCATGGACTGCAACCTACAGGCGGGCAAGGCTTTTCGCCGCCCCCTCCATCATCACCACAGAATCCTCGCTCGAAGGCTGGGGTGCCACCCTGGACGATCTCTCGGTCCACGGCACCTGGACTCGACAGGAGCAGGAATACCGC